>NC_061116.1:8113728-8252002 GCF_002878395.1 Capsicum annuum
AATAATAATAATAATAATAATAATAATAATAATAATAATAATTGTAGTAGTAATAGTAGAAGACACATGGTAGCAATTTTTTTAATTTAGAAAAAAATGTTGCAATAGTAGTAGTTGTTTTTATAATAATAATAATAATAATAAAAATAATAATAATAATAATAATAATAATAATAATAATAATAATAAAGAGAAAATATATTTATTTTTATTATTATAATTTTTTAAAAATATTTAAATGTGAAAAATAATAGATTTTTAGGATTAAAAAATAACATATTTTCATTAGCTTAAATCTAGGAAATCATGAATGGAGAGCAGTAAATACATAAATTTATACTTTTTAAATGCTATAAAATATATTTATATAATAAATAGAAAATAAAATTTTAAAAATTATCATTATCATCACATTGATTTTGAATATTTATCTCAATTCAAATATATGGATAAGATATCTATGTATTAATAATAATAATAATAATGATAATAATAATAATAATAATAAAGAGAAAATATATTTATTTTTATTATTATAATTTTTTAAAAATATTTGAATGTGAAAAATAATAGATTTTTAGATTTAAAAAATAACATATTTTCATTAGCTTAAATCTAGCAAATCATGAATGGAGAGCAGTAAATACATAAATTTATACTTTTTAAATGCTATAAAATATATTTATATAATAAATAGAAAATAAAATTTTAAAAATTATCATTATCATCACATTGATTTTGAATATTTATCTCAATTCAAATATATGGATAAGATATCTATGTATTACATTTGAAAAGGGGAAGGATAAGAAAGACAAATAAAGTAGATAACTATGATAGTATTCGAATTTAAATTAAATAAGAATTGGAATGGAATTCCAGCTTCTTAGGCTCTCTTGTATATACTCCTATATATATCATTAACTATATTCATGAATTCTTTTACTGAATTTTTTAATTCTTCATATTTTATAAATTATTTTTGGTTTAACATTTATTTATATGTAGGAAGATTATTATTTTTGATTTAACATTTTTTTATATGTAGGAAGAGTATGTCATTTTTCAACTTCTTCCTCCATTAATGTTCCAGGTACACTAATTTAATCAATCGACTTTCCTTAAATTTGTAAAAGTCAGCCTTTTACTGTTTTTGAACAATGTATATACATGCATTACATGCTTTCTTGTGTACTAAGCCATCTGAAAATTATAACATGTGGATGTTCATGGTGCCAACACAAATAATATTTTGTATAATAATTGTATATCGTACTTTTCATCTATTTTTAAGTTTTACATTCATGAATCTTGATCATTTCAAGTTACAAAATAAACATGTTTTTGTATCTACAAAATGATACTGATTAATTTATTTTTTCGATTTGATAAATATTAGTGTTACAAAAGTACTACCATTTATATATGATATTTTCTATTTACCAAAAAAAAGAATCCAAGATTCTGTGTACCATCATTCTTATCTTTTATCATTGTATTTTTTTAAATGATTTTATGGATGTGTTCATTATGAAGGAACATAATTTTCATGAAAAATATTTTTTAAGTAAACAAATTGTTTCTTACCTATGTTTTTTTGTTCGCGACGCAAATAAAACATATTTTTCTAAAAGCTTATATATGTTCTAATACTAAAAAATGAATATGGTCAGAGTGAATTGGAATAGGTGGGGACAGTGTAAAGGGGTCGTCTAAGTGGGTGGAGGGTAGGGGTAGTGAATGTAGGTTTAGTTGGGGTGGGATAGGAAACAAAATTCTTCAAAAATATAAATTAAAGAGTTCAAAATTTTTGAGGGGTTAGAAAAAAGTTATCTTTAAAATAAAAAATTAAATAATTTATTTTTTCAAGGGGTTCATGGTGAGGTGGGTGGTGTTAATAATTTTTTTTCTTTTCTGACAAAAATAAAATAAATAATTTTTAACTGGTGGGGGATCCAAGAGGGCGAGTTGTGGGTAGGGGGTTGGGTAGGGTAAGGAAAAAAACTTAAAAGTTAAAAAAAAATACATCTGGGGGATGAGGGTATGGACGATTTTGAGAGTGGTATGAGAGATTTTAATTAAATTTATTTAGATGATATAAGAATACGTATAACTAAAATACTTAAGAATATTAATAATACAATCAAAAAATGAAAAATTATGAGCAATTAGACTTTATTTGAAAATTTTAAAAAGTATTAAATTGTATATGCTTTGTTTATTGAATTGAGAGTGGTGAAATTTAAATTTTGAAATTAGAGTTTTTGTAATTGACACAATTAAGTGTTTGAATTAAATTGAAAAATAAAACCTTTTTTTTAAAAAAAGTGTAGTTAGTTGTTGAAATTGAATTGATAGATTAAAATAAAATTATGAAACTATCAAATGAAGGTAAGGATAGTAATAACATGCCTTAATTTATTAAGAATATAAAGGTAAATCCCAACAATAAAAAATTAATAATTATTTAATATTAAATAATTTATTATATTTAGAATTGAAGAGGGGGTGGGGGTGGAGATGGTTAGGGTTAGATTTGTTTTCTTTTCTAAATTATTTTTTTTACTGATAAATAATATGATACTTATTTTTTAAAAAAAGTAATATGATTTGATATGCTAGAAGGAGATATGTCAAAATAAAATACTTAAATATAATATTTTAATATTATTCGTGCATTGCACAAGTATGTATACTAGTATATATATAAAAACAAAACTAAAACAAAACAAGATGGCAAGTGGCAGCACAATAGAAAGCCACGTGACAGTTTTTAGGACAATGTTATAAACATTGTAATAAAAGTTTTGAATTAAAAGATAAAATATTTGTATTTAAAAATATTTTTTAAAAATTATCATTAGCTTGAAATTAGGAATGTAGCTTATCCCTTTCAAATATAATTTAAAATATAGTCAAATATTAAATAAAAAATAAAATATTAACCTAAATAATAATAATAATAATAATAACAACAACAACAACAACAACAACAACAACAACAACGACAACAACAATATATGATGATAATAGTAGTATTAGTACACATTTAACCCAAAAAAAAAAGTAATAGTACACGTAGTAACACTACTTTTAATTTTAAAAAATGTAGTAATATAGTATAATAACAACAACAACAACACCAACAATAATAATAATAAAGAGTAATAGTAGTAGTAGCAACATTAGTATAAATAATAATAAGCCACTTGACAATTTTAATATAATTAATAATAATATATAATAAATTTTTTAAATTAAAAGATTTGATATTGATATTTGTATTTAAAAATATTAGTATTCTTTTAAAGATTATTATTAACTTGAAATGAGAAACGTAATATTGAAGAGTTCTAAATGAACTCTTATTATTCATAAACATATCCCTTTCAAATATTATTTAATATATTTAATTGAATAAAATATAAAATATTAATTTAAATAATAATAACAATTGTAATAATAATAATAATAATAACAATATATGATGATAATAGTAGTAGTGGTACACGTTTAACCAAAGAGAATAGTAGTAGTACACGTAGTAGCAGTGCTTTTTATTTAAAAAATGTAATAGTATAATAATAATAATAATAATAATAATAATAATAATAATAATTAAAAAAAAGTAATAGTAGTAGTAGTAGAAGTAGGGTAGTAGTGTAATAGTTGGAGTAACAATTATAATAATGGTAACAACTAACATTATTAGGATAATTAGTTATCACACTAAAGAGTTTAAATCAAACTCTTATTATAGTCTAACCATTTCAATAAAATATCATTTATTTTATTAATCTTTTGAATTTTGAATTAGAGATACAATATCTTCTCAAAGATAAGCTTAGAATTTTCAAAACGAAAAACTTGGATATTTTTCTAAAAATATTAAATTTATTAATCAATAATACATGCTACACGAGTTGTTGCAGCAAAAAATGAATAGAATCATTAATATCAAAAGATTTATTATTTTAGTCAAACATACAAAAAATTAAATATACTAAAAGATAAAGAATTAAAATTTGAATTTAAATAATAATAATAATAGTAGTAGTGTATTAGAATCTTGAATTTAAACTTAAGATAATCATAATATTTTAAAATCTTATCTTTCTAACAAATTCATATCACATTAAATTTTGAATTTGAGTGTTAGTTTGCATGCATATCCAACTTATATTCGATATTGAATTTAAATTTTAGTTTGCATGCATATCCAACTTTGTAACCTCTTATATATATGCACTTTGAGTGAGAAGCTCTTATACATATACACCTTGAGTGAGACATATATCACTGTAAGCTTTCTTCTTTTCTTTTAGTTATTAATCATTTCCATTTTCAAATTTTATTTATTTTGAGAGAATATTCTATGATCATTTTATTCACGGAGATATTGATTAATCTTTCTTTTTATGTGTCTTAATTTCATATATTGAATGTAGTAAGTATATTTTGTAAATAGCATTTTTTGCAAATTACTAATTTGTAATACCTCGCAAAATCCTCTTCTAGTCTGAGCCTTAGAGCATATTCAGTAAAGCGGAAATTCGGGTCTAAAAAGTTTGAGAAGTGTCTTTCCAAGTGTGAAATAATTTGAATCATGTGTAATTTCTCTAATTTTGACTTTTTGTCATGTAGAGCATTGAATACGCTTTCCATCGATACTAATTTCATCAAAATCCGACATCGGACGGAAAAGTTATGGTCGTTTTACTGAAAATAGTTTTTATTCGAAAATTTCCCTGCGCGACGGCGAGGTCCAATGTACCGTCGGACATATGGCTCAACGTCGAACTCCACCAACGCAATGTTACAGTGAACCCTCCCTCTGGCTGTGTTCGACGGAAAGGTCCGATGACCATCGACCCTGAGGCAGGATGTTGCACTCCACCGTCGAACCAAGGTAGTACAGACCAGTTCTGGCTTCGTGCGACGACGTGGTCTGACGTACCATTGGAAAATCGATGTACCATCGCACCCCACCATCGCATGTCCCGATCGATAATTTTAAGATGATTTTTAAAGGGGCATAGAATCATCTGTATCTCTGTATCGCTAGTAATCTAGCCTTAGTCTTGTATTCAGCTCAGATCTTGTAATATCCAAGTGTTCAATTTTGATCTCGGTAGTTACCGAGTAAATCTTTTAAAGCTCCGTATTGTCAGTCATATACCGTGATTCAGTAGAAGTAGCAAGTGAATTCAGTGTAAATCAGCCAGATCATTTTGGGAAACGTGATTAGTAGCAGCTTTAGTTTAGTTTATGTTCAGTTAAGAATTCAGTTCAGAGTCTTTCAGTTAGAAGTAGAAACTAGCATCGAGCGAGGGAAAGGATGGCGGCTCCCCCGTCAGCGAGAGAGGCCAAAGTCGGTAGGAGCAATCCCTGAATTCCAGAACTACGTAGCTAGCGCAGGATGCAGGCGTCACCGTCAGTAGAGGCTATCACCTCCAGAGAGAGAGTTTTGACTATTATATTGCCTTAGGCTGACTTTCTACTAAGGGTCATCCGTTAGAGAGGTTTGACCAAAGAAGGTCTTTACCCGTGGCACAGTATTGACACCCTTTCAGCTGAGGTTACAGGTTGGACCCCACTAGATCAGATTTGG
This sequence comes from Capsicum annuum, assembly GCF_002878395.1. NCBI lineage: Eukaryota > Viridiplantae > Streptophyta > Magnoliopsida > Solanales > Solanaceae > Capsicum > Capsicum annuum. The sequence continues at coordinate 8,119,340 of NC_061116.1, forward strand.
GGCATGTTGGTTAAGTGACTACTTTCCACAGTTTTATTTTCAGTTACAATTTTAGTGTCAATCTTCAGAAATTAGGACTGTCAGATACAATCATCTGTCTCTATGAGGAACTCAGATAGTTCCATATATTCATGGACCATTCGTCAGATAGGCTTGGTCTCATAGACAGTTATTTGTTATCATATTCAGAGATCTTCTGTCAGACAGGCTTGTTCGCAGTCTCAGATTCTATTAAGTATTCTTGTTGTCAGATTCAGATATGACCATTTCCTTATCATTGATAATAGCTTCCGAAATCATCCGTTAGAGAGGTTGATCTCTGATCCAGTCAGTCGAGAGCAGTGAGCTCAAAATTCAGTCCTTGATGTAAGTACATCCAATTCCTTAGTTATCAGTATCAGATGAGTCAGTGATTCAGTATCTCATTGTTAGTAGTGAGTTCAGTCTGCAGTAAAGTGGTATTCCAGTTTCAGTAGCTAAAGTTGTGATGATTATGATTATGGTCTGTGCATTCATGTATGTGTTCTCGTTCGGTACTCTCATGATTATTCAGTCTAGTTATTGTGCATGCATGAGCCCTTGCATTTAGCCTTACCTCGTCTACATACTCGGTACATTCCTATACTGACGTATTTGCACTATGGTGTTTTATTTGACACCATAGGTTCAGAAGCATGAGATCCAGAGTATCATCAGTAGTTCAATCCCAGTCAGCATCAGTGGATGTAGCAGTGAGTCCTCTTCTTTTGAGGACAAATCTTAGTTTACTATTATTGCATCAGACTTTGTTTATTTTTTAGTTGACGAAGTTAGTTGGGGGACATGTCCCATCAACTCCATAGCTCAGACAGTTTAGAGACTTTTCAAACGGATGTATTAGTATTCAGTTTTCAGTTTTGAGTATTTATAGATGTGTTGAACCTTATGGCTAGTTTCCGCATTGATTTCAGATATTATGGAGTATTGAGGTACAGATATCAGTGAAGGGTTAGCTTATGATCCTTTGGGGTCATAAGCACCGTGTGAAGTCTTGGGATGGGATCTCGGGTCGTTACATAATTACTAACTCTCAATGAGTTACAGGTTGAAGTTGCTCAATGCCTGTCTAAGTTTTGTCTTTAATTTTTTGATCTGTATATTGGTAAGTTGTTAATATCATATATAAAATTAATTATTTATATGAATTGTCATTTAGCCCCACACTTAAGAAGTAAAATTAAATTTATTATTATTATTTTTTATATACTTATATATTAACATATATTTTTTAGTCTTAGAGAACTTCTATCATGGATAAAAAGGTTAGATAATGTCCATCATATTTCTTCATATAACTATCAAGTCATGTTACTCATGTTTAACTTAACTTTTTAATTATTTTACTATTATTTGTAATAAATATCATATTTACTTTTTTCGCAATTATATTTACTATGGATAAAAAGATTATAATCAATGCTCATCATATTTCTCAAAATAACTATCAAGGCATGTTGTTGTACTTAATATAATTTTTAGGGAAAATACTTTATTTCCACCTTGAACTATATGCGAAAAAGGCTGAGACACACCTGAACTTTAGGAGGGTCCTATTACCCCCTAGACTAATTAAAATCATATTTTTGACAATCTTAGTGCCTACGTGGCATATATGTGGCACACACGTGTGCCTACGTGGACCCTTCAATATGTTGTGCTACGTATGAGCCACGTAGGCACTAAGATTGTCAAAAATATAATTTTAATTAGTCCAGGGGGGTAATAGGACCCTTCTAAAGTTCAGGTGTGTCTCATCCTTTTCGCATATAGTTTAAGGTGGAAATAGAAAATTTTCTCTAATTTTTAATATATTTTAATTTTATGATTAACTTTATATTTATTTTTTTGTTATAGATATACCTAAGGAAGCTGAAGTTCCTAGAAATTTGATGTATGAAGATATCTCAGAAATTATCAGAAATGTGAAATGATTATCGTAGAAATCAACAAATGCTTTGGAGAATTAAAATATATAAAGGAGACTTACTCGAGAAAATTGAAGGAAAGGTGTCTTTTAAGTCTTGAATGAAGGATTGATGGCATTGACCAACTTAAAGGGTCAACCATCATTAGCAAACTTGATTAAGTTAATTGTGGACTTGATCAATATTTTCAAAACTTTCTAATCTTTTCAAAAATACAAATCAACCCGACCCACACACCCCTTCAATCCAAATCAACCGTCTCTCTTCTCTCTCTCTTTTGATAGCTTCTCTTAACTCTCTCCGAACTAATAGTTCTGTAAAATTCTCCCTTCAATCCCTCACTTCAACCTCCGATGGATAAATAGTCGGGCGAGTTTTCTTTCGACTTTCAATCGTCAATCAACGAGAAAACTTCTTCAATGACAACAACTTCGAGTTTTTTGTCGTCCCATTTACTTTTTCACAAGTAAAAAATTATGAAGAAACAGAGAAACTTGAGTTAACTACTCTTCTAGTATTGGTTAACAATTTAAATATTTCTTGCTTAAATTTGAAATGTGGATTGAATAAAATCTTAATTCCTAGTATTTCTTCTTATTGTTGTCAAACTGTTGATTCGGATTTGTTGTTGATTTTTGGTCATAGTTGATGTTCTTAGTGTGTGTGTGTGTGATATATTGGTGTTGCTGGGTTGATTTTTGTTTGTCTTGGTAAAAATAGTGTTGCAATATATAAAATATTTGATGTACTAGATGAGAACATATGATGCAACAGATGAAAACATCTGATGCAACAGATAAAAACATCAAATGCAATAGATGAAAATCTGATGCAACTATGAAAATATGATACAATAGATGAACAATCTAACAGATCATTCATCTGTTGCGACAGATGACTCTTCTATTTGGAAGAAATCTAAACAATATTGATCCAACAGATAACTCATTTTACAACAGGTGCGTGATATGTTTCAACAGATTACTAATCTATTTTATTATTTCCAATGGATTACTCATCTGTTGCAATAGGTTGGTTATATGTTGCAATAGATAACCTTCCTGGTACAACAAATCAGTGATATATTTTATTGTTTTCAATGAATTACTCATCCATTGCAACAGGGTAGTTATATGTCGCAACAAATAAACTACCTGGTGCAACAGATTCGTGATCTGTTTTTACTGTTTCCAATGAATTACTCATCTTTGCAACAAGTTGGTTATATATTGCAACAAATAACCTTTCTAGTGCAACAAATGAGTGATTTGTTTTTAATTTATCCAATGGATTACCCATCCATTACAATAGGCTTGTTATATGTTGTAACAGATAAACTACCTGGTGCAAATGACTAGTGATCTATTTTTACTATTTCCAATGGATTACTCATCCTTGAAACAGGTTGGTTATATATTGCAACAGATAACCTTTTTGGTACAACATATGAGTGATCTATTTTTACTATTCCCAATGGATTACTTATTTATTACAACAGGTGGTTATATATTGCAACAGATAAACTTCCTGGTGCAACATATTTGTGATTATTTTATGGTTTCTAATTGATTACTTATCTGTTGCAATAGTTTGGTTATATATTGCAACAGATAAACTACCAGGTGCAATAGATTAGTGATCTATTTTTACTGTTTCCAACAGATTACTCATTCTTACAATAGGTTAGTGATATGTTGCAACAGATAACCTTTCTGGTCCAACAGATGAGTGATCTATTTTTACTGTTTCCAACTAATTACTCATCCATTGCAACAGGTTGGTTATATATTGCAATAAAAATAAACTATCTGGTGCAATAGATTAGTGATCTATTTTTATGGTCTCCAATAGTTACTCATCTATTGCAATGGTTGGTTATATGTTGCATCAGATTAAATACCTGGTGCAATAAATTAGTGATCTATTTTTATTATTTCCAATGGTTTACTCATTCATTGCAACTGATCAATTATATATTGCAACATATAATGTACCTGGTGCAATAGATACGTGGTCTATTGGAATCGTTATTTTACCCGCTGTGCATGTTCGATTTACTGTTATTCTTTTTTAACGATGCATTAATCAATTATAATTTATTTTATGTTCCTGTTAATTTAAGATAATATGACTCCCAAAAGAGAAAAACCTGAATAAAGTAAAGGAACAAGTGCAGCAGCTCGGCTACATCCACCACTCTATGAGCTTGCTTACAAACGTTATCTCAATCAGAAGCAGAAGATAATGAACACGAAGAGGAAAAATGTTTCAACAGAGATGATCCAAATGCTAATAGCCCTTCCGCCAAAGGGTTAGTCAAAACCTTCATGATTGATCGTTATTCTGTGAGAATGTAGTGCGATGGTGCCACAGATTTAACGGGTAATTTAGTGGCTAAGTCAGCCATGGGAAAATCTTTTGATGCCTTCAAAAAAAATACTTTGAGAATAAAAATTAGATGCTTATTTTAGGGAAAGATGCTTTGGGAAATATCTTGATTTATCGGAGGACAACAATACTCTTTTCCAGATGAAAGTGATATACGATCTTCTCAAGCGTAGGTTTAGGTATGAAAACAAAGATAAGATGGATGAGGTGTGGATAAATCACCGTGGCATGCCTATTTTTTTTGGTTGGAAAGAGTTTGCCATAGTTACTGGACTAAAATGTTATCCTCCTTCTCCTTCTCAAGTTATACCTACTCTGACCCAAAAAAAGAACCCCACACACCCAAAAAAGGCAAAGACAAGTCGATTGATCGTGAGGAGCTGGTGTCCATTATTGGTCCAAGCTTCAAAAAAAAATTTGGTAGAAGCATTGAAAGGTAAAGGACTCTCAAAGAAGAACAAATAATTATTGTGCTTGGTTTGATTTGTACATAATATTCTTTGGGCGAGAGACGTTAATAACAACATAAGCCTCGGTTTAATAAATCTCTTGGAGGATCTTGAGGTGTTTAACAACTATCCTTGGGGTTATGAAAGCTTCAAAATAACTATCAAATATTTTTAGACTCCATTAACACCAAAGACTGTCAACTTATATGGCTTTCCATGGGTCTTCATGGTAAATATTTCTTTTATCATGATATGCTTCATATTTTTTATTTAATAATACTTTTTATTTATTGACATTATGTTATAGGTTTGGGCACTTGAAGTCATTCCTTATTTGAGACAACAAGTGAACTACCAGGAAAAAGTTTTCTCTCCAAGAATCCTGAAACGGTTGTCGACTAAAACTAATAAAAATACAAAATTTCTTGATCTTTTCAATCCCTCGAAGGAAGAAGTAAGTCAAATTATAATTAAGTTTTTGTTTTAATTAATGATTATTTTAAATGATTTCATTATCATTCTAATATATGTACTGATTTATTTTACATTGTCCATCTATGGCTTATTCCGACCAACCGAGAGTTGAAGATGCCATTTTTTCTTACTTTACGATTTGTGCAAACTTTATTGGACCCTAAGGTTGTTCATGGAATAAAAATGGAATTTTTTGGAGAAATAGTCATCATAAGAAAAATAATTTTGGAGAGTGGGCTTGTTGCTGTTGATGATGGTAGTGGTAGTGGTAGTAGTAGTGGTAGTGGTAGTAGTGCTTCTATTAGGGCTAATGATGCTCCTCTTACAGTTTTAGAAATAACAAGCCATTATGATTAGGATCATACTGTTTGTATAAATTTTTCTCTAGATTTTACCGCATCTAGCAAATGTTCTGCATGCAAATGTCAAGACTGCAAGGCGAAACACGATGGAATGATTAATGATATTAATGTACTAACTGATTCTATAAAGGAAATGATATCTAAGAGGGGTGTCATTCCATCAAAGAGGATTTCATATCATACACTCCATTAGAGATCAAGGTGGCTAAGAAGAGAAGGAAAGATAATTCCAAGGCATCATTAAGCATCAGAAAAAGCAAAATTGCAAGTCTTTGTTTTGCACTGTTGTTCAGTGTGCAAGGGCCACAAGAGAGCAACATGAGCTGAAGAAGGTGAATGTACATCATCTATTCCAAGAAACAAACAGGCACATATCTATTTCAACAGATGATACATCTGCTGAAAATTATAATATATATATATATATATATATATATATATATATATTGAAGCTGTTGTCTAACCTATTGCATCAAATACATTATCTATTGCAACAGGTGAGTCTTATGCTGTAATAGATGGGTCATCTGTTCAAAATTATCATACTGCTCTGATTTAGTTATTAAAATTTATACCAATAGATGATTCATCTGTTGCAACATAAGACTTATCTGTTGCACCAGATGGACAAGTTGTTGTATATCTATAATTAGAATTGAGAATTCTGGCTTTCCAGGTGGATGTCACAGTAGAATCTACTACCAAAGAGCATAATATCATAGTTGATAATCTATCAACTGCTTTCAAAGAAGAAGAAAAAGCGGAGCCTATCAGTTCGGGAGAATGAAAGAATTACCTATTTGAAGGGGTTAACATCTTGGACGACGCTCCCAAAAAAAGTAACACAGTTGAATTAATTACTATTCGGAATGAATTGCTGATGGATTGTTGAAGCATCATGCCGGTAGGTACATAAATCAATTTTAAACATATTGATTTATACAATTCGTGTTGTAAGAACATGACATTAACACATATAAATCATCATGTAGTAAATAAAATGACGAACACTACAAAGTGAACAAATCTAGTCTTGGTTTTGATATGTTTGACTTTATTGTTGCACATCCCGGAATGAAGAATTGGTTCTATTTGATGTCACAACCCCAAACTTGCTTGAATGATGAGCTTTTAACTCCATACATATTACTATTAATTAATACTTTATTTAATTGCATCTGCGTATTAATTTTTTTGTCACGTAATCTAAAATGTTTGATAATATCTGCAAAACATTAATGTAATTTTTTACTACCTCCGAAAAAAGGCCAATTTGGAAACACAAGAACAATATAGATACACGACAGATAATTGCTTGTACAAAGTTTACATTAATAATGCCTACGATAGGTATTATTAACAGCAGTCGAAAGTTTCCCAAAATAAGGAATGCTTAATCAACATCATCAAAGGTTTTAGCATTCCATCTGGCTTACCTTGGCATTTTGTTAATGAAGTGTACGTCCCAATCAATTATGGTAATGAATTCCATTGGATGTTCGCTGACATCATTCTAAAAGAGAGGCACATCTCAGTTTATGACTCGATGTCATGAAGGAGACGTTCTGGGCCGTCGTTTGAGATACAAAAGCTGGTCAAAATATTGCCTACTTACATTAATATGAGTGGATTTTTGGACTAAAAGTTTAGTACTGATTCATCGACGATTAAAGCATACTGAATAAAATGGGTAATCCATATGATGTACAATATATTGAACGAATTGCTCAACAAACCATTGGTAGCCTGTAAGTTCAAGTTTCATGATTTAGTTTTATTTCACAAATTTCACAACGCTTGCATGAACAGCAAGATATGGATTACCAGTTTTTTTAAAACGTAGGGATTGTGGTCTTTTTGTTGCCGCGTACGCCGGGTATTTGAGCGATGGATTACAAGTATCAAATGGTGGACTTGATATCAGATTACCCCGCAAAAGATATGTTGTTATTTTATGGAAATATAGAGAAGTGAAAGCTTAGAAGCCGTACACAAGAGACATTAAAGATCCACGATGACCAAAGCCGAATTCTGTAGCACCGGATGAAGATCAACTTGTCTATATTGAGTAGATCTTTATAGCTTGAGTCCGTTATTTGTACCCATAATGATTTTTTTACATTTCATTTATTTGTTGAGTTATTTCATGTAATTTCCTAAGGCTTCAATTTATTTTATACTGTCTATGAATATAATTTAATCCTTAGTTTTGAACATATTAGTTGAAATAGAATACTAGATTCAAATATCTCTACAGATAATACATCTGCTGCAACAGACGACATATCTTATCAAATAGATTTAGACATATGTTGCAACATAAGATGCAACACGTAGGTCATCTGCTGGAAATTATATAATAGGTCTTCCTACTTTCTTAAATTGTTCCAACATATTACCTATTAGTTGCAACAGATAGATTATACATTGTAACAGATTGTATATCTGCTATGACAGACAAACTGGAAAACATCTGCTTAATACAATAGGTGTCCAACTATTCCAACAGATCAATCTCTCACAATAGGTACTATATCTACTACAACAGATATACTATCTGTTGCTTTATAAAAATTCAAATTTCACCAAACATAAAAATTATTGCCACTATATGTAAAGTGAGGTGGCTTGAAATAAAAAATTGTTATCGTGCTCGATTTCGTCTTTGTGCATATTCTTCTTTATACATGGGCTCCAACCGTTTATTTAGTTCATCTGCTAGAAATTATATAACAAGTCTTCGTACTTTCTTGGTTTGTTCCAATAAATTACCTATCATTTGCAACAGATAGATGATATGCTGCAGTACATTGTATATCTGTTGCGACAGACAAACTAAAACACATTTGCATAATGTAATAGATGACCAACCTATTCCAACAGATAATCAATCTGTCGCAATAGGTATTATATCTATTACAACAGATATAAAATCTATTGCATTATAAAAGTTCAACTTCGCTAGACATAAAAATTATTGCCACTGCATGTAAAGTGAAGTGGCTTGAAATTAAAAATTATTATCGTGTTCATTTCTGTATTTGTACATATTCTTCTTTATACATGGGCTCCAACCATTTAATTAGTACCCCATAATCCCAGACCCATTGCATCTTTCCCACAACGGCGTCGCACATACTGGTTATTTCTGTGTCGGTCAGCAAACACTCAATGTATGCAAGCGCGTATGGTCGGCACGTTGCACCGAATCTATTTCTTTGAAGTTGGATATTCTTATTTCAACCTTCAAAAACCTAAGATTCCTTCCTCAAGACTTTCGCTGGAAAATGATTCATCAGTGTACTCCGTGTCAACAACTTGGGTAACAACTTTAAGAGTGGCTGCATGTGGGTTAAAAATGTGTCCTTACTGAATACAGGTAAGTTGTATTCATAAACCTTAATCTTTCCCTCGTAGATTAGTATTTCAACAGTGAGAAAATGTTTGACTTCCAAGTTCATGACTATAAGGATTCTCTTTGCCTTGGTCCAGCTCTTGCCATGTGGATATTGCCTCTTCCCTCTAACATATTTAATGACGTCTTTATCCTGCTGGAACGTAGAAACAAACTTATCAAATCCATGGGAACTGAAATAAAATATCTTACGGAAATCATCGTACCTATCCTTAAAATTGTTGCAAAATTTGAGGTCCATTATCCTATCGACAGCATCATAAGAATCTGGGTACGCTAATTGACTGCCCCTCATGAGGCAGAGAATTTCATCAACACACTGTTGTATAAGAAGAAAATTTTTAAATAGGTTAGTAATTGAAAAGAATAAAAACACAGTAAAAAGAATCTGTTGTAGAGGGTTCTTTCAATCAGTTCACCGATTACCCAGCTAATGGAACTTATGCAATAGATGCGTGTTATGTTGCAATAGAATACCAAGCTGTTGAAATAGATTACACATCTGCTGCATAGATTCTTCTTCATAGAGTAGATTGGAAGGCTAGGTTAGCCAATGTAAACTTGCATTGTCCTCGTACCACTCACGCATATTTGTCATATTCGTAAAGTCTTTGGCAGAAAATGAATGCATGGTGTATTCTATTCGAACCTTTGTCTTGTCATACATGATTTCTTCAATTTCCTTCTTCTTCTCCTTGCCAAGGGCTACAAACATGTCCACCTTCTTCAGCGGCACCTGAACTTCAACAACTCTTGGTGTGGGAGGAGTTACAATTTTTGTTATTTTTAGAACGAAGAGAATTTTCTATTTTTTTTCACTTCCTCCTTACCGCCACTGTAGGATTACATGGCTCCCTCACCTTGTTGGATGGTATGACACCCCTCCTGGATTTTAACTCCTTGGCAGCTTTAATAATAGCCTCAAGCTTTTCAAGGAGTTTATCCTCTCTGTCCTTTCATACTTTGCATTTCCAATAAGAACATGAGGGTGAAGATGGGTGAGAGGGACCACTATAAGGGTAAGAGGGATCGGTGTAAGGGTGAGAGGGACCTATGCAAGGAGTGTTTTCAAACGTATTTATTTTTGCTAAGCACCAACATGCTCATAATCACGACTGGCAGCAATAGCAGCATCAGGGTGGCTTTCACCATCATCAACAACTCCACCAGCAATACCCCCAGAAGAAGTACCCAAATCTGTTGCAGTTTGAGGTTAGTCGTGAAGAGCTTCAACATTAGGATGACCTTACCTAACTGCTCTTCTTATATATGTTGCTCTAGCCAATTCCTTCTTTAATAACTCAACCATTGGGTCTTTTTTTGTATCAACAAGACCTAAAGTAATAAAAGAAATCATTCCCAACTTATCAATGGTAGGCACAATCTAAGGATGCACAACCTATAAAAAAATATAGGAGGAATTTAAATCATATAATAATAATTTACAGTCAGTTAGGTTACAGTTAACAAAGCCAAATTATGCAACAGACGATCTAGCTACCGCAATGGCTAATCTGTATATCACAACAGATTGACAATATATTGCATTAGATTACCTATCTGTGTAGCAGATGGTAATTTGTTGAGTCGGGTTTAGAGAACCAGAGCAACAGATGGTTAATCTGTTATGAAATATGGATCATCTATTGCAACAAATTACCCATCTGTTGCACCAGTTGCAGTTGATGGGTAATTTGTTGCAACAAATAACCCATCTGTCATAATAAATGAAACATCTATTTCAATATCTTTCTTTAAGGCAAATTATTTAAGTTGAAAGGAGACGCACTGCACATCCAGAAGGTTAAATAGATCAGCCTCCTACTTTTTAATATTTTTTTTGCTGCCTTTTGTAGCTGCCAACCACCTAAGGATCCTTGGATGAGAAACCTTATCTGGATAATCCTTGAACTAATTTTGGAGGGGAGGAATGACTTCACATGCCCAAGCCTAAAAAATGTAAAAGGGAATCAAGCAAAAAAAAATCATAATAACTATTACTATATTCAATATAAATTAATGGATGAGTAAAAGTAGTGATCAATTTTACCATGAAAGCCCAATGAAAGCCGTATAATGTGATTGTCCTTGTGGATAGCTTTGTAAGTAAATATTTGATAGTCAAGTAGTATCTGTCATATCCCCAAGGATAATCATTAAATTTGTCAAAATCATAAACAAGCGCCAACAAATCATCTTCTATTACTTTCATGACGTCTCTTGCCAATAAAACGGAATCGATAAACCAAACTAAGCATAATTTCTCCCTGTAGTTCTTTGGTGTTTCTTTATCCTCGAGATCTGCTATTAAATTCTCTATTTTATAGCTACTACATCCAACAATTCCCAATAAACCATATTTTTTCCCTTGCGTTTGTTGGACCCTTAGTGGGGTGTTTTCTTCATGAGAGGTTCTTCTAGATGATCACATCTCAAGCCCGTCACTATGGCAAACTCTATCAACCCAAAACAAACCGGCATGCCACAATAGTTGATACAGATTTTATCCATCTTTTTTGCACCCTTCTTCGGATCTTTATCATCCTCCGCACACTTGATCTTGCGCTTGAGAAGACCATATACCATGCTCATTGGGAAAAAGAGAGTGCAGTCCTCAAGCAGCTCAAGAAAGTATGCAAAACAGCTCTTGTTAAAAAGTCTGTCTATGTTTTCATTCTTCATAATTATCCTTAATTCATCAAAACATTTCCCCAACTGACATTTAAGTACAAGATCACTAGTAACTTCGTCAGGTTTATCCGTCGGCATCGCAACTCGAAACCTGTCGATACTAATAATTTTGGGATTTCAATATTAATTCACGCTCCATTGGTGAGAAGGAGTTACCATATTCCTTAGCTTCATTTTTTCCTGATTGAGATTGTTCAAGTTCCTCTGAATTTATCTGTACTCTAGCCATTTTTGTTGGGTGGTCAGAAGTTGATCCACTTTCAGTTTCTTTTCTTTTGGGAGACATCTTTTAATTACAAATAATGAAAAAATAAAAAACACATTGCATTTGATGTTTGCATACCTTTTTAAAAAAGGTAAGACAAATTTTAATAAATTATTCTATGCCACATTACAAAAAAATTCTCCAACGGATAACCCATCAGTTGGAACAGATGAAGAATCTGTTTGAAGACCTATTTAATATCTCCCAACAGATCTTCCACATATTGCAACTGATGGACCACCAACACCACAACCAATACCACCACCAATGCCATCAAGACCACCACCAAAGCCACTAATACCAACACCAAGACCACCGACACCACCACTAAAATACAAATACCAACAACAATAACAACAATATCCACCAACAATACCATAAACACCATCCAATAATACCACACAGTCAACAAAACACTGAGATAAAAACTAGGGTTTTCTTGGGTTCTTCCTACATTTTTAGCATCAAAACACAAAATTGTTAACCCATTCTTGAAGATAATACAAATAAAAGTCTTGTTTTTCATCATTAACTAAAGATCCCTAATTTTTACAATAAAGAAAAAATGTAAAACTTTTCTCAAACTCTTTTATCTACAAAGACAGAGAAAACGATGGATAAAAGCAAGAATGAAATCAAAAATAACAACTATGTGGTTGAAAATGGGAAAAAAATTAATCTGTTTTGAATGGTTGAGAAATATGTTGAGTATTTGTTGTCTTTATTTATGAGAGAGAGAGAGAAGCAAGAACTTGAGATTTGAAATAAGGAAAAGTTTTTCCACAAATGGATGGTTTGTAATTTTTGAAAAGAATGACAAGTTTTGAAATTGTTAATTTGGTCCAAATTGATCTTAATTAATTTTTAACATTTCAAAAGATATAGTTTTTAAAATATTAAGTTAATGAGAGATAATTTCATCTCAGAGTGATTGATCAACGACTCAGGTCGGGATGAATGCAATACCAACACCATGCAATTGCAACGACTTAATTGAAGCTGTTGTTGACCCTATGATCTCATTCATTCATCCCTAGTTCCACCAAAATCAATTTAGGTACTATCAATCATAACATTAAGTTAATTAGAGCTCATTTCAACTCAAATTGATCGATCAACGACTTGGGTCGGGATGAAACCAATACCAACACCATGCAATTGCAACAACTCAATTAAAGTTGTTGTTGGCCCTATGAGCTCATTCATTCATCATTCATCCCTAGTTTCACCTAAATCAATTTAGGTACTATTAATCTTAAAAATAAGTTAATGAGAGCTCATTTCAACTCAGAATAATCAATCAAGGACTCAGGTTGGGTTGAACGCAATACCAACACCATGTAATTGGAATGACTCAATTAAAGTTTTTGTTGACCCTATGATCTAATTCATCCCTAGTTCCACCTAAATTTATTTAGGTATTATTAATCTTAACATTAAGTTATTGAGAGCTCATTTCAACTTAGAGTGATCGATCGATAACTCAGATCCGGATGAACACAATACCAACACCATGCAATTGGAATAACTTAATTGAAGTTGTTGCTGACCCTATGAGCTAATTCATTCATCTCTAGTTCCACCTAAATCATTTTATGTACTATTAATATTAACATTAAGAGATCATTTCAACTCAGAGTAATCCACCGACGACTCGGGTTAGGATGAATGCAATACCAATATCATGCAATTGGAATAACTTAATTGAAGTTGTTGTTGACCCTATGGGCACATTCATTCATCCCTAGTTCCACCTAAATCAATTTAGGTATTATTAATGATAACATTCAGTTAATGAGAGCTCATTTCAACTTAGATTGATCAAGTAAAGACTTGGGTCAGGATGAACACACTACCAACACCAATTGCAAAGACCCAATTGAAGTTGTAGTTGACCCTATGAACACATTCATTCATCCTTAGTTCCACCTAATCAATCGCAATGAAATCTATTGGAACAAACGACTGAGATGTTGGAAATTTCTCATAGATATTCATATATGTTGCAACAGATGACATATCTAATTTAATTATCAAATAGACATTTGCATCGGTAGTGACAAATGACTGAGCTATAGGAAATTTTCAAACAGATATTGATATCTGTTGCAGCAGATGATATATATCTAATTTAATTATCAAATGGACATTTGTATCTATTGTCACAAATGACTGAGCTATTGGGATATTTAAACAGACAACAGATGACATATTTGATTTAATTATCAAATGAAAATTTTCATATGTAAGCTGTTAGGATTTTTAAATAGATATTTGTATCTATTGTAACAGATGACCGTGTTATTGGGATTTTAAATAAATATTGCTATCTGTTTCAACAGATGACATATCTTTTTGAAAATCTTTTTTTTCTTTCAATTTTAAAGCTTTTTGTCTAAGTAGATAAAGTAGTAAGTACTACAAAATGCGGTAAAAATAAAGAGTTTCTTTTTTTTGGATAACTCAAAAATGAGTTCATTGAGTAGTCTTATATTGTCGTTTCAATGTCACTAGTTTTCCCCGTGCCCTTAAATTATTAATAAATATTAATTATATTAATTAATGAATATTGAAAAACCCATGTCTACGTACACAATACATCTAGAATTATTTCATATCTCCTTAGCTTCAGCCCTAAATTTATTTTATTCATCTCTCATTTTTTTCTTTCTCTCCTCTTTAGGTTCGGGTTATCACAACCTTTTTTTCTTTTTTTTTCTCTTATCTTTCTCATAAAGATCCTTTCGGATCCAAACTGATTCATATCTTTCCTTGACTAAAATTATTGTTTTGATCCCTTTTTGATATTAAGGTATGGTTCACTATTGCTCTTTCATTCTCTTCTTCTTCTTTGAAACTTATTTACATCTATTTTTAATTTAATTACTATTTACCTATATCATATTTATTTAAAAAATTTGAAGGAACTTTTAAGTGTTGAATAAATAAACCGAGAATTTTTATTACAATATTCGAAAAATGTATTTTGTTGGGAGAAGTTTAAAAGCCTTGTTGGTAGTATCAATTTTTTGTATGTATTTTTTTTATGTTTCTTTGTTGTTTATGTTGTTATTGATATTGTTGGTAGGATTGGCATTGTTGGAACTAGTGGTGTGGTGTTGTTGATGGTGTTGGAACAAAGAATATTCTTGTTTGTTGTTCATGATGTTGTTGATGGTGTTGGAACAAATGTTATTGTTTCTTTGTTATTGATGTTTTTTATTTATTATTTCTTTATAGTTTATGCTGTTGTTGATATTACAAAAGACGGAGCAACTATTGGAACAAATCAAACCACCAGCAAGGTTGATTTTATGTAGTCCAACAGACTCCTCATCTGTTACAATAGACTGCTCATCTGTTGCATCAGACTCTATATCTAATGCAACAAACTCCACATCTGATGCAATAGACTCTACATCTATTGTAATAGATGGATAATGTTCTTTCTATGACATTAATTTTTTTCCTCTTCTTTGTAGATGTAAGGAACTGAAAGTTGATCAAATTTTGCCCGACCATCACAAAAGGCCACAGTAAAGATGGGTTCGAAGAAATAAGCTATATGCAGAAGGAACCACTTCATATATGGTAGGTATGTATTACTGATAATGTTATCATGGAAACACACATAGAGTACATTGATTTTGTAAATGGTATTTTAATCAATTAGTCATAGATCATTCAAACAAGATATCTGCAATTTTACAGTTAAGTTTGGTAGGGTCCGAACTGATAAGGATGAGGGACTATAATATGATTCTGATACTCTATTAAGATTTAATTTCGGTTGTTGATCATGTTTATTTCTCAAGCATTGTAAATGGATCTAATTTTGGTGTCATTGTATAGAGATTCTAGATTGGACAAACTTTTAGGGTGTATTGGACTCTGAGAAGCCCTTCAAAATCGAGCACTGCATCTAACAAGAATGGAAAACCAATATAGTTATTGTCCTAGCCTAAATTTATATGGGTGGGTTGCTCGGGCTGATGATTATATGCCAGAAGGTGCAGTAGAAGAATGACTTCAAGGGAAAATAAGTGGTTGATAAAAGACTATATCAATTAAGAGCTGATTGAAGAAGATACATAGGGTAGAAAGTAACTTCTAATGAATCTAGCCGATGAAATTATCTTAAAACATGAGAAATATGTATCAAGTGCTAATATAAAAGTGTATTCATTAATAAAATATCTATCTGTTGTTTCTCTAAGAGAAAAATAGTGCAGATGGTCACTTTGCTAGGGAGCTGCGACTGGGTAGTGTGGTCAAGATTATCACCTAGATAGAAAATAGCAGAAGACCAAGAAATCCGCCTTAAGGGAATCGAGGCTTGAAATATTTGATATTAAGTGTAGAAAATTTCCTCCAACAGCAACTATAGTTAAAGTAAGGAATCTAAGTGAAGGCGGCAATTTCTGAATTTTAAATTACATATTATGCCTTCTTGTTTGTGGTTTCGATTAGGTCCACTGTTGTTGACCTAATCGAAATCGCAAATGAGATTGAAAGGAAAATTGAGTATCATTACTTCCTTAGCAATATGGTTATAATTGATTCTGTTTTATAGCCTTAGCATGTTTTCAATATATCTTTGAGAAGATCAGAGGCTTTCTCTAGTATGTGAATTTCAATAATTTTCAAGTTTGCCTCCAACTTGTTGATTCTGTATTTAAGCTAGTCTTTGCTGTATTTTAATTTGGTATAGAGTTCCTGATCTTTTGTGAGATCGATCAGGAACACCATCTTTAAAGTTGTGGCATTCTAGAAGCCCTTCAGAACACTTTCCTTAGAAGCCTTAAAGGATACATATAGGGTCATTGTGTATGATTTTAGGTCATAATGTGTTGATGCACTCTCAAGATGTGGTCCCAACCATCGAACAACTCATTTTTATTGAGCATTTCTCAATGCATATTGCTAAACCAACCTTTAAAGAATTTGATAAATTAATAAGCAATGAGTTACATAACATTTGATCTAAACCAACTCTACCAAGACTATCAAACATTATCTAATTCCAAGCTCATTACCCCATCAAAAAACTTTTCCCGAGTTAGTGCAGAAATGAAACAAGCTCAATTTCTCAGCCTTTTTACTGATCATTCTTCTCCAATATAAATGAAAAGATATCCACCATGCAAAATTCTACACCATCTCCAGAAATGATTGCCAAGATGCAAGTCTTCAGAGGGCATCAACAGTAATATTTCAATATCAAGTCATATTGAGAGAGTTTCACTATGGCGAGGATTTTTGCTTATTACAAAATATCTATCATACAAAAGTCTATACTGTTAGCAGAAATTCTAGCCAGATCAAAAGTCTTCAGAAGGTATTATTAGTAATCTCTCAACATCAAGGAAGTATTGTACAAAAGTCTTCAGAAGACATTCAAAAATAAGGAAGCTTTCAGCAATGACTACACATAATTACAATCAACAACCTCACCAGATTCACTCTTAGTTCAAAAGAAAAGGCAGAAATATTTTCATTAGCATTCGAACTAAGAATGCAAATGAAAATATTTCCGTCTTTTATTTTGAACTAGGAGTAAATCTGGTGAGGTTGTTGATACCGAAATTGTGTATAGTCATTGATGAAAACTTCCTTATTTTTGAATTTCTTCTAAAAACTTTTGGTACAACACTTTCTTGATGTTGAGAGATTACTAGTAATTCCTTCTGAAGACTTTAGCTCTCGAAAGTTTTTTGCTGACGGTGTAGACTTTTGCATGGAAAATATGTTGTCATCAGCAGAAATTCTTGTCGTACCGAAAGTCTTGAGAAGGCATGAATAGTAATCTCTCAATATCACTTGATATTAAGAGATTACAATTGATGCCTTCTAAAGACTTGTGCCCTAGCAAGTATTTCTGGCGATGGTGTAGACTTTTGCAATGCGGATATCTTGTCATCTATATTGGAGAAGAGCGATTAGCAAAAAGGCTGAAAGATTGAGATCGTTTGATTTGTGCACTAACTCGAACAAAGTTTTTG
The DNA here is from genome assembly GCF_002878395.1 of Capsicum annuum. NCBI lineage: Eukaryota > Viridiplantae > Streptophyta > Magnoliopsida > Solanales > Solanaceae > Capsicum > Capsicum annuum. The sequence goes on from NC_061116.1 coordinate 8,137,350, forward strand.
ATAGGTAGTGATCCTGGTTTTATGTAATGTTTGATAGGCTTGGTAGAGTCGGTTTAGATCAAACATTATGTAACTCCGTGCTTATTAATTAATCAAATCCTTTAAAGGTTGGTTAAGCAAGCTACATTGAGCAATGCTCGATAAAAGTGAGTAGTTTAATGGTTAGGACCACATCTTTAGTGTGCATCCACACATTTTGACCTAAAACAAACACAGCGACCCTTTATGTATCCTTTAAAGCTTCCGAAGAAAGTATTTTGAAGGCTTTCTTCAATGTCACAACTTTAAAGGTAGTGTTCCTGGTTGAGCTTGCAAGAGACTAGGAACTCTATACCAACTTCGAAGATGGCAACAACCAGCTTGAATACAAATTCAGAGAGCTGGAGGAAAGCTCAAAAATTATCGGGACTCACATACTACAGCAAGCCTCTGATCTTCTCCAAGAAAAGAAAACACAATCAATTAATCCATATTTCTAAGGAAGTAATGACACTCAATCTGTCTTTCAATATCGTTTGTGGTTCCGATCAGGACAATAGCAATGGACCTAATCGAAACCAAAAACAAAAAGGTATAGGATGCAATTTAAAATTTAGAAATTGCTTCCTTCGCTTAGATTCCTTATTTTAACTGCAGCTGTTGTTGGCGTAAGTTTTCTAGACTTACTGTACATTATTTTAACACTTGATGCCCGTAAGGCTGCTTTCTTGGTCTTTTACTATTTTTATCTAGGTGATAATCCCGACCATGCTACCTAGTCACAGCTCCCTAGCAAAGTGTCCATCTACATTATTTTTCTTTCAAAGAGACAACAAATGAATTTACATTACTGGATACACTTTCATATTTGCACTTGATTCAGATTTCACATGTTTTAAGATAATTCCATCGACTAGATTCACTAGAAGTTACTTTCTACCTTATGTCTCTTCTTCAATTAGCTCTTAGATAATATAGTCTTTTATCAACTCCCCTTTTCCTCGAAGGCATTCTCCTTCGGCTCCTTTTGGCGTATAATCATCTTCTTGATCAACCTTTCCATATAAATTTGGGCCAGGGGAATTTCTATTGATTTTTCATTCTTGTTTGATGTAGTTCGAGGTTTCAAAGGCGTTCTCAGATTCCAATGCACACTTAAAGTTAAGTCAAATCGCTATTGGTTCTCTATAATGACACCAAATATTGATCCCTTCTCAAAACTTGACACACATAAACATGAGCAACAACCGTCAGTAATTTGTAACAGGGTATCTACACCATCTTCATAGGGCCCTTAGCCTTATCAATTCGAATCCATCAAAATTAACTGTACAATGTAGGATTTTGTTTGAATGATCAGTGTCTAATCGGTTAAAAACTGCATTCACAAAAATATTATACTTTTTGTGTGTGTTGTCCCAATGACCTTATCAGTAATACTTACTTAACTACCACACACATGATAGTTGATCCATCTGTACGCACCTCATTCTTTCTAGCCTATCTATGGCTTAAATTGAATAAACAGATGACTAGCAAGTTGTAACATACGCCACATTTGTTTAAATTGTGAAACAATTGCAGAAATTTGTTACAACAGATGATTAATTTGTTACAACATATGACATATCTGTTGGAAAAGAAAATAGATATATCCTTCTGTTGTAACAGATTGTTAATATGTTGTAAGTTATTTGACAGATGAAATATATTTTGAAACAGATTACCCATCTGTTAGATTTATTTTAAAGAAATTTTCTTTTCTTTCCAAAATATAATAAAAGATAAAATATTGTATTTAGATTCATTTTTTTAATTTACATATTCGAAAAGTCACCAGTTTTATTTAATAAAGGGAAATGAACAGTCGTGGCTTTTTGTTTGACTAACCCTTTCCAATTCAATAACTTATAAATAGGTCCCTCCGGCCTCCTTCCTTACTCACTCTCACTTATTCATTCTACTATACTTACAATATAAATATGGATGGTACAGATTCATAAAAGAAGATTCATATCGAGTCCTTGTGGAAACTTCAAAGGCAGTTTGATGAACTCCAGAGGGATTTGGCCGACTTCGAAGCAAGGCTGAGGAGGGCCCTGCTAATATTAATAATAATATTAATGATAATAATAATAATAATAATAGTAATAATAATTAGGTTATGTTTTTTCTTTCATTTAGCGTATGTATTTTTGTTTTTTATATCGGATCTACCTAAGGGATTAAAAAATCTATGTATGGTTTGGTCAACTTTAAATTTTTAATTCTTATAATATTAATTATCATTCTATTTATTTCTTATTCTCAACATGTCGATAGTTGAAGGTAGAGATTGAGCATTTGTGGCAACAAAGCTTAATCTGATGTGACAGATAGATTATATGTGCAACGGAAGGTTATTAATTAAAAATTGGTTATTTTTGAGAGGGTTGTGAAAAGTCATGATTCTCGTATTATTTAATATGAAAAACGATTCGTAAATAAATAATAAGGAACTAAATGATATACAAAATTTATAACCACAAAAGAAAGATTATTTAATTAAAAAAAGTCACAACATTGGATTAATTAAGTTATATGATGATTGTTTATTAAGAAAAAGGTGAACAGTCATGACCGTGGCTTTTTGTCTAAACACATTAAACAAACAAACAGTGTTGTTGGTGCATCAAATTCCCATCTGTTGTGACTGATGAATCAACTGTTAGAAAAAAACTCCTAAAATAGATGGTCGATTTGTTGCGACATATGGTATATCTATTGCAACATATGTGTTATTTGATGCAACGAATATACATTCTGTTGCCGTAACTCAATAAAAATGGTTATTATTTTATTAAAGAAACTGTTATTAAAAAAGTGTCTTCGATTTTTAAATTGAGAAAAAAGTTATTTAAATTTAAGAACTAATTAATAATAATAAGCTGAAAAGTCATGACTTGTTACAATAATAAAAAACTCACCAGCTTGATTTAATTAAGTCATTTCTTTTCACAGAAAGCAATAAGAAAATAAATGATAAACACAATTTAAATCGTAAAATTTTTTTTATTTTATTTGAATAATAGGCGCCATTTCTTTTCACAAAAAATATTTTTGTTGTAAAATCTATTTGATTAATTTATATAATTAAAAAGTCAGTAAATATGAATTAATGATATGATGATAATTTTTTTAAAAAAAGATAGATTATATGTTGCAAATGATATATTATCTGATGCAACAAGTTATCTATTTGTTGCAACAGATGATATATATGTTGTCTCATATGAGTTATCTTATGCAACAGATATAGAATCTATTGTCACAATTCAATAAAGACGATTGCTGAAAAAAATTAATTATTAATAATAATAAGCTAAAAAGTCATGACTTAAACTAATATTGCTTAATTTAATTAAATCATAACATTTTACAGTAATCAGGAATGTCATTAATAAATGGAGGTGAACATTTGCACCTTTAAATCAGTTTTATTAATTTATATAATAAAAAAGTCAGAAAATTTGGATTAATGACATGATAAGATGATAATTTTTTTAAAAAAAGATAGATTATATGTTGCAACAGATATATTATCTGATGTAACAGGTTATCTATTTGTTGCAACAAATGATATAACTGTTGTCACATATGAGTTATATGATGCAACCAATATATAATCTGTTGTCACAACTCAATAAAAATGGTTCATGAAAAGAACTAATTATTAATAATAATAAGCTAAAAAATCATGACTTATCACAATATTTCTTAATTTTATTAAGTCTTAACTTTTCACGGTAAGCAAAAATGTCATTAATAAATGGAGGTGAACAGTTGTGACTTTTTGCCTAACACACTTAAGTTCAATCCTCTATAAAATAGGTCCCTCCTTACTCAATCGTTCATTCTACTACACTCTATTTATTTCTTACTCTTGTTACATCTTCAACTACTTTATCTTCAAGGACTTGATTGTTTTTCCCTGTCTCTGGTAAGTTTTTTTCTTGGTTTTTGTGTACAAATACGTTGTATTACATTCGAATTCTTTCTTTTCTTTACTTTTTTTATGTGTTTTGTTAATTTATGCGTCTTCTAGATATGGCTGATCCAGTTTGGGATGTCGCTATTTTAAGAGACGCCATACGGGAACTGCAGAAGGAGGTTGACGACTTGCAGTGGGAGTTGACGCCGTTAGAGTAAGGATGCTGCGGGAGATCCGCAGGATGAGGAGAGCGCTGCTGCTTTCGATTGAAGATTGTCCTGCTGGCCATACATATAATAATGATAATGATGATAGTAAAAATTAAGATTATTATTTTCTTTAAGCTATTTTTTTATTTTTTTGTTTAATAAAAAATTTATATTTGATCCACTTTGACGTTTTAATTCTTATTTAATTTTTATCCTGTCTATTTCTTCTTCTCAACAAATGACATATCTACATTTAAGCAATAATTTGAATCCATTATCAATAGCAAGAAATCAACATATGAGTTATCTGTTGGGTTTGTGATAGGAGCTGTATTGTGTTGTTCGAAATAAATTATTCATCTGATGCAACAGAATAATTATCTGTTGCAACAGATAAATACTCTTTTGCAACAAATATATATTCTATTACAATAGATTACTTGTTTGTTGAAATAGATAATCTATTGCAATAGATTACTTTTTTATTGAAACAGATACATATTCTATTGCAACATATTAATTGTTATTGAAAATCATATAACAAAAGATTACTTGTTTGTTGAAACAAATTACTTGTTCAGGACCTCCTGAAAAATGAGAATTTACTTTATGTTCAGGACCCTCCTAGAAAATGGGAATTTACTTTATTTCAGGACCCTCCTGAAAAATGGAAATTTACTTTCTATTCAGGACCCTGCTGGAAAATGGGAATTTACTTTATTTTAGGACCCTCCTGGAAAATAAGAATTTACTTTCTGTTAGGACCCTCCTGAAATATGGGAATTTACTTTATGGTCAGGACCCTCCTGAAAAATGGTAATTTACTTTATGTTCAGGACCCTCTTGAAAAATGAAAATTTACTTTATGCTCAGGACCCTCCTGGAAAATGGGAATTTACTATATGTTCAGGACCCTCTTGAAAAATGGGAATTTACTTTATTTCAGGAGCCTCCTAGAAAATGGGAATTTACTTTCTGTTCAGGACTCTCCTGGAAAATGGGAATTTACTTTATTTCTGGACCCTCCTGGAAAATGAGAATTTACTTTCTGTTTAGGACTTCCTCAAAAATAGGAATATACTTTTGTTCAGTACCCTCCTAGAAAATGGGAATTTACTTTATGCTCAGGACCCTCCTGAAAAATGAGAATTTACTTTCTATTCAGGAACCTCCTGAAAAATAGAAATTTACTTTTTGTTTAGGACCCTCCTTCAAAATGGGATTTTACTTTTAGAAAAATGAAATCTTTCTTTATCATAATCTTTGTTTGGGATATTTTCTGTTCTAGTTTTATTTTGATTTCAGGAGCCCACCTGAGTAACAGGGTGATAAAGCTGTAAATAAGGAACCCGCCTAAAGAACAGGGTGATGAAATTGAAAATCGGGAGCTTTCCTGAGGAAAATAGCGATGGAATTGCAAGTCAGGAGCCTGCCTGAAAACATGGTGAATAAATTAAAAGTCAAGCAACAAGGTAAAGCAATTAAAAGCCAAACAATAAGTGAGGAAATTGCAAATCAGGAGTCCGCCTGAAGAATAGGATGATGAAACTCTAGTCAAGAGTCCAAAAGAAGCTGCATAGATAGGATTTTTATAATTTCATTTATGTTTTAACTTGTAATTTTCATTTTGATATATTAAGAGAGTCGCAGAACGAAACCTCGATGGGGACTCACTCGACTCTCCAACTCGATATAGTGTCTCTCCTTCCAACCCTTTGAGATACATATGACTTGATTCCCTCATAACTTGGGTAGATAGGACATCCTAAGTCAAGACTTAGTTGCCGTTTTTCCTTCTATTTATTTCCTTGAATAATGGTCGGGTCAAAATTTGGTCTTGTTGTCTACTTTTTTGTCTGGAAACACTTAGTGTTTACACCCAAATGGGACATGATGTAGACACTTAATTTTATCCCACCCAAAAATTTAGTTCATCCATTTTTACCTCACGTTATCATACACTCTCACCCATGTGATTATACCATACAAAAAATACAAAAAATAACAAACTCCCTAATCCATAATATTTGTTATCCTAACTAATTTTACACCTCATCCTAACAACCTACCCCAACCCTACACCCCCTACACCCCCTTCCCTAACACGTTTTTAATTTTCACTAACAGAATAGAGGACACCTCACATAGGGTCCCACTTCCATTTCAAAAGGGAGAATTTTCTTTCCATATTAAGGGAACACAGGAACAAAAAAGGGAATAGAGAGGGGGCCACAGAGCAAGACCTATCTTCTTCTCCATAATTCCCTAGACCAGATACATCACTGACAGAAACAATACTCACGACATACACACTCTCCATTTTTTCCTCTTTTTTTCTTCTTCACAGAGAACGCCATCAACACATCCTCTATTACATTTTTTTTCTTTTCAAAGACACAATCGGATTTCTCCATTTTTTAATTCTCACAATACGTACACAAGACTCACTATCACACCACATATACACTCACATATACTGGCACACAGAGAAAATAGAGAAACGAGTAGAAACATAGTTGATAAATAAGAAAAGTTGGAGAGAGAGAGATCAGAGTTGGCATGAGAGAATAAAACGATGACTGAGGAGTAGATCGTGGAATAGGCAGTTGAAAACGGAGAGTTAAGAGGGAAGTAAATCACCGCATATCACTATTCCGGTGACCAGATCTTGTCGGAACTCCGTCAACGATCAAAACTGACTTCAAAACCCCAAAATTTTCTCTGATTTTCTTGGTTTTTCGGCGAAACCTAGCCGAGAGACCTCACTCTATTGACTGCCAGGTCAGTCGGAGCTCCGACGATAGAGAAACAGTTAACCCAACTTTGTTTCATCTCAGATTTCCTCCAATGCGATCTGGTTCTCTTTGTTCCGCAATTTCCAATTCGGGTTTAGCTGGTTCGCCAGATTTCAATCCATATTTCTCTCTGCTTTTGTGATTTTTGTTGAAGTTGCGGGTTCGACGTTGAGGTTCCAGTTGGGTTGAGTTTTCTTTGCTCCGAGAATTTCGATCCATCACTGATTGTTTGGAATAAAATCAACGATTGAGGTCTAATTCTATATCTCTCATCTCTCTTTTTCATGAATATTTTGAATGGTGTAATTTTTGGTTGATTTTGGTTAAGGAGATTTTTACTCGTCGTTATTTAATTATTTAATTCTTGTGTGAAGTATGTTAATCACGTAGTTGATTTGTGGTTAAGTTGGATTTTTACGAAAAAGATAGAAAGTTGTTAAAAGTGAATATTAGTTTATGTTGGTTCAGTGATGATTTCTTGATTCGAAATAAATGTCGACTTTGTTCAAGTTCTGTAGTATCATGTTTTAGGCCGTGAATCATTAGGAAAACGGTAGGGGTAGGTAAACTTTGGTTTGTGAAATTGGTGGAATGTTTGAGATATGTGTTGAATGGATTTGTTTTGTCGTACAAAAATTGAAATTGTACTCATTTGGTTGGGGAATGTCCCAAGGGATTTGTACTGATTTATTCGAAGAATGCTCCTAAGTATTTTATACTTGAAAGACATTCGTGATGAAGGCCTGAGGCATCGGGTAAAGCATTGGAGCGTAGTTTAGGATTAGTGTAGGTTTACTTTTCCGTATCTTTTTATTTCGGGTTGTATAATTGGATTGGACATTATTATTTTGGTTTTAGATTGTTGTTTGATGTGTTTGTTGCTTGTTTCCGTGCTTTGTGTTGGTTTATACATTCATAGTATTAAATTTTCTGATATGCTCCATCAAGTGACCGTGGTCAAACCACGGGACCGAGGGGTGCCTAATACCTTCCCCTCGGCCAATAGAATTCCTTAGTCGGAATCTCTGTTCGTGGATTAGTTTTAGAGTCAAACCATTTTGAAAAAGGATATCCAAGGGTGACTTGGCACACCCGATTTATGTTAAGTGGCGACTCTGAGTTTTGAATACAAATAATTCTTTTCGAAACAAATTTTTACTTTTTGTCACTTTGATAATAAAAATCCTTTCGAAACTTAAAATCAATATCTTTTTTGTTAAAAAAAAGGGTGTGACAAAAATATTTCTACATCATGTTATTTTTCATACTTAACAAATATTGGCGAATCAAACAGATATGGAAGAAAAAAGTAAAGTTGATGCTGATTCAACATCCACATTAAATAGGAAACACCTTATGGTTAAAGTGGACCTATATTTGTTAGAGTCCGAAATGAAAACATACGTAAGGATCTACAATTTATTGTTGTATAAATTTATTGTTTGCATGCATTTTAACTAATCAACTAGCATATTTATTAGATTGACCAAAAATTCAAAGATTTGGAGAGTCTGATGAATGATAGATTCAATGAAATTTTGAATTCATTGCAGCAGAAAAATGAGTGTGAAGTAGGTAAGATGCTTTAAAACAACACACATTTATTAACGAGTATATTTAATTTATTCATGCTTCTCATCCTTCAATTTTAGGAAAAAATTGCAAACAAAGCCCGAAACAGGCTAAACATTCAGATGATGTTGTTGATTTTGAATGCCATACTAATCCCGTCAGTCCACATTATGTCTCAAAAAAAATAGAGGAAATGGAGGTGCCCATTAGTACATATTAACTATTTTAACTATCTTATAATATAATGTTTATATGTATCCATATGTACTTACTTCTCAAAGGTAGTAATTAACAAATTATATTGTATTCAATTTCTTTATTCTCTGATAAAAAACCTGCAGGAAACTATTTTAAAACAGAGCCGGCAAGAATGTGATCCTTCGGATGTCGTTGTTGATGATGTAGGACCTACTAGTACAGACAGTGTAGGGAAAGAAACTGACAAATCGGTTGAAATGGAGGATGATAAAGCCAACTAAGCACCATCATTTCTCAAGAAGGGTGAACAACATGAAAAATAATTAACATTCATTATCTGTTTTGTAATTAACATGATTATGTCACGACCCAAAGGGTCATGAGTGGAACCCACACTAATCTTCCTGTGGGAGAACCATCTAAATCAAACTATTACCCAATCACTAAGTCAATATTAAAATAATATTTTCATAAAATCATCTTAACAATAGTAATCTAGAGTTAATAATCAGTAACGCGAAAACCAAAGAATCTACCTACTGATATTCCCAAGACCCGAAAGTCATCATATAAGAACTACTAATGAAGATTATGTCTATAGAACTATCTAAAGATTAAATAAAGAAAGAATATTTCATTGCCCGAAAGATGGACGAGAATAATTAAAATGACCCATGGCAGCCTGGAGATGGAGTGCTCACCCTTGGATCAAGATATGTTATCAAACTCTAGAGGTGAGATCATGTATGAGTCTCTAGAACAATTTCTACACTCAACAAAAGAAGAGTACAGGGTAGTATCAGTACAAACCACTATGTAATGGCAGATATCATAGGCCAACTCAACTTAACAACATGTACACAACATAAATCAAATAACAAGTAGACAGGCATCATCACATAACAAATCCTAAATGAATCAACAGTACAACAATAACAGGTCAAACAGTGCTCACAAACAAGCCACATAACCATAAAGAGTATCAACCATATTGTAAACATCCACAAAATCAATACAAATATGTACACACATGCTATGGGACTTATTTTTGCCCAAATAGTCATGACCTGCAGGGAGCAATCTATGTCCATGTACCATACCAGCGTGGTACCTGATCCAACATAAATATAAATGTACCGGCGTGGTACCCAATCCAACATAAATATAAATGTCCCGGCGTAGTACCCGATCCAACATAAATATAACGTGCCGGCGTGGTACCCGATCCAACATAAATATAAACGTACCGGCGTGGTACCCGATCCAACATAAATATAAACAAGTATTATCAATATCAATTTACGCAATCTCACAGCATGCAACACAATGTACCAAATTTACAAGTACACTTAAAAGTCATAAGACAATTCTATCAAGTCAATTTTCTGTAAACATTTATACACGAATCAACAACTCAAATATCAACAATTTCAAGTATGTCCGAATACCAATTCACAATATCCCATTTAGGAGCATACACACAATTAAGTTGAGTCTAAACTCCAATTAAACCATAACCTACCTAATCGAAAAATCCAATGCAAGCTAATTTGTAAGGATCTTACCCTTCCGTAAAGCTTCCGAATATTTCAAATCTGTTCAAATACAATTATTACCAGTAAGTAAAAGAGTCCAATTTTATAAATTCTTACTCGAAAATTTCTAAACCTAAACCTCAATTTCTCTGATTCCAAATTATAGAGAAAATTACTAAAAATAAATAAATAAATAAATAAATATATCACAAAACTGTAACCCATTTCTATAAAATGCCAATGATTGATTTTTTATTCTTTCCATATTTTTTGTCTAACTCGTTCACTGCACTACAGCTGCAGTACTGCTATATACTTATTCCATCCATTATACTTATTCCATCCACTAGTTAGTTTATGCAATTCAAATACAACCAATTTTCTACCCAATTAATCGTACACTACTCCTCAACTACCATTCATTTCTATTCTGTGCTCAACTTCAATTCACTGTAAACATGTATTCATGAAAGGCTTCTCGCCTAAATTCTTGTCACCCGTACATCACAACAAAAAATGATGGCCATTACAACTAAAGCTCACCTTAAAACTTCAAAGGCACAACTGCAAACTCCCCCGTGAATAATAAAGCCGCAGTCTAATCTCCATTCACTTTGTTACATACAATAACACTAGAAATATAATCAATCTAAGGAATCAATTCAAGAACTTACAAAGAATTTTCTTTGGGCTTTCGACATAAAACTACCACTGCAACTTCTGCCTCTCTTTCTCCTCACTTTCTGATTCTATTGTTATAATATATCGTAAACCATATTTATTTAAAATCATTCTTATATTGACCACTCAAGTACATAAATTATTATTTTGACCCACTAAATCACTAATTAAATTAATTATTAAAATACCCAAAACTTTTAATAAATTCTCAGAATTTGTTCGAAATCTTATAAAATAAATTAGATATGTACATTGACTAAAAAGTACATCCCGGCCCCACTGAAAATACTATGATACTAATTCGAGGTCATCTCGATAAAAGGTTGACAATTATTTGGTTTAACTTTCTCAAACTCAATTACCCAACTAATGACTTAAATCGCTTCCCCACATCTCAAAATAGATACCACTCATCACATGAGTCATAATTTACATACATAAACTATGCGGAGAGCTAAAATGAAAAAGACAAGTAAAATTTCACAAACTACCGGAAGGGTCGTTACATCATATACCAATTAAACAACCATTCGTCCCCAAATGACAAATGAGAGGCAAGAAGGAAAAACAAGGAATTACCTGAGTTAGCAAAAAGATGTGCATACTTGCTACGCATCTCTATTTCGGCCTCCCAAGTGGCCTCCTCAATAGAATAATTCTTCCACTGGACCTTCAGAGACTTAATCTCATTATTCCTCAACTTACAGATAACCAAATACCTAGTCGATCATATGTGTACACCCACCGTCCTAGACTCAAAAGGTTCAATCAGCATACAACAATACAAGGCATATTTTTCACCCATATATATGCAACCGTTCTATACCGGATGATAAATAAAGGTGCATACTGGTGATAGGCGGTGCGCATTCACGAATGAATGGAAATTACAAAATCAATATCACAACTCATCATAACTGTCCTCATCAGGACCATCATCATCGTAATCAACCTCGGGCCTTGCCGGATATCAACACATCATCAATAGTATCCCCCAACCTTACCAGATATCAACATATCATAAATATATCCTCCAACCTTACCGGGTATCAACATCATCACAACAGTATTCTCCAATCTTATCGGGTATCAACATATCATCATAATAGTAATTTCGAATAATATACACTAAAATACTCACAAAAAAAGACATATCACCATAGAATATCTATCTAGTCAATATTTCCCAATAACTCTTTATTAGCTAACCAACATTTGTTAGAATAGAATCTCTAGTTCGGTAGTCATCATATAACCTCTAGTCATTAGCCTAAACATTATCCTTCACATAGTCCTTATTCACGGGATAGCAACTAACCACTATTTATTTAATAGCCAAGATCTAACATCTAGTTAAGGTTCATCAGTAGAACAAAGCCGTCATTTATCCACCATTCATTATCTAACCATCGTTTACCAACGAATCCTAGCTTAATTATTCATTGGTTAACTATTTAGAAACTGTTCAAAGTTATTAACTAGTCACCTCTTATTACTAATATCTGTTATTAGTAGCCTCATTAATACACAACTCCTTGTTTATTGACTAATCGACATCACAAACTTAGTCATCAATACCAACTAATCTTCACCTAAGCTAAACCCGACCTCACCATAAGTCACGCATTAACCATCGCTAGCTATCATGTTTCAACTAAGCTAGATTCATTAACTAATACATTAGATCCCTAGCCATCACCCGTATCCAATCAATAAAGTCGTAAACAACATACCGTATCTTCCTTCGTCCCATACCGAAGGGATGAGTATACAAATGTGTATGTATTCATAAATACTAATCGTATCCTTTACGCTAATAAACACTACTCAGATATTCAATCATTATCATAACACGGTCCTTTGGCCATTAATTTATCCAAAATAGTCACAAAATCATAATCACAGCCTTAAACCCTTATACATATCCAAAACTCATATCAATAATCATATTTATAAGTCGTAGCATATCTCTAATCATCTCACATTTAGGAGGTATAATATAGATAGACATATAATCGTCTATAGAATATCTTATATTGATAGGTCATATATCATGACTGCGAGGAATATCACCTCTCTAAGCCAATTTGCATATCTAAGAGGAAATAGCATCTCCATAAGCCACATAACGTATCTAGGAGGAATATCATCTCTAAATGCCTAATATCATTTCCACAGGAAATATTATAACTATAACTCAAAACCCACAATCCGGGAACATCAATACAAGTTACCAAGTTATGAAGTAACCTTATCCTAAGGTTTACTAGACACATCTATGTCTAACATCCGCAACTAAGTCCACAAGACTTAACAAAAGTTTAGGCCTAAGTGGGCCAGACAATCCCACTTCTAATCCTCAATTTTCATAATTAGGCACACTATGTCCTAAACTAGGCTAAGGTATCTAGTTCATCTTCTAGATGTCAAGTAAACTATATTCAAGGCTAAGATAGCAGCTTCGACTAGAAACAAGGATCTCAATTTAACTCTACCCAACTTACGGTTTCAAGACTATCACACTGGCCCAATAAGGCTAAATATACAAATCATGTTTCAAGTACTAAAACCACATCCCAAACATAGGTTTACATCATAACCATGCTACAACTAATATAAACTAGAGAGGGAAAGCAATAGGATTTAAAAAGGGATATAAACATGCTATTTTATAGGTCCCGCAGAATTAGAGCCTATAACACATTATCCTCCACAACATTGTTAATATCCATCTAGTCACCATACCTTAACCACTCAACAAGAAATATCCACCAAGTACCACTCAAGGAAAGATCAATCATGCTATTTAATAATTCATTTATTCTCCCATTCAGGATTATCCTTAATTATTTTATGAAAGTAACTAAGCCATTGATTTTGCATTCCCACTATCATGGAAAGTACTATACTCTAAAAGTGCCATATATCAGCCAACTTTATGGGACATGCAAATGTATAATTCAGCCATAAGATCAAGTTAATATTAATTTATCTTCTCAAATTTTTTTTTCTAATACATAAATCCACAGCTACAACTTATGTCCCCACAATCGCTAAGTCAATATTTTTCAATGACAAATACTTCATGGTTAAACCAAACCTCTCTTAGATCACTAACACCAATTTAAGGTAAATAGAGTCATTTTTATTTCTGCCTAACAATATTTTTATTACAGGCTTTACTTAACTCTTAATCACCTCAAGAGTTGTCCCCACACCACTAGCACATAAGCAAGGCCAAACAAAATAAATCGATTATAGGTCATTGACAGTCTCATCACCAATATCAGAATCAAGAAAAGTCATCACTCAAATTTTATAGGTATCAACAACCTCTACAAGTTTTTGTCACTTTTACTTAAACTTAGTATTTTGCCAAGCATTAAGAATTCGTTCACATAAGAAACTCAAAGATAATGTCACTTATCAAGTCCTCACAAGGAACCCATTATAATTTCAATAATAGAAATGCAAAAAAATTCTAATTACGGTCTCAATGGTCGAACCACACAAGGATTCCCAATTAATCTCAAATAATCGAACTACACAAAGGTCCATCCATAACATCATTAACAAGAACCTCTCATTACGGAAAACACATATCACCTCAGTCTTTTATTCATGTCACTTTTTCACCATCTTTTCTTGACATCATATTTCTAATATCATCCTCTCAATTCTCATACAATCAATCTCATCAGTATAGTAGTACCGAAAATAAGTAAGCACCCAAGAATTTCTAGTTACACAGTAACTAGAAATCAAATAATCCCACCATATTTATCAACAAAAACAACTTAGTTAGTTTTTATCACTTAACAAAAACAATTCACAACAATGACAAAAATCTAGCAACACAAGTTTAGCCAAATATCAAACACCAACAATCAATAAGTTCACAACTTTCATAAGTCTTTACCTATTAACAATAACTTTTCGACCTTATTAACAGATGCTAATTGAAATCTCCTAGATTTTTGTTCAAAAATTATTAAGATACCAATTGGAATTCTCTAGATACCAATTGGATTCAATCTAGTAGTCCAAGATTAGGACGGAACGATGGAGAGAAAGAAAGGAAATTGACTTCTACATGTCTCGTAGCCGTATGAAGATTGGGTGTGGGCACTACACACCAATCTATAGACTCTACTTGACATTGCTCTTATTAACAGATATCAATTGGATTCGCCAGATACCAATTCAATTCAAGTAATAGCATGTAAGAATGAAGAATTCGAATTTTCCTAGTGTCATATAGCCTCTCAAAGAAAAGTACAGACATCTTTGTACCATTCTGCAAGAATTTACTAGATATGTTCTTGTACGACGAGATCGACGAACCTAGGCTTTGATACCAACTTTGTCACGACCCAAAGGGGCATAAGTGGCACCCACACTAATCTTCCTGTGGGAGAACCATCTAAATCAAAATATTACCCAATCACTTAGTCAATATTAAAATAATACTTTCATAAAATCATCTTAACAATAGTAATCTGGAGTTAATAATCAGTAACGTGGAAACCAAAGAATCTACCTACTAATATTCCCAAGACCCAAAAGTCATCATACTAGAACTACTAATGAAGATCATGTCTAAAGAACTATCTAAAAATTCAATAAATAAAGAATATTTCATTGACCAAAAGATAAACAAGAATAATTAAAATGACCCATGGCAGCCTGGAGATGGAGTGCTCACCCTTGGATCAAGATCTGCTATCAAACTCTAGAGGTGAGATCATGTATGAGTCTCTAGAACAATTTTTGTACTCAACAAAAGAAGAGTACAGGGTAGTATCAGTACAAATCACTATGTACTGGCAGGTATCATAGGCCAACTCAACTTAACAACATGTACAAAACATAAATCAAATAACAAGTAGACGGGCATCATCACATAAAAAATCCTTAATGAATCAACTGTACAACAATAACAGGTCAAACAGTGCTCACAAACAAGCCACATAACCATCAAGAGTATCAACCATACGGTAAACATCCACAAAATCAACACAAATATGTACACACATGCTATGGGACTTATTTTTTCCTAAATAGTCATGACCTGCAGGAAACAATCTATGTCCATGTATCATACCAGCGTGGTACCTGATCCAACATAAATATAAATGCATCGGCGGGGTACCCGATCCAACATAAATATAAATGTACCGGCGTTGTACCCGATCCAACATAAATATAATGTATCGGCATGGTACCCGATCCAAAATAAATATAAATGTACCGGCATGGTATCCGATCCAACATAAATATAAACGTACCGGCGTGGTACCCGATCCAACATAAATATAAACAAGTATTATCAATATCAATTTACACAATCTCACAGCATACAACACAATGTACCAAGTTTACAAGTACACTTAAAAGTCATAAGACAATTCGATCAAGTCAATTTTCAGTAAACAGTTACACACAAATCAACAACTCAAATATCAATAATTTCAAGCATGTCCGAATACCAATCCACAAGTATCCCATTTAGGAGCATACACACAAATAAGTTGAGTCTAAACTCTAATTAAACCATAACCTACTTCAATCGAAGAATCCAATGCAAGCTAATTTGTAAGGGTCTTACCCTTCTGTAAAACTTCCGAATATTTCAAATCTGTTCAAATATGATTATTACTAGTAAGTAAAAGAGTCCAATTTTATAAATTCTTACTCAAAAATTTCTAAACCTAAACCTCAATTTCTCTAATCCCAAATTATAGAGAAAATTACCAAAAATAAATACATAAATAAATAAATAAATATATCACAAAACTGTAACCCATTTCTATAAAATGCCAATGATTGATTTTTTGTTCTTTCCATATTTTTGTCTAACTTGTTCACTGCACTACAGGTGCACTACTGCCATATACTTATTCCATCCATTATACTTATTCCATCCACTAGTTAGTTTATGCAATTCAAATACAACCAATTTTCTACCTAATTAATCGTACACTACTCCTCAACTACCATTCATTTCTATTCTGTGCTCAACTTCAATTCACTGTAAATATATATTCATGAAAGGCTTCTCGCCTAAATTCTTGTCACCCGTACATCACTACAAAAAACTTCAAAGGCACAACTGCAAACCCCCCATGAATAATAAAGCCGCAGTCCAATCTCCATTCACTTTGTTACATAGAATAACACTAGAAATATAACCAATCTAAAGAATCAATTCGAGAACTTACAAAGAATTTTCTTTCGGCTTTTGACATAAAACTACCACTGCAACTTCTGTCTCTCTTTCTCCTCACTTTCTGATTCTATTGTTATAATATATCGTAAACCCTATTTATTTAAAATGATTCTTATATTGATCACTCAAGTACATAAATTATTATTTTGACCCACTAAATCACTAATTAAATTAATTATTAAACTACCCAAAACTTTTAATAAATCCTCTGAATTTGTTCGAAATCTTATAAAAATAAATTAGATATGTACATTGACTAAAAAGCATATCCCAGCCCCATTGAAAATACTATGATACTAATTCGAGGTCATCTCGATAAAAGGTTGACAATTATTTGGTTTAACTTTCTCAAACTCAATTACCCAACTAATGACTTAAATCACTTCCGCACATCTCAAAATTGATACCACTCATCTCATGAGTCATAATTCACATACATAAACTATGGGGAGAGCTAAAATGAAAAAGACAAGTAAAATTTCACAAACGACCGGGAGGGTCGTTATAGATTATTTTGGCATGCTTGAAATGATAAATGTAAACTAATTCATATATGTAATCAACATTCACATATCTTGTACAGTTTAATTTATTTAGTAGTAAGAATCTAATTCACTGAAAAAAAAAAATGAACATACAGTTATGGTAGTAATATTTCAGATTTTAAATAAAGTTTACATACAAGTTAAAACACAGTTGAGATACAAGTTAAAATAAAGCTGAGATACAAGCTAAAATACAGGTCAAATAAAAGTTAAACTAAAGTTCAGATACAAGTTAATATAAAGTTTATATACAAGTTAAATTAAGTTTAGATACATATTAAATTAAAGTCTAAAGACAAGTTAAAATAAAGTAGAGATACAAGTTAAATTAAAGCTCAGATACAAGTTAATATAAAGTTTATATACAGGTTAAAATAATTTTTGATAATTGTTAAATTAAATTCTAAAAACAAGTTAAATAAAGTTCAGATACAAGTTACTACTTATTGGTAAAGTTGAATAGATAAATGGATATTATTGGTACTAGTTTGATTTTAAAATAACTTGACTTTAATGATAATATATTTGTTAAGGTTTCAAATCATTTTCAGGAGGTTGAAATTGAGAAGCAGAGTGACATAGTTGTTGAAGAAATTCTGCAGCTTGAAATTATTATTTCAGGTCGAGAACATGATTTGACATTGATGATTTACAAGCCTCCACCAACAACTCTAGGAGAGTATGAAATTAGTGACACCACGATTTTGCCTGTCTTTTCTACTCCAAAAAAGAATGTGTCAACTGGTAAAAATGCACTTGCACCACGCTCAAGAAAGCCATCGAAGATTTATCGCTCTCCTTTTTTGATCCATTTTGGATCAAGTTCTACGGGAAACAAAAAGTAGGATTCTAAAGAGCGGAAAGAATATTTTTTTGAAGGTTATCACATTACTGGGGATTCAGCTATAGAGATGGAAATATTTGAAGAATGGATTAATGATGGACTTTACAAGAAGCACACAAAAAAGTAAGCAACAAGTCTTATTCTAAATTCAAAAGTAATATACAACTTACTATTTATTTATTTTTTCAATCAACTGTACTTTTATGTTACAGGAAAGATAATGATGATCACTACAAGGTTAATTGTTCAACACTTGAATTTCATCAATTTTATTTTGTTGTTGCTTTTTCAAAATCTAAGAACTGGTTTTACTTGATGTATCAACAGAACAAGTGCTGGAATGATGAGGTATTACCTTCATTTTTTCTTCAGACTTAGTTTAAGCAGATTTTCAATAGTAAATAGATTTCGGATTATGTGATTTCTATGATGAAGTATTAAAGTCTATTACATGAGTTACATTCAAGAACAAGTTATAAAAATTGTTTAAACTAAACATCGTCTAACGAAACTTGTTTTTGTAAGATTTGCATCTGTACTGTTAGTAAAGGTAATTGAAATTTTTTAGCTAAATTTACTTTGTATTTGATACATAATAACAAAAAATGTATCATGATATATGAATATAAATGTTGTTCATTTATTGATCTTACAGTTACCAGTATTTATAAATTTAGTACATTTCATGCATAATCAATAATTTGTATAATTACTAATTATTACAGTTGATAACATACAAATTTATTACAATTTGAACAGCATCTAGATGTTATTATGTACTACTTAAGGAAGAAGTACAAGGACACAAAATTTCCAATCAGCAGATACACTACCACAAATTATTTTTTCAAAGTGTACATCGATAAGACATATGTAAATTATTGCAATCCAGACGTTGCTAAGGATCTTGCAACTCAAGATGCATTTGCCAGGACTGATTAGGTTGCTGAAATGGAGATGTCATTGATTAACACAATCAAGAGGTTGAGTACGTGCGTAGGTCAGCCATGGCATATAGTTAATGAGGTATTTGTCCCAATTAACTATGACGGCGCCTTTCACTGGGTATTGACAGTCCTTGCTTTAAAGGATCAATGCATTCGTGTGTATGATTCAATGGCCTCTTCACGGAAAAGAAAACAAACAAGTGAGATTGAAAAGTTGGTTGTAAAGATTCCGACTTACCTTCAGTACATTAATTTTTTTTAGCACAAGATACCCACTGACTGGACTGCACTGACATCATATGAGGGAAAGTCCAAACGAAATCCATTTCAAGTAGAATATGTATCTGAGATAGCACAAAAAGATAGTGGAAGCTTGTACGTATTACATTACATTTTTGTTTGTTTTCATTACCGTACTCATGTATATTGTGTATTTAACTTAATTATTTATTGGAATGCAGGGATTGTGGTGTATTTGTGGTTGTCTATTTTGAGTATCTAAGTAAGGGATTAGGCATTCCATGTTCGGGTATTGATGCTCAATACCATCGTCTGAGATATACTTTTCTTTTGTGAAAGTATGGGTCTGAAAAAGCAAAGAACTAATACTTTAGTAAGAATGATGATCCACCAAGGCCAAGGAGTAAGTTTGCACGAAAAAAAATAGACTGTGTTTTGCATATAAAGTAGTTGTTTATTTGTTTGCTTATTGGATGTTACAAAACTAGGAAGTTGATAGTAATTTTAATGATTTTTTGATGTTGTTGGTAATGTTAGGTACTCATACATTATATTTTTTTAATGATTAAACAGTTTTATTTTGTTACCCATTATAATGCAATGCTAAAGCATTTAAGATATATTTATGTATTGAAATACGTTGTTCTTGCACTTTTTAAACACATAGTATTAGATACATATTTTATAATATTTTACAATTATATGTATCTAATATAATGAAACATAAATTAGAATATAATGGTATTAACCTTCACAACATTACATTATTTAGTATCTACAGCAGTTTTTTATTCCAACTAACACTTGTTGTCTCTAAAATGCATAACAAATTATAGCACAACTTAATGGTACTATATCAAAAAAAAAATGACATATTATATTATAGAAGTGAATATTTAAACTTGTATCTATAAAATTAACTGAGAAACATCTTATTCAATTATATGTATCTAGTAAAAAAAAAATACATATTTTACTATATAATAATTATAAATAACAAAACATTACATTATTATGTATCTATAACCATTTTTATTTACTTAGAATGCATGTTTGCCTTCAACCTGACTAACACATTATATCAAAATTTATAGTCCTACATGATACAATTATATTTTACAATTGATACAATTTGTGCAAACTTGTGTCTACAAATTTATGAAAGATACATCATATAAAAGTATAAATCTTTACAATCTTTTACTACAGCATAACAACTACAATAACATTATCAGTTCAATATTTTTTTAATTCCTAAATGATGTTTCACGACAATTTCAATTTTCAAAAAAATAAAGGAAAATAATTAACAAGGAGCGAAAACAACTGTTTATTACAGAAATTATTTATCTTAAAATTCTTAAAAAACCAACAATTCCATCAATTACAACGTCGTATTAAAAGGAAAGAAATTCAACTAGAAGATAAAAAATTATTCAACATTATTAATCAGTCAACTGCATTGTCAGTCCTCCTTTGGAAAGAAGTTACAGGTACACCTGTTGTGACCTGCAAAATCACATCTCCCGCAACAATTACTACTCGATGTCATAGTTTCACTTGATTTCTTGTGCCTACTTTTCCTTTGCCTTCCTAGTTGACGTTTGTATTTTGGTGGTAACACAACTTCATTCATAACTTCTTGTGGCACAATCCAGTCCTTCTTATCGGGCATTGGAAACATAGATTCTTCATACATCTTCCTTAATGTTTCAGGATAGTAAAATTCTGAGCAATAAGGCTTCATATCAACTACATGCTTGCTGTTTAGTACTGCAATCGCGTGTTCCCATGTTATCTCGTTCAATTGGAATCTACTACAAGTGCAAGTCCTCCTATTAAGAAATACTCTATACTTCCCCCCATCATCGTAAACAAAATATACATATGTTGATGACGCACTAACCTACAAGATTAGTCATAATATGTTTACACATAGATTCATATTGGTCTTTTCTAGAATATTTTTTTTAAATTCAACAAAAAATTGATCAAGTTACTATAACATTTTCCAAAATAAAAATTTTAAAACAAATAGTATCCTGTAGTATAAATCAAACATTCTATAATATGTAAAACAAAACAAAACATCAAAACTAACCTTAACCCTTGTAGATTCTGAAGTATTTAGCTGAAGAATTCCTTCAAATCTACTACCAAGTGATGTGTTTGCATAAGATGCTCTTTCTCTATTCTTGCAATTTCACTTTTCAAATAATTTTCTAGCCTGCTCCAAAAATTCTATTATCAGCAACTTACGTGATAGTTTCAATTTACCATTTATGCACTCTGCTATATTTGAAGTCATCATCCTACCACGGTTAACAGGTGCATACACGCGTGCCCATTTTTCAAATCCAGCATCCTTAAGATAAGACTTTACCCTCTTATCAATCTTTCCAACTTGATTCCAAAAAAAATCAAACTCATCTTTGTGGTAAGCCTTGGCCATAGCATAGTAAATATCGCTAAGTCTATCTTTACTCTTCCTGAAGTTTGTGCAAACATTCTTCCACAAGAGCCATATGCATGCGAGGTGCGGCACATTCGGATATACAACACTCACATCCTTTATTATGCTTTCATGATGGTTGGATACAACACACATACTATCGCACTCTCCAAAAGCAATTCTGAAGGTCTCGAAAAACCAAGTCCACGAATTATCATTTTCACTATCAACAACACCATACACAATCGGCAGAATGCGTCCTACAATTTTGATAATAAAAAAATTAATTAATCAGATACAAGTAAATGATTTCTCAAACTAGAAAAAAAAATTAACAAAAATTATGATCTGAATTACATCACAAAAATAAATATACATACAAATAAATATAAATTACCTGATCCATGAAGAGTGCTTGCAGAAACAAATGTACCTTTATATGCTCCACTTAAATGTGCACCATCAACCACAACTATAGGCCTGCAATACTCGAATCTACTCTTCAAAGATTGCAATGCAACGAACAAATATATAAATTTATTATCCTCGGATTTATGCATTCTAATATGTGAACCTGGATAAACAGAATTTAACACATATCGATCCATTTGTCGATAACCATCCATAAGTTTCCCTCTTAACATCTCAATCGCACGTTCTTTAGCCCTCCAAGCCTTCTGATAGTTAATGTCTACACCGAAAGCATTTTTAATATCTTCGATTATATCATTCGGGGTGTGTATTCTCTTATAATTGACAAGTTTTGATGCAGCAAAACCTCTAACAAACCCAACTGTAGCTTGAAGTTGAGTAAAAACTCGGTCTTTCAACGGGCATCTGTGAACATTTTGGAAAAATCTAACTTTAAATAGTTCTGTACTCTGACGACATGATGCTTTAAAGACCCAAATACAATCCTCCGAACAACATTGTAGGACATAGTTGAATCAATGAAAATAAAAATTCAAAATTTTTTTCTTAATAAATATAGAAAAAACAGATTTCTATATTCAGTAACAACATTCAATACTTGTTATGTATCTAGAAATTTTACAACATAACTTCATAAACTAAGATACAAGATAAACAAAATGTGTCATTTTCATAACAAAATGTATCTCGGCATGAAACTTGCTTGGCATGTATCTAGGAAATTTATAACATGTATCGAGGACATTTCTATGTATCTATGACATTTCTATTACATATGTGAAACTCACACAACAAGAAACATAATTAAACATAACTTCATAAACTGAGATATAAGATTAGCAAAATGTATCATTTTCATAATAAAATGTATCTCGGCATTAATAACATAAAAACACAAAAAACAATCTTTACAATAATCATCAAAAAAACATTGAATAAAAAGTTTAAATTAATGTACATAACATTAACAACACCTGCTATAAAAAAACATAACATACCTTTTCTTGTCTGATATTTTGGCATAGTAATTGAAAGAATGTTCAATTGCAAATCGCTCCATAACCTAAATGAGAGTACACTTGTCCTTGTAGATTTTTCCAACCTTAACATCACTATGTTTGCAATCAGTAATGATCTTGTTCCTCTTTCTATCCAATAAAGGAATAGGAGAAGTGGAATTAGATTTATAACTAATTATTTCTTCAACTACTTTGTATGGACTTTCCAAATACGTTACAGCACCAACTTTCCCATCAAAAGGCATTTCACTATCAGACTTATCTAATGTACTGATGATAAGAGGATACATCCCAAATTCACGCTCAGTTTTTTTTTGAATTTCGACATAAAGCTTCACACTCATTTCGTTCTGGATGAACAACGGACAAACATTTCCTTCAACAATGTAACAAGCTTCAAAATTTTTCTTTGTTTCGTCGATTTTCAGTTCTCCTGCAATAATAGAAATCAGTTTTTAATAAGTAACATGTTCACTGACCACAATTCCATCACTCTTATAACGAACATACTCGATTTCGTTAACCCAAACACCGGAATGATGTAAAAGCACCAAAATATTCATATCAAACAAAAGAAATTAACAAATCAAATTAAAAAAATTGGTATATTTTATCTGAACTTGAAGAATAAAGATTTTTCAATTTCAAAAATATATTGAAATAGCGTTTACGTTTTAACAAAATAAAACGGATTTTCACTAATTGTGGGATTTGATTTTATTTTTTACCTTAATTAGTTAGCTTAAATGTTGTTTTAATGCAAAGTTATCTGTTACATTCCTTAAAACATGCTGATTTAGTTAAGATACTTGTATCAGTAGTATATGTATCATCACAGGTCAAATATTGGGATTTTACGAGATTTCGAAAAAAGCGGGGATTTTTTAGTAATTAGCAGTAAACATGTCGTTATATATGTAATTTTTACAAAAACAAAATCCTCAAAACCCACTGACACACATCTACCACCTGTAAATTCATCTATGATCTATAAACTACAATAAAATAATACAATAGTGATAAAAAAACTTCAGATTTGATTAAAATAATTCTTTTCTGAGTGAAAATTTTAATGCTAAAGAATGATTTGAATTAAAATAAAGAAAATATATACATATACACACATATTGAATTCTATTATATTGATAAAAATAGTGAAGAAATTGAGGGTATGTAAATTATTATAGGATATTAGATGCATGTTAAGGCAAGACGAAGAAGAAAATAATACTAAAATAAGAGAACGTACCTAAGTTGATGAAGAAAAGAAAGCAAGCATCATGTCAGGTAGTACGATCCGTAAGGGTAGTAGTAAAGTAATATCTAAAATTATATTTTAGGACTCTTAATATTTCCTTAATAGAGTGCTATTTTAGGAGTATTTTTTCTATTATATTTTAGGAGTATTTTTCTAATTGATCAATTGATTCTAATTGAAAAATAATAATGAAAAAACAGTTTTGTCTAAAGAGAGTTTTTTAATGAAGGACAAAAAGTTCAAATCACTTTTTGAGGGCCTTCACACTTGTAACAGATTATAGATATAGATATAGATTATAGATTAAGATTATAGATCATAGATATAAATAATCGGACTTTATCATACTTTCTCTTTTTAAATTTATTAAAATGTGTTATTTTTTGTCCTAAATATTTTTTCATAATATATTATATATGTACTTATAATATAATGATTTGGCCTACATATATATGGATCAAAATGAAAAAATAAAACTAATTAAAGTATTTATAATATAATACTTTGGCAGTGATAATCCAGAATTTTTGTATCTTCAAGAAGATTTGTTCAGAACACCTTGTGGCTTTGCTTAGATAACAGGTTGAGATTACTCCATCCATTTGTGCGATTTGCCACCGAAGAATTATGGGCTTCCAACCAGCGGTTATTCTATAAAGAAAGACTCTATAGTGACAAGTAAGTCTTCAACTGTGAGGGTATTATCGGAGGACAAATTTTAAGTTCCAGAACTAGCAAATTGACATTACCTATATTAGTGTCTTTAAGAAATTTTTTATTGGGTACTCAATTTGACTAGTTAAAGTGTAGCTTATTTTCCATCTTTTCCTCTTTCCTTTTGCAGTTGATTTTCGGGTGACAGTGTAATGTCTTAATTTTTACTCTGAACTGCAGTATAGGATATTTCTAAAAGAACAATTCAGCATCATGCGTGTACATTGTTACACTTCTCATGAACTACCAATTATATGCTCATGTAATGCTCTGAGAGTTTGCACTTGCTTGTAGATTGTACTTTTTTCAAAAAAATTGTTATAGTTAATCCTTTTTCCCAAAATGTTTGTTGAGAATAATATCTTTTCATAATTTGTATAATTGTTTCAGTGTGAGATCACTTCATCAAAGCTTGCCTTCGTAACATTTGTTGAAGAGATCTCCTTGGATCATATTGGGTGGGGATCATTTCCTGTATTTAGCTTAATAAAAACTATTTGTAATCTTCATATTTTAAACTGAAACGAGATGGAATAAGTGGATTTTTTGTAGCAGTGGTAGCTATTATTGTACGTTTCATGTATTCATCCAAACTCTATGAATGGAAAACATAGGATTAAGGAGATTTTTTCGATCAATTTTTTCTATAAAAAAGTTCCTTATATTTCTAATCTGGAGAGAAATTGAAATAGATGAGAGTCAGACACATTATAAAATACTTCGTGAGATAACATTTATTATATTTTACAAGCTGATTTATAAATATTATTTTGATAACCTTGAATTTCATTCCTTGCTGCACATATTATTTATAAAAGCTTTGTTTTAATAATATTCATATTGTTTTACAAAATTATGTAGAACATGACTTGGTATACATGTGCAAGGCACGTGCTGAGGTACTAGTAATACTAAAATAAGAGAACGTACCTAAGTTGAAGAAAAGAAAGCAAGCATCATGTCATGTAGTACGATCCGTAAGGGTAGTAATAAAGTAATATCTAAAGTTACATTTTAGGACTCTTAATATTTCCTTAAAAGAGTGCTATTTGAGGAGTATTTTTTTATTCTATTTTGGGAGTTATTTTTTAATTGATCAATTGTTTCTACTTGAAAAAAATAATGAAAAGACAGTTTTGTCTAGAGTTTTTTAACGAAGGAAAAAAAGTTCAAATCACTTTTTTAAAGGTCTTCACACTTGAAATATATTATAGATATAGATATAGATGATAGATTATAGATTATAGATTATAGATATAGATAATCAGACTTTATCATACTTTCTCTTTTTAAATTTATTAAAATGTGCTATTTTTTGTCCTAAATATTTTTTCATAATATATTATATGTAATTATAATATAATGATTTGACCTACATATATATGGATCAAAATGAAAAAATAAAACTAATTAAAGTAGAGATAATATAATAGTAAGATCTTATGCACGCATTGAGATTGCCTCTATAGGATCATTTGTGTCATTTAGGCAATTGCATATTAAAAGAGGAAGAGAAACTACTACAAGTCCACCAAGTGAGGTGTGGGGAGAAGAGAAACTAATAACTAATTTAGTTGATAATTTTAAATGTTAAAGTAATTAAATGATAATTGCTGGCTTGGAAGTGAATTTTTGGAACCAAATTAATTTTAGTTCAATATTAGTTAAGATTATAAAAACACTTTTTATAAGATATTTGTCACCCCTGATATCTTAAGTACTGGAAAGTATCAAATACTATTGCTCTGGTAATGAATAATTAACTAAATATTTTGCTAAAATATTGAATATTGAATATGCGCCCAGGTCAAACATTGGGTCCTAAATAAATTTAATTATTAATTTTAATATTTTAAAATGTTTTTTAATAAAATTATAGATGTCATGTAATTACATACTAGCAGAAATTATATTTACCCCTTAAATGACTATGGAAGCTGATGAGGCAAGGTTGAATGATTTTTGTAGACAAAACAAAGTTGAATGACTATGAAGACCAATTAGCCAAAATTGAGTGATCATTCAAGTTTTTAACTTTAACTTATAAGGTAATGTAATTGTCTAATTGATCCATATCCACAAATGTTGTTCTTATCTCTATGTATGTTCAAACAATGATTGTTTTTCAAAATAACTTCTACTTTGAATAAGCTAATATGCATATTTGGCAGAAAAATGAATCACTGACCATAAAAAATAAATTAATATAGACTATTTGGGGAAGAAATTTAGAGTGTTTACACTATAGTAATAACAAGTTAAAAAGGTAATGTAATTGACCCAAATTTGGAAAACCATTATTGGAGTGATCTTCATCAAAAAGCTCTATACAAGGCACATCTTGCTCAATGTAATAGTCACCAAAAAAAATACATGATCTCAAATTCCTTTCAACCTTTTTTTCCATTTTCATATTGCTTCATTCATCAGAAACTACTTCTGCTGATCATTTTACTAATCAAAATGATTTAGAAATTTACATTGTGCAGCTTGAGTTGCCTGATGATTCTGTTTTCTCTGATGCAAAAGATTTATACCTCTGGCATCAGTCATTTTTGCCTACAAATATTTCTAATCATTCATCGCACATCGTTTATTCTTATCCCCATGTGTTTAACGGATTTGCTGCAAGGTTGTCACCAGATGAGGTGAAGGTGATGGAAACAAAACCAGGATTTGTATCTGCGCGTCCTCAAAGAGTGTTGCAGCTGCAAACCACACGCAGTCCTAGTTTCCTTGGCCTGCACCATAATCATGGCTTGTGGAATGCCTCAAATTCTGGTAAAGGTTTTATTATTGGTATACTTGATTCTGGAATACTTCCAAAACATCTTTCATTCAATGACAATAGAATGCCTCCTCCCCCTGCCAAATGGAAAGGCAAATGTCAGTTTAATTTCACAGCGTGTAACAAGAAGCTTATTGGAGCACGAAACTTTGTGATGGACGAATTACAAACTGATTCACCTTTGGATAGAGATGGACACGGGACACATACTTCAAGCATAGCCGCTGGCAACTTTGTGGATAGCGCCAATTTGCTTGGTAATGCAAATGGCACTGCTGTTGGCATAGAACCTCGTGCTCATTTGGCTATGTACAGAGTCTGTTTTATTAATCTTTGTGGGGATAGCGTAATCTTAGCCGGTTTTGATGCTGCCATTGAAGACGGAATGGATGTGATTTCTATTTCCATTGGAGGAAACCTGAACCTCCCTATGAGAATATGATAGCAATTGGCTCATATAGTGTGATCGAAAAGGGGATTTTTGTAAGTTGCTCAGCAGGAAATGACGGACCATCTAGTGGGACTGTAGTGAATGGATCTCCATGGATTCTAACTGTTGGCGCTAGTACAACAGATAGAAAGATTAGTGCTGTTGCTATTTTGGGTAATGGAGCTGAATATGAGGGCGAATCAGCCTTTCAACCAACAAAAATCTCACCAAAACTATTACCCATCATAAATGGCGGTGATTGTGAGTCGTTGGATGGGATTGTTGTCATTGGTAAAATAGTGTTGTGTGAAACCACGGGTGTATTGCTTAGAACTGCAAAAGGACGAGCAGTGAAAGATGCTGGTGGCGCGGGCATGATTCTCAGGAACGAAAAAAAAACGTGGCTATACAACACGTTCAGATGGTCATGTCCTTCCGGCAACACATATCAGTTACATCGATGGGCTAAAGATCTTAAAATATATAAATTCAACATCAACCCCAACTGCAACAATATCATTCAAGGGAACGAGATTAGGAGACAAGCATGCGCCAGAAGTTGCTTCCTTCTCTTCTAGGGGACCATATAAAATAAGTCCAGGCATATTAAAGCCTGACATCATTGTTCCTGGGGTACATATCCTTGCAGCATGGAAAGAAACCCTAACAGGGGTGATACCATCTTCTAAATCGGCATTCAACATTATTTCTGGCACGTCGATGGCTTGCCCTCACCTTGCAGGAGTAGCAGCCTTGTTAAAGAGTTCAGATCCCGATTGGTCTCCAGCTGCAATTAAGTCTGCAATCATGACGAATGCTGATTTAGTCAACCTTGGCAACAATCCGATTCAGGATGAAAAACTCAACCCTGCTGATCTATTTACAATTGGATCAGGCCACCTAAACCCATCGAAGGCAAATGATCCTGGCCTAGTTTATGACATCCAGCCCCAAGATTATGTGCATTACTTATGCGGCTTAAACTACACTGATCAACAAGTCACTGCCGTGACTAATGTTGGTGAAGATAGTTCGACTTACAGAGTTCAAGTAATTGGAGTTGAAGGCATAACGTTGAGTATTACGCCTAGAATCTTGAAATTCTCAGTTTTGAACAAAAAGTTGTCCTATCAAATCACATTTAAGCGTTCAACTTCAAAAATTCTCCACAAGGATACATAAAATGGTCTTCAGCCAAGTACTCTGTTAGGAGTCCAATATCAGTTTCCAAATGGGAGAGTGAAAATAAGATTGGAGTATATTAGTTATGACTTTCTCTTTTTTCCCTACAAAGATTATGAATAAATATTTTTTCATTTACTTTAGTTTCTCATTTTGCCATTATACTTATGGACATCAACATGTTATTAAATTTAAATTCGTACGAAATTTGAATTATATTAAATTTAAAATATATTAGTCCCGAATAAATATTGTGAATTAATATAATTGAATTAATTATTTAAGTCCTGTATGAATTTAATTAAAGTTCAATTTTTATTGGGCTAGCCCATTGATTTGGGCTACAAATAATGAGCCCATGTTGCTAAGCACAAGATATTGTCATATTCTAAAGGCCCAAATAAGCACCACGTGTCGAATGGTGTGGCATGACAAGTCAAGGGAAAGAGTCAATAGGATCATGCCACATGTCAAAATAATGTAGCAAGCCCAATGAAATCAAAGCCCATAAAAGGTGCCATATGATTTAAATTTGATTGGTCAAAGGAAGTCCATCTTCATCATGACTCTTTCCTTTCCACTACTATAAATAGGGATCTCATAATTTAGAAAAGGACTCCCCCAGAACTCTAACAAGAAGCAAGAGAAAACTCGTGGATCAAACGCCGCAATTTCTCTACAAAGCTCAAGCATTCAAATCAAGTTCATTAAGATTAAAGATCAAGACTGCAGTATTCAAGAACAAGCTCAAAAGCCCTTGAATTCAAGCACAAGTCAAAATTAAATTCCTTAAGTCCATCAAATCAAGTTCAAATTCAAGATCAAGCTTTAAGCCCTTGAATTTATATTTGAAAAGATGAATCAGAGGATTCATAAAGATTGTAACACTCATATATTGAAATTAATAAATTGATTGTTGCAATATTTTCTTGTCTTAAATTATTTATTTTTCGGTCTCGAAAATTTTATTGTCTAACAAATTCTGGAACGCCTAGTGGGACAATCTTAACCTCTCATCTCAAGTTTTCATATTTCAAAGTTTAGGAACAACGAAATGACTCTCAAAAAGGTCAACTCTCAATCAACTGCTTCCAAGGTTGCTGATTCAAAGTTTTTTGCTGAAGTAGAAAGCATCCGTGGTGTTACCTTCGGAAGCTTGGGAGTTGTCACAAGGAGTAAGGTAGGTTTGCTAGGACAACAAACACATTCGGAGTCATCCGCGCCGACTCCAGTTTTTGAATCTTCAACCCTAAAAGAAACAAATCCAATGCAAGTGGTTCGGAAGGAGGAAGCAGTGTGGTGGAATCACTTAAGAAAACTCTAGCTCTACTTGAGCATTCTGGTTCCAAAACTCTGGCGTAAAGAGCGATGGTCGTTCAACAAGTAAGTTATCTCCACTTACATTGCATAAGCTGAGCACTTTGAAGATCAACTCATGCGACAATCTGTGCTACTCTCCAATGTCTCTAGTAATCATGCAAACGATGGTGACTGATGCCTCATCCATGGAGGAGCAGTTTATGAATCTGACAAAGGCAATTGAGGGCCTGACCAAATATGTTCTGAATCAAAATGCTCAGATTGATAAGAAAGTTGATAGGATGGAAGACCTGAATGATGGAAAGTCTAGCCATGCACTTGGAAAATCTCCAAAGTCTCACGAGATAGAACATCCTGGGAAACAAACACCACCAACTAAAGAGGTGCAAGTTTCTTCTGAGGAATGATCCCGATTGAGCAATTGAAAGAATTCATTGAAGGGACCCTTAAAGACAAGTATAATGTTGTCACCAATTCTTTCCTTGTGTATGCCAAGCCCTACACTGCGAGGATAGATAGCCTCAAAATGCCTTCTGGCTATCAACCACCCAGATTTCAACAATTTTGGGGGCAAAGGGAACCTAAAATAGCATGTCCACACTTTGTTGAGACATATAATAATGCTGGAACTTACAGTGATTATTTTTTCAAATAGTTTGTTTTTTCCTTAAAGGGAAACACCTTTGATTAGTATACAGACCTTGAGCCTAATTTCGGCGATAGTTGGGAGTAATTGGAGCACGAGTTCCTAAATCGCTTTTATAGAACAAGCCATACAATGAGAATGGTAGAGCTTACAAATACTCGGAAAAGAAAGGATGAACCAGTCATTGACTTCATCAATCGATGAAGAAATGCTAGCCTAAACTGTAAAGACAAGCTCAACAAAGTTTCTGTAATAGAGATGTGCGTCGAAGAAATTCACTAGGAGCTTCCTACATATTGCAAGGCATTAAGCCTAAATTCTTTGAAGAGTTAGCTACCCATGCTCATGATATAGAGTTGAGCATGTCTTTTGCTGGAAAGGGAGCAGAGCCTATCCATGACCCACGAAGGGGAAAAAATAAGAAGGAACCCAAAAGATAGGACTAGTTTGTACCAAAAAATGACAATAATAAATCTATAAATATTGACTCGTCTCCTATGAAGGTCACCATGAATGTGAGACAAGAAGCAAATGTGAAAACGACTTTTGGATCATGTCCAAATCAGAAACTTTAAAGGAGATACAAGAAAAGGAATATCCTTTCCTTGATTCTGATGTTGTCGAGATTTTTGAAGAACTCATTGAGCATAAGCTCATTAAAATCCCAGAGATAAAGCAGCCCAACGAAGCTAGAAAGACCAATGACCCTAATTATTATAAATATCATACGCTTGTGAGTCACCCACTAAAAAAGTTCTTTGTCTTTAAAGACAAAGTCATGCAACTGGAAAATGAGAAGAGGATCTTCTTCAATGATGAGATGACCAGTTCTCATCAAATCTCTATCACTTTTGGCTCGCTCGACCAAGTGGAAATATGTGTTGAAGAGCATAATGAGAAAATACTAGAGCTTGACAGGCATTCAGTTGATGAAGGCGATGATGAAGGTTGGACTCTGGTGGCCACGTGCTGACGCAAAAAGATAAGTCTATGAAAACAGATGTTTGAGCAGCCAACCAGAAGGAGAATGGTGAAGAAACCAAGGAAACAAAAGTTGGTTGAACTTCCAAAGAAGATAAGGGTGACAGAGCTTCACCACCAAAAACCACGGTATCCGATAACTTTGGAAGAATTCTTACCAAGTTGGTTTCTTGCAAAGACTGCTTAAGTCAACCTTAAGGCGTCTTGTTTTAATACTGCCAAAGAGGGGGCAAAGGTTGAAAACCCACACGTTGAGGTTCCTCCATCTTTTGAAAAACCTATGGATCCAGTTAGCCAAGAGGCACATGTATGTAATACAATAATCATATTTACAAATAGCGACCTTCTTCTTGGAGGAACCCTACACAATCGTCCCTTGTACATGGTAGGTCAAGTTCTAGGAAAAAGAATAAATAGAATCTTGATTGATGAGGGATCCGAAGTTAATATCCTGCCTATTTTTATAATGAAATAACTGGGTATCACTACCGATGAATTGGCCAAAAGCCATATAATGATCTAGGGCTTTAACCAAGGGGGCCAAAAGGCCATGTGAGCTATCAAGTTAGGGATTTGTACAAATGATATTCAATCAAATACATTGATGCATGTGATTGATGCCAAAACTTTATAAAACATATAAACTTGGTAGGCCTTGGGTACATGAGAACAAAATTATCTCATTCTCTTACTATCAATGCTTGAAGTACCTCAAAGGCGTAGTGGAAAGAAAGATAGTTGCCAATGACAACCATTCACTAAAGCTGAGTCATACTTTGCCAATGAAAAATTTTACTTAAATAATTATGTTATGAATAAAAAAAAGGTTGAAGATGTCAACAGGACCAAGTATGATGATCTTGCATCTAAGAAGGTCATGGTGATTATCGAAAAAGTTGCCACCAAGAAGTGCCTCTTCACTTCGAATAAGAAAGCATTGCACCTATGAAAAAAGGCAACTCCTATTCTTCGATACATATCAAAGGTAAAGAAAGAGGAAGGTCACCCATCTGATTCCCAAGATAATGTGATAAAAGGGCTAACTTTACCTATCAGGAGTATTGACGCAATAAATCCATCATCAATACTACTTGGAGAGCCAGTGGCTCAAGATTCTCCATAAGATATGACACTCCCTATGAAACATATGAAGGATGGCTTCAACCCAAATGCTTATAAGCTATTTGTAAGGGTTGGATACAATTCTAATGAGCCATTGAGGTTGGGAAAATTTTCGTTGAAGGGTAAAACTAGACAAGCACGTGAAGGCCTAGGATACAAACAGCCATCACCAATTGGCACCTCCATAAGAAGAGCGGTAAGTAATTATATCACAGTGGAAGAAGAATTCGCTGCTGCTAATAAAAGACCCTCTGTATTTGATTGACTTAGAGAATCAACCTCACGAACTTCTTTGTTTGAATGGTTGGTCATCTAAATAATAAGAGAAATAACAAGCATTAGAGAAGTTGTCAAAGTACAATAATGCACTCTTCGCCTAAGATCCAGAAGGATTTCCAAAGTCTGACCTTCTAGAATGAGGTGGCAGACGAAACTAATAGTTTAATGCAACAAGGTTATAAAAGAAAAGGCTCATACTGGGTTTTATATCAAGCAAAATGAGAAATATGAAGAGAGTGTTGGCTCCTCATATTATGTTACGACCCAGAAAAAAAAAGTTATCTCATCAAAAATGACGATTCATGAAGAGATAGAAAATTCTTTCTGGTGTTGTCATATATCCATCAGCGATAATAATCCTTAGAGTAGGAAGATGCTGGAGATTCTTCATTGAAACATGAATAAGGAGTAAAGGCCACAGTAGATCCCTTGAATGAAGTTAATCTTGGAACTGATGAAGACTCAAGATCAACTTGCCTAAGTGCATTCCTAGAAGTGGAGGAGAAAATCACTTATATGGACATACTAAAAGAATATATTGATGTATTTTCTTGGAGCTATAAGGAAATGATTGGTTTAGATCCAAAATTAGCAGTCCACCAATTGGAGATCAAGAGTGCTGCTCATCCTGTTAAGCAACCCCAAAGGAGATTTAGGCCAGATTTAGTTCCATTAATTGAAAATGAAGTTAACAAACTTATTGAAGCTAGATTTATTTTCGAAGTCAAATATCTCACGTGGATTTCAAGTATTGTTCCAGTAGAAAGAAGAACGGCCAAATTTGAGTTTCTGTCGACTTTCGAGATCTCAACAACGCTTGCCCTAACGATGACTTTCCAATCCCCATACCAAAATTAATGATTGATGCCAATACTGGTTATAAGGCAATGTCCTTTATGGATGGCTCATCCGGCTACAATCAAATTTGCATGGTACCAAAGGATGAATAACTCACTGCATTTCGTACACACAAAGATATTTATTGCTATAAGGTGATGTCTTTTGATTTGAAGAACACTGGCGCCATTTATCAAAGAGATATGCAAAACATCTTTGATGGTCTACTCTATAAAAATGTTGAATGCTACATGGATAATCTAGTGGTGAAGTTAAGAAAGAGAGACGACTACTTGAAAGACCTAAGAATGGTGTTCGAGTTACTTCGAAGATAACAACTTAGGATGAATCCATTGAAGTGTGCCTTTGGAGTTACTTCTAAAAAATTTCTTGGCTTCATTGTGAGACATCAAGAATTGAAATTGATCAAGCCAAGGTCGATGCAATTTTGAAGACGCTCGAGCCTCAAAATATTTATGAGTTAAAAAGTCTTCAATGAAGGCTAGCATATTTAAGGAGGTTCATATCAAACCTAGATGGAAAATGTCAATCATTTAGTCGTCTCATGAAGAAGGACACTCCCTTCGAATGGGACCAAGCTTGTAGTAATGCATTTGAGAGTATCAAACCATACTTAATGAAGCTACCAATTCTTGCGGCACCTATACCTGGGAAGCCGTTGATACTCTACATCGCGGCACAAGAGAGATTAGTTAGAGCACTACTGGCTAATGAAAATAGTGAAGGAAAAGAAAAATATCCTTACTATCGGAGTAGAATGATGACATCAAATGAGCTAAAGTATTCTCCAATCGAAAAATTGTGTTTGGAATTGGCCTTCTCAATTCAAAAGATGAAACACTACTTTCAAGCTCATGCTGTCCTTCTTGTGTCTAAGGTGAATCCCATCAAATTTGTAATGTCAAAACCAGTCCTTAGTGACCGACTTGCAAGAATGTATCTTCAATTTCAACAGTTTGAGATTGTGTATACTCCCTAAAAAGACATTAAGGGACAAACATTAGATGACTTTTTGGCAGACCACCCGATACCTAATGATTGGGAACCAAGTGATGAACTTCCTGGTGAAGATACAATGGTTATTGAAGCCAGATCCCAAGGAAGATGTACTTTGATGGTGCCACACATCGAGATGGAGCTGGTGCCAGGGTGGTATTTGTCACTCCACAATAAGAGGTCATCCTCTACTCATTTACCCTAATGAACTGTTGCTCTAATAATGTTTCTGAATATCAAGCGTTAATATTTGGGCTTGAGATGGCAGTTGACATGAAAAAACTATAATTACAACTCTTTGGTGACTCCCAATTGGTGATCAAGCAGTTTTTTGGAAGCTATGAAGTAAGAAAGATTGAGCTACAACCATATCATTATTATGCACAGAAATTAATGGGGTAGCTTGGAGAGGTAACCCTTCAATATGTGCCAAGGAGAAAAAATAAGTAAGCTGATGCCCTGGCTGATTTGGCCTCAACCTTAACTCTTCCAAATCTGATGTGAGTTAATAACCGCCAAGAATGGGTAGTACCACCATCGAATGAGGATAGAGATGTAGAAAATAAAGTTGAATACCTCATTGTCGTGTCTGAAGCTGTAAAGGAAGATTGGCAACAACTAATCGTGGACTATTTATGTTATAAGATACTTCCGAAAAATCCAAGAAGAAGGACTGAAACCCATTGTCGTGCACCTCACTTACTTTACAATGGGGACACACTATACATAATATCATTTAAAGGAGTACTCTTATGGTGTTTGGGAGAGGAAGAAAAAATTCAAGCTTTGTAAGAAGTGCACTCGGGAGTTTGTGGATCACATCAGTCTGGATCGAAGCTCTATTTTCACATTAAAAAAAGGGATATTATTGGCCAATGATGGTGAAAAATTACTTGGACTATGCTAGAAGATACAAAGCTTGTGAATTCCATGTGAATTTCATTCATCAACCTCCTGAAGTACTACACCTAACTGTAGCATCTTGGCCATTCAATGCTTGGGGAATGGATGTTGTTGGTCCATTACTAAAATCTTTTGGTGGATACTTATACATCTTGGCCGCAATAGATTACTTCTCAAAATGGGCTAAAGCTGTTGCTAACAAAAAAGTAAAGAAGGAGAATGTTGCAAACTTTATCTAAGTGAATATCATCTATCACTTTAGAATACCTCATTACATAATAACTGACAATGAAAAGTCATATGATAACAAACCAATGAACAAAATTTGTGATCTCCTTGGTTTCAAGAAGCACAAGTCTTCAATATACCATGTTGCCGCAATGGTCTAGCCAAAGCATTCAATAAGACTCTATGCAATATTTTAAAGAAAGTTGTCTCCAAATCCAAGCGAGACTGGCAAGAACAAATGGAAGAAGCTTTATGGGCATATAGAACAACTTACCGTACACCAATGCAAGAAACCCCATATTCACTTACTTTTGGAGTTGAAATAGTACTACCACTTGAGCGTCGATACCTTCTTTAAGAAGGGCTATTCAAAAAGGTCTCACCGATGAAGAAAATGCTAAGTTGCGTCTTACAGAGTTAGAAGATATTAATAAGAAAAGACTAGAGTCTCAACAAAATCTTAAATATTGCCAAGCCCGTCTATCTCATTCTTTCAACAAAAGAGTTCGCTTGAGGTTCTTCCAAGTTGGAGATCAAGTCCTTGCAATAAGAAGGCCTATTATTACTTGGGGGAAAATTCACCCAGAAGTGGGATGGACCTTATGTCATACAAGTGGCATATTCAAATGGTTCTTACAAGCTTGTCGATACAGATAGAGTAAAAATTGGTCCAATCAATGCTAAGTTCTTGAAGAAGTACTATCCTTGACGGATGTTGCCATACTCCTTAAGGAATGATTATAAACTGCATGTCTACTCCTGGCTTGCAAGAGTATAAACTGTGTACGGCCAGAAAAGAAAAATCCTCTAGGTTGAAAATCTCGTAAGAGACGGCCTAGGAAAAAGTTAGGACACACACACAAACAAAAACACCCGAAACTACGTTGTGACTTGATCTTCTTTACTGAGGTACGTAGGCGCTTGAAATTTTATTCTGAGTTCAATTACATGAGTGTCAAAAAAATACATGTTCCTGATTAATCTACAATATGAAATTTAAGACTACATACATCTCAATTAAGTTTTGGACTTACTCCATATATTTGTGACTCAATGGGGGCAACCCATTGAAAAGAAAAAGAGTTTCTTCAATGAGATTTGGAATGCTAAAGTTCTCCAAGCCTACAACCAAAAGAATCTCAAAATTTTCATGTCTTAAGGTGGACAAGATTTGTCCCTTTGCACCTTAAGCTGGCCCCTAATGAGTTTATCCTTAAAGGATATTAAAATTTTTAGGACATCAGATGGATAAGATTTTTCCTTTTGCACCTTAAGCTGTCCTCTAACGAGTTTATCCTTAAAGGATATCGAAATTTCCATTCCTTAAGGTGGACAAAATTTATCCCTTTGCACATTAAGATGGCCTCTCATGAGTTTATCCTTAAACAATATCGAAATTTTCATGCCTTAAGGTGGACAAGATTTGTCTCTTTACACCTTAAGCTAACCTCTAACGAGCTTATCCTTAAAGGATATCAAAATTTCTATGCCTTATGATGGATAGGATTTTTCTCTTTGCACCCTAAGCTGGCCTCTCATGGTTTTATCCTTAAAGGATATCGAAATTTTCATACCTTAAGATTGACAAAATTTGTCTATGGCCTCTCACAGGTTTATCCTTAAAAGGATATCGAAATTTTCATGCCTTAAAGCGGGCAAGATTTGTCCCTTTGTACCTTAAGTTGACTATTGAAAAGGGCCCTTACTTAGAGTAGACCATCACATAAATGGCTCAGTAAAAGGTCCATGATTAGAGAAGACCATTGTATAAATGCATTGGTGAAAGGGCCCATACTTAAAGAAGACCATGAATATTAAAACAAAATTGGTCGGTTCTTGAGATAACGAAGGCAAAGTTAAACCCTCGCACCTTAAACCAACATCCCCCGTCTTCAAGAAAAATTGGTCGGGTCTTGAGGTAACGAAGGCAAAGTTAAACCCTCGCACCTTAAGCCAACATCCATTGTTTTCAAGCAATATTGGTTGGGTCTTGAGGTGACGAAGGCAAAGTTAAAACCTCATACCTTAAGCCGATGTCCACTGTCTTCAAGAATTGGTCGATTCTTGAGGTGACAAAGGCAAAGTTAAACCCTCACACCTTAAGCCGACAACCACCATCTTCAATCAAAATTGGTTAGGTCTTGAGGTGATGAAGGCAATGCTAAACCCTTGTACCTTAAGCCGATGATCACTGTCTTCAAGTAAAGTCTTTCGGTCTTAAGGTGACGGAGGCGAAGTTAAACTTTTGCATATTAAGCCAAACAATTATTGCATATTACTATTTGTTTAAACCCTACAAAGAAAAGAAAAGGAAAAAGAAAAGCAATAACAAAAAAATTAAGAAAAAAACAACTCACCAATAATACTCCAATCACTATTGGGCAAGCAATCAACAAGAACTAAAGCAAGTTAGGAGTTTTGGGAGCTGGTCATATGTATTTATAGAGAAAGTAACCGGTGGCTACATCCTAAGTGTAATAGGATTGGAAAATATGATGCGGTGGTAATCCGTAGCATGACTCCTACATGAAATTTAATTCAATACGTTTGGAATTGAATTTATGTGCATTAGTGGCCTCCAATCAACTGAACAAATGATGGCATCACAATTGTTTTTTTATTATTATGATGGGTGTCAGATTTGTAGAATAAGATAATGTTCAATTTTATTTTTATTTTTCGACATCATTTAATTCCAGCATGAAAAATTATATATGAATTATCATTGATCCCAAGTAAATCATAAGTTATTACTTCAAGCCTAGTCTCTGAAAGATTAGATATCTCAACAAGACTAGAAGTAGGGGGGATTTTGTGGACAGTAAAATATTATTAAATTAAATTCGTACGAAATTCAAATTGTATTAAATTTAAAATATATTAGTCCCGAATAAATATTGTTGATTAATATAATTGAATTAATTATTTAAGTCTAAACATGTATGAATTTAATTAGAGTTCAATTTTTATTGGGCTAGCCCATTGATTTGGGCTACAAATGATGAGCCCACTTTGCTAAGCCTAAGATATAGTCATATTCTTGAGACCCAAATGTGGAATGTCAAGTCAAGGGAAGAAGTTAATAGGACCACGCCACATGTCAAAATGATGCAGTAAGCCCAATGAAATCAAAGCCCATAAAAGGTGCCATATCACTTAAATCTTATTGGTCAAAGGAAGTTCATCTTCATCATGACTCTTTCCTTTCCACAACTATAAATAGGGATCTCATAATTCAGAAAAGGAGCCCCCAGAACTCTAACAAGAAGCAAGAGAAAGCTCGTGGATCAAACGCCACAATTTTCCTACAAAGCTCAAACATTCAAATCAATTTCATTAAGATTCAAGATCAAGACCGCAATATTCAAGAGCAAGCTCAAAAGCCCTTGAATTCAACAACAAGTCAAGATCAAATCCCTCAAGACCGTAAAATCATGTTCAAATTCAAGATCAAGCTTTAAACCCTTGAATTAATAATTGAAAAGGCAAATCAGGGGATTCATAGAGATTGTAACACTCACATATTGAAATCAATAAATTGATTGTTGCAATATTTTCTTGTCTAGCATTATTTATTTACTGGTCTCGAGAATTTTATTGTCCAGCAATACTTTTAACGGCTTGTTTAAAATTAAATTTCAAAAAACAATTTATTTGCGTCCAATCAAGAATCATCGGATAAATTAAAGTGATGCCGTATGGTGTTAATAGCTTCAGAAGACCCAATAAATCAAAGAATAACTGATAAACTATCAAATGATGTTTAACAGAATTTGAACATGGAAAAGGATATATTTGGTACGAAGAAAAGTATTCTCCCCTAGAAAATGTTTTACTCGAAAACAAGTTTGATTTCTTACTTATTTACTTGTGTTCGATAACTAAGCAAAAAACTATTACCTCAAGAGCATTTATATGTATTCTTCATAAAAACTACAGATGTGGGAGGGGACAGGATGTGGGACTCGGGGAAGGAAGAGGTAGTATGTCAAGAGGTAGGAGTTGGGAGCATTGTGTAGGTGAGAGGATACAGTAAGCGGAAAATGTCATTTCTACAACTTGTTTTCCCTACTTTATTATATAAGTAATTTTCCTCAGCCTAAAGGAATTTGTTTTAATAGAGAAATATTTTTAAAAAATTTTGTCCAACCAATCATGAGAAAATTAAAAACATTTTCCTCCACACCAAACAAACTGAAAAGGAACATATTTCAGGTTATTTTGGATGGCCAATCTATCATTTTTAATTCATAAAAAATTTGCATAAAGAAGTTTGGCATTCATGGCTCAACTTTCTTCTTGGGTCTCATATTCTTGTATTGCTTAAGCATACTCATTTGTAGTATCACCGTAGATTATATTAAAAACTCTATAATAATCCTAGAATATTAAGTTTTCACTAGTTTTTATTATGTTCATGCTTGTTAATTAATAGAGATCTGTTACCTTATTATGATGGATAAGATAAGGTTTAGCCCTTTGCTTATACTTATCCTATTGAGGATTTTTTTTTTTTTTTTGGAAAAAATTACCTAAATAAACAACTTAAGTTTCTAAACTACTAAAAATCCTTCCACTTCTAAAATATTACTCAAATGCCAACATTTACTACTTTTTGGTAAAGTTGAGATACAAGTTAAAACCCCCTACTAAGAAGCCAATTCCTTACAAAAATTTAGCCCATTTCTCCTCTCTGTACGCCATAATTTCAGTTGCGATTTCTATCCAATTTCTCCATCTAATTCAAAACATTGAATTAAGGTAATTTTGCCCATAAAATCATCTTCAATTTCTTCTAATCCTTTTTTACGATTTTTTTCAAAAAGAATAGTTTGCGCCTTCGTTTACAAAGTGAAATTTCATTGTTTTGGTTGAGCAATTTCTTCGATTATCCCTTTTTAGGCTTCATTGTTTTGAATTAACATTATGAATAGAGATTCGAAACCTTCTTTTAGTCTTGGTTTTTCTCAATTAAAAAGTATCAAAGAATATCAAGAAGTTGTAAACTTCGTTCCCGAAAGTTTTGACTATGAATTTCTTAGTTTTGATGAAAATAGATCCAAGCATAGGAAAGATCCCCAAACCACGAAGAAATTGCGGCAAAAGTATGCTAAGAAGGACAAGATAAAAGAAAGTGGTTCTAAGAACAGAGGATCCAATATTTCTGCAAGTAAAGCTTCCTCCAAAGAAGAAGATTTTTCAAAGCAATTTCCATAGATGAGTTTCCTAAGGTAATTGCATGTTATGATCTGTTGAATATTAGGATGAGATACATATTTTAACTTGGATTATACGTTTAGAAATTCATTGTTTATCTAGTTCTTTGTTGCCAATTTTATATGTATTTAGTGTTTTTTTTATGTGTTATTGAAACTAATATAATAAAAGATACAAGTTTGTATATACATAGATACATGTTATGTTAACTTGTATCCGTGAGTTATTATTAATGCTTTGATATGTATCTAGTGGTTTTTAAATTTTATTAAAAATCATCTTATAATAGACACAAGTTTATAAGTACATTGATACATGTTGTGTTAACTTGTATCTGTGAGTTACTGTTAATGCTTGGAAATGTGTCTAGTGTTGTTTAAATTTTATTGAAAGTCCTATTACAAAAGATACAAGTTTATAAGTACAAAGATACATGTTGTGTTAACCATAGATATATAGTGTTCAAGATTGATGGTCAGCAAGTTGTTGTTGAGCAGGTTGGTGGAAATCAAGAGACACATGAAGATCTTGCTAACAACTTGCCTCCCAATGAATGCCGCTATGCTATTTTTGACTATGATTTCACTACTAATGACAATGTCCAGAAGAGCAAGATCTTCTTCATTGTTTGGTGCCCTTCTTCCGTCCCTCCTACTATTATTTTTTTTGTTTTATAGTTTTTGCTGGTGGCATCACCCTATCTTAGATTAGGTATGATAATTCAATATATCGAAAAGATGCTAGGCAAAAAGGTTAGTAAGAATGGAAATTTTTAGAATTCCTATATCGGAGAAAAAAGCTAAGTGGGGATGAGAGAATTGTTTCTATGATTTTTTCTCAGATTATTTATTTCATTTGCAAACTACTTAACAAATATTTAAGTCTCTGCCAAAAAATAATAGTTTCAACATTCATGACACATTTTCAAGATTGTATGTATCATCTTTTAGTGAATCTATGACTTTTCAAAAACTTCTGTTCTTGTTGCATATGTGTGTACTTTCACATAGAATGCTGCATTTTGTAAATCTTTTTATCACTATTAGTTATCAAATTACAAATTTTATATTATTTTCGGCCATGTTTGATATGATTTGACAAATAATTGAGGATATAGGTCACCAGAAACAGGAAGGGTAAGAAGCAAGATGTTGTATGCAAGCTCCAAAGACAGATTCAGGAGGGAATTCAAAGGTGTGCAGGTTGACTTGCAGGTTACTAATCTAAGTGAAATGAGCTTAGATACCTTCATTGCCATAGCTCTCTAAAATGTGTCTAAACTGTTGAGGCCTTTTATTCAGTCACTATTAAAAGTAAATGTTATACGATCTTTTCTCAATTGAGGTTTGAGGAATTTTTATTCATTTATGCTTTCTTGTATTAGACGTTCAGTTTATATGTGTTTAAGATTTTTTTGTACACTATAGATATGATCATGTGTGACAATATGATGGAAATCCTAATTTCTTATTATATTCAATTCAATTCTTGTTTATGTTGTTTTCTTCCCTTTTCCTTGCTCATTTCTTTTTGGTAGATTCTGCTAACTATCAAATATTTTGTATAATGTAATTGAAATCCAGAACAGGATTGGTTAAGATAATGACCCCTTCCTTTTTTTTTTTTGCATTGATACTATTTTGAAAGTTCTGAAGTATCTCAGATTAGAAAATCAAAAGCTCTTTCATATTTTCAGTAATCTAAATTCATTTCACTTAATCAATTTTGGGTTATTTTAAGGTTGATCCTAATCACAAGAAAGCTTTTTCTTCTTTGATTATGTAAAGAATAACAAAAACCAGGGAGGAGAGTGTTAGTGTGAATCATTTTGGAACATCCACTCAACTATTTATCTGATCTGTATTATAGAAAATGATAGAACATTTATAAATAGGTCAAGAATCAAACATATGATTGCTATCTCAAATATTAATGCTTGGATTAGGAGGGAAAATTTATAATATACTTATGAATGCTAGTGTCCTAAAGGATGTTTCTTTTCCTATGCCAGTGCATCTGTTTCTCCAGCATTTACAATTTGTAATAAACTAGGGGAAACTTCTTAGCAGGATTAACATATTTCCAGATATTTCATTATGAAAATGTATTGAAATTTTTGTTTAATCC
Source organism: Capsicum annuum (assembly GCF_002878395.1). Classification (NCBI taxonomy): domain Eukaryota; kingdom Viridiplantae; phylum Streptophyta; class Magnoliopsida; order Solanales; family Solanaceae; genus Capsicum; species Capsicum annuum. Next base: position 8,182,046 of record NC_061116.1, read on the forward strand.
GTCCATGATAGTTGAAAGCACAATATCAATTGAACAAATGAGAATTTGTCTATATAGATTGTTATCAAAGAATAATGATTTTCTGCCATGTATATCTTGAGGAAAACTGATCTACAGTGCTTTTTCAGAAGTGTTTTTTTTCTGTAACGGCCCGTACTATTTTCTAGCTTAATTTGGCCTCTAAAATGTCAAGGGGTTATCTACAAAAATGAATAAACTTTGATACATATGGAATTTCTCAGTTCTAGACCCTCCAGTGTGTAGAAAATTGAATTAGCTTACAAACGATTTCAATTTTGCCTAAATCCTATACTCGGTTGAGAAGTTATGGCGTTAAAGCAGTGTGACATTTGAATAGTCACCGTGCCGCGGTGGATGCTAAAATAGATATTATCCGATTTTAGTGGACCTCCGTGATAAGCTTGTATTGCGTTGAATCCCTATTTCTTAATTGTCAATTTCCAGTGGCTCACCGGGATGATGGTGCATCGCGGTGATGGCCAAAATGGCATTTCAGTAGCATACCATGATAGCTTCGCGTCACGCTGATTTTCCCATTCGTAGTAGTCAATTTTCAGTGAGCCACCACTATAGTGGCGCATCACGGTGCATGTCAAATCGGGAATTTCTTTTTTTCAAGTTCCGATCAAAAATTTAAAAGGGCAATTTTGTCAAATCTCAAGCCCCCAAATTCGTCAAAAACAAGGAATTAAACCTATTTTAAGCACTTTATACCCATTTTTCATCAATCCTCTCTAAAAAAAAAAATCCTAAAGATCAAAACATACTCCCCAAGAAATCAATTTTCCTCCATTTTTCTATTATCCTTGAAATAATTATTGTTTGTTGGATAGAGTTACCGGTACTTATGCTTGTAGAGGTAGCACGTACTAGATAGAATAACTGAGGTGCACGTAAGTTGGTCCTAAACCAAAAAGTATTGTTAAATAGAAATTACATGTTTCCTCCAATAGATCACCCTTTAAACCATAAGCCCTCCTCCCAAGCTATTAAAGCATAGAATAATCATGTGTTTTTGTTGGAGAAAAGGATATAAAGCTCACTCAAGAACAACAAATATTGAAAAAGAAAGAAGAAACTAATAGGAAAGTGGAAGAGGAAATATCAAACACTTTATGAGTGAAGAGTTTTTTGGAATTGTAAGAATCCTTGATTACATGAGTCACCAATAATTCCTTTTAAACAGGCTTGTAGACACGTAGTTTTATTCCTCCCAGAAATCATTTTTTACCATTTTTTATCCCATCTTACCATGTACCTTTACTCATGTCATAAGTTCCACACAATAACAAATCCAACAAATTCTTAATAACTTTGGACACCTCCCCCTAACAAATTTCACGTCATCCTAACCACCCTAACCCCTACCCCACATCACCTCACCTTACCCCCTCATGATTTTTCCTCCACTAATAGCTTTATATATACACTCTATACAGACACACACCCATAGTTACACTCATCCATCACAATTCACATACTCACTCTCACATTCACCAACAACAATACACTACTGATAATACATAAATCCAAGACTCATAATCCATATCTTCCATTTTCATGCTCCATCCACACCAAGACACATACACGACACACTGAGAAACATACAACATAGAACACATACACTCATTACTCTTTTATGCATACACTACTTCACCAATATGGGGTAAAACATTGAAATCCAGCAAGCAAATAGTGAGAAGCAATGGAAAAATAGTGAACAGAGAGAGAGTGGTGTACGATTGGAAAGGAGGATTTTTCTAGTGAAATTGATATCAATGGCAACAACTCAGCTCCACCGGCAACCAAATATCCTAAACCATCTCTGGTACTATCTCCTAAGGTTGATCAGAACCAATGTTCAGAACAAAAAACCCACCAAACCCACCCCTACTGGCGATTCTGATGCTAACCCATCGAAAATTACTATAGCTCCAGCGAGACAGGCCTTAAACCTGCTCTGTCATCTTCCCAATCTCACGAACCAGTAAGAACCCAAATCATTCCAACCTTCCTTCATTGTGAAGTACCATAAATTCCAGCAAGAACAATCAGTCCAGTTTGGGTATTCTTTTGCAACGTCATTGGTGTGAGACAGAGTTAAGGTTGAGTTTGGTCATCGTTTAGATTATATTTGAGGTATTCAGTGGCGCTTTAATTGAATAATTCAAGATTGAAAAAATTTTTGTTCCAATTCTACTCTTTCCCCTTTTAATTTCATCATTTATTATATTTGGTGTGTTGGATTGAATATCGTGTGTTGGTTGATCTTGGTTGGTGATGAGTTGCTACTTTATTGATTTGTTTGATTCCCTTAGATTATGATTAGTGTAAGGAAATAATATCTCGTTAAGAATTAAAAGGAATTTGAGGCGAGAATTAAGAAATTGATAAAAAAAGGTTAATATTGATTAGTTCAATTCATTGACGGATGTTGAATTTGGTAGTATCATATTTTAGGCCGCAAATTTAATAGGTAAATCTTAGATGGGTAGGCAAACCGTAAGAACCAATGATTGTTGAAATGTTTGTTGAATGATTTTGTTTATCACATTTGATTAAATTGTACTTATTTAGCCGGGAATGCTCCGAGAAAAATATATTTATTCACCCGAGGAATGCCCTGAAGTATTATGTAAGCAAGGGATGTTCGTGATCAAGGCCTAAGGCATTGGGTAGAGCGTAGTTTAGGATTAGTGTAGTTTAGCTAGGTTTACATTTTAGTATCTTTTGTTTTGGGTCTATAATAAATTGAACTGGACACTATTTTGAAGTTTTGGTTGTTTGATTGTTTGTTTTCTTGTTGTATGTCTTGTTTGGTTTATACACTTCATAGTGTCGTACTAGACGATATATTCCACAGAGCGACTGTGGTCGAAGCACAGGAGCAAGGGGTGTCTAAAACCTTCCCCTCGGTCAACAGAATTCCTTAACTAGAATCTCTGTTCGTGGACCAGTTTTGAAAGAGTTAAAAATCATTTTGAAAAAGGATTTTCAAAGGTGACTTGGCACACTAGATTTATGCCAAGTAACAACTATGAGTTTTAATTAAAACTACTTTTCATAATAAATTATTTTTTTCTATCACTTAATAATAAAAATCCCTTCAAACTTAAAATGACTTCGTTTTGGTTAAAAAAAAAGAGGTGTGACAGTTCTGGCGACTCTACTGAGGACATTTCAAAATTCGAGCTTTATTTTGAGTTGTATCGGTTTAGTATGACACTATAGGTGTATAGATGCCTTGTTTGTGTTATTGTTTTATTATTGTTGAGTGCCTACGTGCTACCTATTTATAGTTTTTTCTCTTATGTGTTACCATTTGATATCTGTCATCATGTGCATAACTCTAGTCATTTCTTTTGCAATAAGTTTTATTGTAAACGTGTGTATACAACCTTTAGTTGAGTCACCCTATTTTAGGAGGGAGAGCCTTCGGGTGTATGGAGTGGGTGGAAAACTCTCGCAGCCACTATCGATTATACGCTCCCCCAAACAACCTTATTAGTGACCCCAACTTAGGTCAGCCTTTAAGTCATGCTTATCTGCATCATATTTAGATCTAGTGGGACCCACTTGGTCCTTTGTAGGAGACTCTCCTTAAAGAATCCTTACATGTTAATTTTTGCATCTTTGAGGGTAACAGGGTCATTTGACGGACTGATTTTGGGGAATAACATGTGCTAGAATTAAAGAAAAGTGTGTAGACAAGAAAATATGGAATAAAAAAAAGAGAAAAAAGAGAGAAGAAGAAAATAAGTCAAAAAAAAAGAGTTTTATAGTTTTTAGAGTTCTTTATGGCTTTTGTTTTTTACAATCCAAAAATTCAAAAAGATTTTTTACCTTTTGTACTCATTTTGTCAAAAAAAAAAAACATCAAAAAGATTTCTCTGTCTCCTTTAGCAAGCATTCATAATTCAAAATTTTCAAAAATATTTTTCCTAATAGGAGCTTTTTATAAAAGAATTTTTTTAAAAAATGGTAGAAGTTTTGTATATTTCATATAATGAAAATACCAAAAAGATTTTTCTTTCATAGTTGTTGATGTTAGTTTTATGTGAAGTGTCTAATTTAAAATCCCTAAAAGTTTTTATTGATGTTGTTCATCATCTGTCTTTGGTCATGTCTCTCAAGTCAGGGTTCAGCTTGCGATTTAATCTTTAATTGTTCAATTTAGAGGAACTACGCATACCTGATTCTCCTCTTTTGGGGGTGAGATACGTATACAACCCTTCGAGGGTTCGGTGATCTTATTTAAAAATTTTAAAAAGATTTTCTTCACTCTTCATTTAGAGTAGGTGTTTCATATATATCTGTAAGAGAAAACTACAAAAATATTTTCCTTTAATAGTTTAAAGTTTCATTTTCATATGAAATTCAAAATCAAAAACCCAAAAAGATTTTCTTTAGTAATCATAGGTTTCATTTTGTATAGGATTTTAAAGCTGAAAAATTCAAAAAAGATTTTCATCAATTCTTTTGACAATTTGTTATTTTCTTTTCTTCTTAAAGTTTCAAGAAAAAAGAAAGAAAGGGAGTTTGATCGGTCATGTTGTGCCAAAGCTTCACGAAATACGCACACTTGATTCTCCTCTCTTGGAAGTGAGATACGTAGGCTCCCTTCGTGGTTTCAGTGATCTTTTCAAAAAGAAAAAAAGAGAGATATTTTGAGAAAGTATTGAATTCTAACACATTTATTATCTCTTGTTCAGTTAGTTTAAGGTAGTTGGTCTTTGGCATTATGGTTTGTCCTCCACATCGCACCAAATCCAAGAAAGGATTAGTTACGTCCAATAAGGATATAGAGAGTGACATCATAGATCAAATAAATACTTAGGAAATTGAGAATTTAAAGCAAGATATTGTAAGATTAAGGCAACAAATGATGGAAATATATCAAGCTTCCAGTAGACTGCCTCTTCCTCCATTCCCCACTATTGATCCCAAAAATTCCTTTTTCCATTAAAATTGTAAAGTCAGTTTCCTACTGTTGTTGATGCAGCACAGTATGCCTCAGAAATCACTCCAAGATAAAAGCATCCCAATGCTTCAATCACTCATTCTCTAGCCCTTCAATGTACATCTACCACATTGATAGCGCCATTTATCATCTCTTCTTCTATTGTCCGACCCTCTACTAAGCCTCCCATCTAGGCTCTCCATCCAATGAGTGTGCTTACCCAATCTACTAGTGAGTTAATGTTTAATACTTTTGATGATCACTATTATACTCCTGATCCCACATCTATGTTAATTGGACTACCAAAATTTCTTACCAAGAAGTCTAACATGACAAAAGAGTAAGAGAAAATGGCTAGGAAAATGAAAAGTGTAGAAAAGGCTATGAAAAATTCTCCAGTACTGGTGAATTGTGAAGATATTGGATATAAAGACTGAGGCATATATTTAAGAGTTAACCTCCCTCCTAACTTTGAGGTAGCCAAATTTAGGAAGCCTGATTGATAGAAGGATTCTGTGAAACATTTGGGACGATATTGCAATCAATCAACGAAAACTGTAGGAAAAAAAAGGGAAACACATATATTGGTGTGCCATGGACAAAGCAGAGTTTGAGAGGTCCAACTCACCAATACTTTTAGCCTCAATTCCAAGCTTTCATATTAGATCCACATAATCACTTGCAATAAGGTTCCTCTCTCTAAAATCCAAGAAATCCCATTCCACTTCTTTAATATCCTTTGAACAATGCACAATTGTGTACTCGTCTGTCATCTTATCGACAATGGCAAGCATCGATCCCTCAACATCATCCTTGGACCCCATATATTTACCAAGTAACCTGTAAATTCAAGTTTGTTGAGGCCAGAATTTGAAAATAGTAGGAAGGCAAAGGATAATTTCACACCTATTGGGGAATCTTATACTAGTTTGTTCTAGAGCTTAAGATAGTGGGGCATGATTACTCTCCTCCTCGGGTATACTCCTATCCTACATTTAAGAAATTTTAATCCTAATGTACGGTGTGTATATAATTCTGATTTTCAGGGTTACAGTACTGAAGATTGTCCTACATTGAAAAGAGAAATAGAAAATATGATTCAAGAAAAAGTGATTGCGGTGCAAAACACTAGCACCTCGAGCGTCACACATAATCCTTCACCAACATCTGGTAATGCACAATACGTGGGAATCAATGAGTTAAGCATGGGGATCCAGAACTTATTTGTTGAGGGAAATGTGTTGGACAATGGTGGAAGCTCTAATCATGTGAATATACAAACTGGTGGCTAGATGTCAAGCTTGGAAATTGGGAAGACACTACTTTCCTCACTAGGAAAGGGTTTTGGTAGCTTGTCATGTTTTTTTTGTTATTCGAACTATTTCAGGATTGTATTTTGGGATCTATCTTATTTTTTTCCTTTGTCGTTTATGTTCAAACCCGTCTATCTTTCATTCTAACTAAATGGAGTGTCCCTTCTCCGTTTGTGTTTTAAATATGTGTTGTTTGTTATTTTCTTTACATGGTACATTTTATGATTGGTTCTAGTGTTATGACATGCTTGAAGAATTTTCAACCAGATGTTAAAATTTAATTTTATCATGCAATGTTGAATTAGAGGGCCAAACTTAAAAAAAATCATCTGAGAAAATAGGTAGAGTGTTGAGATATTTGGTGACCAAGTTGAAGTCTTCTTTGAAAATTAAGGCAATTATTTTGAGGATCACAAGAATAACTTGGTCATCTATTGAAAGGCATGTATCAATTAGGTCAAGCAGTGGATGCACAATCCAATATCAAGAGAAACAGGAAGATAATCAGCTCCACAAAAGCATGCGTCATTTGATGTAAGGGTTGTACAACAAAGATGGAGTTGTAGGTTTGACAAGTGCAGAAGAAGTAGTGACACACATGATCAATTAAAGTTAATGCTATAAAATGTGTCATAAATGATCTTCATCTCCCACTTTTATACTGCATGTTATGATTTTACATTTTTAAGGATTGATATAATGAAGAAATTCCATTCTACTATCCAAACATTGTGTCATTCTTTGCTTACCCAATTTGAGCTTTAGTACCCCCTTTTGGAATCAAGATAGAGTTAGCAAAGTTTAAAAGAAAAGTGTCAATCAAAAGAATAGAATTGGAAAAGTTTCAAAAAAAAAAAGATAAAAAAAGAAAGATAAAAAAAATATGTCCAAAAAGAAAGAAAAGAGAAGGATGTCAAGAAAAATAGTTAGAAAATTCCCCAAGAGGTCAATGAAAAAAATAGAGAGAAATCAGAATTAAGCAAAAGAATAAGTTGTTGGAACTATGTGTGACATGATTCTCCCCTCTCGAGGTGAGATACGTAGGCTGCCATAAACTGGGCTCCATCTAACTAAATAAATAATTTAGAATTATCCAATCAAAAAAAATTTGGACATGAATTAATCTTTATCATTTGAGTCAATTCCAAAAGTTGTAAGTCCCACTCCTACTTCAAGTGTCTTTGGGCCTCATGCCATCCTTTCTTTCTAATCTTATCCAAAAATTAAGTTACAACCAAAGAAAGACCTTCAGATCAATCTTTGAGAATGTTTAGGCTAAGCATGCAACACATATGATTATGCATTTTGTGAACTACTTATCTTCCTCAGAATAAGGAATCAGGAGGGAAATAAAAATGAGAAAGTTTGTTGGTGAAAACCTTCATGGGCACCTTAAGATAATGGTAAGTTAAGAGAGATAAAAATAAGAAAGTCTTATCTGTGAAAATCCTCACGAGTACTGTGAGACAATTTTGAGTTGAGAGAAATGAAAATAAGAAAGCCTCATTGGTGAAAACCATCAAGGACACCATAGGGTAATGGTGAATTGAGAGAAATAAAAATGAGAGTGTTTTGTTGGAGAAAACCCTTCAAGGTGTCATTAGCGAAATGAGGCCTATAAGTAATATTGACCTAAGGATGCAACTCAGTTTCAAGGCCATTAACTCAACAACAATTGGTGGAATATTTGGATGAAAAGATCAGACAGCTAAATCCAAAAATTATGGCATAATCACTAGAATTGATTTTTATTTTCAAATAAGTTTTCTTTTCCTTATTTTCAAAAAAGGACATTCATTGTCTTTTATTTCTTCTCTATATTTCTATTTTTTTCTTAAGTCAGTTATTGAATAAAAAGTTATTTTTCTTGTGTCTTTGAGTCAAATCAATGCTAAAGTAAGTGAGAAAAAATCTCAAAACTGGATACCAACTTCTTCAATTGCACAACACAAGATAAAAAATCCAACACATGAAAGAAACATGATTGTGAGCTAAAATAAGGCATGTAGAAAGTTTTGTTAACTGATAAGTCTGGGAATTCATAAAAATACAAGGGTTCAAAGGGTTTATCTGAGGAGTATAGCAAAGCAGAGATACTATGTTTTTTTTCAGAATTACTCTTAATAATCTAAGTTTGGGTCAATGATACAGCAAGTCAATGACATATAGTAATGGTGGAAGCAAGATTAAATGTGATGAGGGCAAAATCGATTGCCGCGAAAGCTAAATACACAAATTAGCCACCATGTTTTTAAACTCACAAGTTTTCTTTATATGAAATAGGAACACATGTTATCTTCAAATCAAGGATTTCAAATCCTAAACATTAACGGCCATAATTTCTCAATTCTACAAATGTAAGAGGCAATGTTGCTGCACAAGTCGGTAATCAAAACCATGGAAAACTCATAATCCAATATCTCTAGGAGACACACTTTCTAATCTGGGAAATTCAGGTTCGTTTATTAGGTGATGCACATCTTAAATTGAACCTTCATTCCTAGAAGTCACATTTTCTAGTTGAGTCCGTCCATTTAATGTTAAGGAGACATGTTTCCTTTTCTAAATAATTTAAGTTGTACTTGTAAGCAGAAATATTTTTTTGTTTGGGTAATTCAAACGTCATGTGTACGGAGATGCATTTCCTTGTTCGATTAGTTCAAGCAGCATTTGTAAGGACACAAATTTCCTTGGGTAATCCAAGTGGAATTTGTAAGGATACACATTTTCTTTTTTAGATAATTTAAGTGGTACATGTAAGGAAATATATTTTATTGTTTGGGTAATTCAAGTGACATATGTAAGGAGATGCATTTCCTTGTTCGGATAATTCAAGCGGCATTTTTAAGGAGACACATTTTCTTATTTGGGTAATTCAAGCGGCATTTATAAGGAGTCGCATTTTCTTTTTTGGATAATTTAAGTGACATTTGTAAGGAGATGCATTTCCTTGTCTAGATAGTTTAAGTGATATTTGTAAGGAGACACATTTCCTTATTTGGGTAATTCAAGTGGATTTTGTATGGAGACACACTTCCTTGATTGGGTAATTTGAATTTTATTTGTTAGGCAATTTACTTCCTAACTTAACTCTTGACTCCTAGAAAATTCACTTTTTAGTCGAGTCATTCTACTTGACTCTTAGGAGACACACTTCCTTGGTGGTTATTCAAGTCTCGCTTGTTAGGTGGTTTACTTCCTAACTTAATACTTTACTCCTAGAAAATGTAATTTCTAGTTGAGTAGTTAACCCTTTGGAGACACACTTTCTTGTTAGGGTAATTCAAGTTTCTCTTGTTAGGTGGTTTCCTTCCTAACTTAAGCCTTTACTTCGAGAAAATGCAGTATCTAGTCGAGTCATTTCACTTGACCCTTAGGAGACACACTTCCTTGGTGAGTATTCAAGTTTTTCTTTTTAGGTGGTTCACTTCCTAACTTAAGCCTTTTCTCCTAGAAAATATACTTTCTAGTTGAGTAGTTAACCCTTAGGAGATGCACTTTCTCGTTAGGGTAATTCAAGTTTTGCTTGTTAAAAGACGCACTTTCTAACTTAAGTCTTTACTCTTAGAAAATGTACTTTCTAGTTGAGTAGTTAACCCTTAGCAGATGCACTTCCTTTTTATCTTTCATTTGTCAGGTGGTACATTTCCTAACTTAAACCTTTATCTCTAGAAGACGCACTTTCTAGTCAGAATTCCTCACTTTAATTCTAAGGAGACACACTTCCTAGTCTTGGTCATTTAATTTTACTCTAAAAAGATGCATTTCTTAGCCAGAGCCTTGATTCATCATAGCAACATACAAGTAGTTATGAGTGGATTTGACATTCACAAAAGTTTTCTGATGATAAACTAGGGCAAAAATTTAATTCATGTTATTGAAAGAATCATTTAAGACCCTCTTGAAAAATGGAACTTTATTTTTGAAAAGTGAGATTTCTATCATAAGCTTTGTGATAATTTTCTTTCTAGTTATGATGTGATTCAAGGAACCCACCTGGAGAATAGGACAAATAAATGGAAAGTCAAGCAACAAGGTGAAGAACTTGAAAGTCAAGAAATAAGGTGAAGAAATTGAAAGTAAGCAGATTGAAGAAATAGCAAGCTAGGAGCCCGCCTGGAGAACAGGGAGAAGAAATTGAAATCCAAGTAACAACGATATAAAATATCAAGTTGCGAGCTCGCCCAGAGGACAGAGTAAGGAAATTACAAGTCAGGAGCCCGCCCGGAGAATAGGGCGATGAAATAGAAAGTCAAGAGCCAAAGAAAGCTGAATAGATAGGACTTTTATAATTTTATTTATGTTTTTAACTTGTAATTTTTATTTTGTTATAATGATAGAGTTGTGTACCAGAACCTCGGCAGGACCTCACTCTACTCTCCAACTCGGTATAGTCCCTCATGGTCAATCCTTGAACCACATGTGAATTGATCCTCAAGAAACTTGGGATGGGTAGGATTTCCAAAATAAAGACTTGGTTGTGTCTTTCCTTCTTTTTCTTCCTTATGAATAGTGGTCGGGTCAAAATTCTATCTCATTGTCTACTTCTTTGTCTAAAAACGCTTTGTGTTTACTGATGTGCTAACTTTCTATTAGCACATTTAAGGATTTTAACTCAGAATAATTGTAAGTTCTTAAGTAACTATTGTTTTATTTGATGATATTTCATGTGATTTTGTAGGAAATTCAAGATGCATGAAAATACATGAAAGCTACGTCAAGAAGGATGATTTTTGGTGAAAGATGCAAGAAATTAAGTTTTGTAGATCTGTTCTGATGACTTGTTCTGATAAGCTATCAGATCTGTGATAAGCTATTAGATCTGTGATAAGCTATCAGACCATGTCATCACCCATAGGAAGAGAACAAAAAAATTAAAGATTTTCTGACGACATGTCCTGATAAGCTATCAGATCTCTGATAAGCCATCAGGCATGTCGTCACTCAGAAGTAGAAGGAAAAAATTTGAAGCATGCCTGGCAACATGTTTTGATAAGCTATTAGAACTCTGATAAGCTGCCATACATGTCGTCACACATAAAAATAAGGCAAGAAATAGAAATCATGTCTGACAACATGGTCTGATAAGCTATCAGATCTCTAATAAGCTGTTAGACATATCGTCAGCTAAGGAGAAAAACTTGAATTTTTAATTTCAAAGTTTTTGTAAGTTTCGAATATAAATAGCAAATTTTAGGGTTTCATGGAGGAGGGCTTAACATCTTGAACTTATTCCAAAGACTACTTTACTTCTCTTTGGTCTCTAAACTTGGATTTCAATTTTCAATTCTTTGATTTAGTTGTGGGATATTCTTCTTGAATTTGGGAAGGGAATCAATTTATGGCTACACCTTTTGTAAGTTTAATCACTTTAAATTATGAATTCAGTTATTGTTATCACTTTCTCTTTCATGTGGAACTAAAACCCACAACTAGGGTTGTGGGATCTATGATTACTCCTGTATTATCTTAATAGTTGGTTAGGGTTCGAGTGATTTTGGGAACATCTTCATAATTCTTTTGTATTAATTATTTTTTGTTAGTTGCAAACAATAGATCGCGCCTTATGTTGATTTGCTCGAACTGAAAAATAAACTACAGGTAGTGAATTATCAACGAGGATTTGGGAAGGTTAAGTTCCTATCTAATGATTAATGTTGTAACAAGATTAATCAACTTTAAATAAAATCAGTGTGAATAGAAGGTTCCTAAGTTTGAGGGAATTAGGGAATTCAACATCTTGGTAGGTTGAGAAACACTTAGATGAACTGTCGATACTGATAATTTGGTGTTTCCCATAGGTCACGAGAATCCAATACTACAACTATTATTAAATGGAAGATTACTGATCATAGTGATCATGACCCTAGTTTCTCTATATCATTGATTTGAACCATTGAAATTTTAGCTTTTAGTTCTGAGCAAGTTAAAACGTTAATAATTGTTTGATCGATACAAACCCCCCAATTAAAGGAAACCATTACCTATTAGTTAGTTTATTCACAAATAGACTTGATTAACACCATATTCCCTGTGGGATTCGACCCCAACCTAGTTGGGTTATATATTTGACAACGACCGCTTACTCTTTCGTAAGAGAGGTGTAATTTGGGCATATTAAATTTTGGCGCCGTTACCGGGGAATACGATTTCAAATTGAGTATATCTATATCCGGAACCTCAGTTGATTAGTAGAATGGCAGACCCACAAGATGCTGGAAGACTAGCCACCTTTTCTAGGGCTTAATTAAATCAATAGAATGTAGATAACCCAGGCCGGGTACCAAATCCGAATGAAGAGGACCTGGGAGATGATGATATACTGGGATCGGGAAATCGTAGGCATACAAAAGATATAGTGGCACCGGTTGACAGAAATGTAAACAGAAATTGCCCATTCAGAGAAAGGCAGGATCGCCAACCTCTGCAGTATGATATTGACAATGATAAGGACGATTTAGATGGAGCTGGAGGTACAGGGGCAATCATTCTACCACCACTAGCTCCTGGGGTGAAATTCAACATCACCAGTACTATGATCCAGCTACTGAATTCGAAAGGGCTTTTTGGTGGATTACCTGGTGATGATCCAAATCTACATTTGGTGAATTTCATAAATATTTGTAAGTCATTTGATAATTCTGGAGTGGGACAAAATGCTATTTATTTGAGATTGTTCCCACTGTCTCTGTCTAGAGAGGCAACTATGTGGTTGAATGAGCTGACTCCTGATTCTCTAACAAAATGGAGGCAATTGAAAGAGGTTTTCCTAGAAAGGTTCTTTTCGTCCTCTAGAATGTTACAGTTAAGGGATGAGATCAGCAACTTTAGGCAATTGCCTAATGAAGCTTTGTATGAGACTTGGGCGAGATTTAAAAAGAAGTTGACTCAATGCCCAAACCATAAAATTTCTGATGAACACTTGATGGAAACATTCTATAGAGCCTTGAACTCCCTTACAAAGCAAATAGTGGATAATGGTGCAGGAGGAGCTTTTGTGGAGCTCACCTTTACTAAGGCTGTGGACATGTTAGAAAAAATGACTAAGACAAGTAGAGCTTGGCATACAGAGACTTTGTGGTAGAAAGAAATACTAGGTCTAGTATAATATCAGTAGAGCAACGTAGGAGAGAAGAGGAGCGTGATCAGGATATAGCTCACATGAAAACCAAGATGGATCTTCTCACAAAATATTTTCTATCAGGGAATGTAGGAAAGGTAAAAGCTGTGGGGTCCTATGGTGAGGGAGCTGAATGAAATACCAAGGAAAAGGCTAATTATTTTCATAACTAGGGTGTTTTCGGAGCGATGGTCAAGGAAACCAAGCTTGGAACCATCAAGGAGATTGGAAGAATAAAAATGACAGGAGTGGACTGTATGTACCTCCTGGAAGCCGTGATAATGCTACCACCATTTCAGGTAAAATTTCCATGAAGGACATGATGGAGAAACTATTAAAGGGAGTTGAGGCGACCAATTCTGTGGTGACTACGATGAAGAGTGACATATCTTCCATGAGTCAACTAGTAAATTTGCACTCAGCTGCTATTAAACAACTAGAGTAGAAAATAAGCCAATTATCCACAATATTCAATTAAAGACAGAATGGAACTCTACCAAGTGATATATTTCAAAACCCGAGGACTGATAGATCGTGTATGGCCATTACCACTAGAAGAGGTAAGATGTTATCTAGTCTAGGAGATGAATGATGAATCTTCAATGGTGCTTGTGGAGTTGGGATGTTTGGAAAAGAAAAGTGAGGAAGTGGAACAACCACATAAGCCGAAGCATGTTAGTGATATGGAGCAAGGCATAAGAAAGGAAGTAAAATCTGATCCAGTTGAAATCCGAAAGCCACCACCCCCATTTCCATAATTATTAAATAAGAAAGAAGATTAAGGAAAGTTTAACAAATTCATGGCTATGTTGAAGCAATTGATAGTGAACGTGCCTTTAGTTGAAGCACTTGAGCAAATACCAGGATATGCTAAATTTATGAAGGATCTTATGACAAAGAAAAGAGTAGTGAGCTACAAACCAGTGGATAATCTCCATTATTGTAGTTCTATTGCTACAATGTCCTTGGTGCAGAAGAAGGCAGACCAGGGGGCATTCACTATTCCTTGGACGATTGGATCTCTAGAATTTTCTACGGCCTTATGTGATCTAGGAGCGAGCATTAATCTGATGCCGCTAGCTATTTATAAAAATTTAGGTTTGGGAGACCCCACACCCAATAACATAAGACTAGTTATGGCGGACAGGTTAATGAAAAGGCCGATCGGTATGCTACTTGATGTACTTATAAAGGTGGCTGATTTTATATTCCCTGCAAACTTTGTGATCCTTGATTGTGAAGTAGACTTCGAAGTACCCATAATTTTGGGTAGAGTGTTCTTAGTAACTGGGAGAGTGTTAGTTGACATAGAGCTGAATAAGTTAAAGTTTAGGCTCAATGGGAAATAAGTTAGTTTTGAAGTGCATCAATCTATGAAATAACAAAATGAGATGCGTGTCTTCTCGATCATTGATGTATTCTATGAAGATGGGAAAGATGCACCAGCAGGACTAGAGATGAAGCACTTTCAAGGTATCTTAATGAATTCTGAGTAGTCAAGATAACCTAGTCGTATCACGACATTAAATCAGGCGCTGCTTGGGAGGCAACCCAAGGCATTTTGTTGTTTGTATTATGTGATTGACATTAGATCTCTGCACCTATGGTACCACAGGTATGTTTCTAACTCTCTTGTTTTGGTTTGATACATTGGGGACAATGCATGATTTTAAGTTGAGCGTGAGACTGCTTGTGGGTTTGATGTCCTCTTGGGGTTTTTGTTGTTGTGCCTTTTTTCCTTGGAGTCTTGTTCCTAGTAGAGCCGGTGTGTTTAGGCATACTGTGTTTTTTTTGTGATGTGTTGTGGTTAATTCGGAGAAAAATAAGTATCTGGGGCAGTTGACATATTTTTTGTTGAATTTTAGGAATGATAAATACCTCTCCAACTATCTATTTTGTAACTGTGTGATGTGCATCTATATGCGACTACTGTGAATCTTTTTATGGCATTGATATTAGGGACATGATAATTATTGCTAACAATTGTATGAACCAGATGGGTAATAGCTTGTGATGTACCTTTGTGCCATGTGTTTGTGAGATACTACGTAGTTCCCATTGTGTGTTAAATCCAGAACTTGCCCGGTTGGTCTTACCTTAGTAATAGGAGAGTGGTTAGGAAATTATCATAGGCCATTTTTTATATTAGTCCACTTTTAGTCTAAATGACCTTTCATGTCTGAATAATATCCCTTGATCTTGATTTTGAGCCTGAATGCCTATAGTATATCACAATGAACCTATTTTGGCCCTGGTCCTCCGTGGGCATTGTGCACTTTGACTTAGGTAAATTTCCTAAGTTGAGGGTGGCTATCATAGGGGTGCGTGATATAAAGTGAGTATGAATAAGGGTAAAATAATTTAAAAAATGCAAGGCTGGGTATGGTAAAAAAAGAATAAGAAAAGAAAAATTGTGAAAAAGAGAAAATGAAAGACTAAAGGACCGCATCCAGCCTGAATTTGCTTTAATAAAGAAAGGAAGAAATAAGTTAAAGGTTGATAAGTGAGACCCCAAAAGTAGTGTAGTTCCAAGGAGGCTTAGTCACTTTAAATATCCTTGTGTATTATACCAGCCCTAAGCCTACATTACAAGCTGAAGAAAAGTCCTATAGTGATCCTAGCTTAACTGTCTGAAAGCCTCAGTGATGAAAATAAGGGCAAGCTTATGATATTTGGCATATATTGACTGGAACTTCTTTCTGAGAGAGAGTGTCTCTTAATCGTCCCTACATTGACATGCTTGAGTTCATATATGAGTGAGGAGGTACTTCTTT
Source organism: Capsicum annuum (assembly GCF_002878395.1). Taxonomy (NCBI): domain Eukaryota; kingdom Viridiplantae; phylum Streptophyta; class Magnoliopsida; order Solanales; family Solanaceae; genus Capsicum; species Capsicum annuum. The sequence continues at coordinate 8,198,234 of NC_061116.1, forward strand.
ATTGTAAGGTCACATCGGTTGCATTGCTAGTTGCCTACTTGTTTGGGAAGTGTAATTTGTATATAGACATTGCTATTGTTGCTAATATGATGCCATATCTTGATTCCCTTGTGTCGCATTGTTGATCTTCATTGATATACACAGTTGGATTTAGAGTGATTGAACTTGGAGAGTGTAATATGTTTGAAGCTAAAATTGATAATCAACTATCATAAGTATCTTATGTTTCTCTTGGTTAAGCATCGTAGTATGGTGTCATGTAGTTACTTGAGGACAATTAATTTCTTTAAGTTGGGGGTGTTGATGTGCTAGCTTTCTGTTAGCACATAAATGGCTTTTAACTCAGAATAATTGTAAGTTCTTAAGTAACTATTATTGTTTTTGATGATATTTCATGTGATTTTGTAGGAAAGTCAAGATGCATGAAAATACATGAAATCTACGTCAAGAAGGATGATTTTTGGTGAAAGATTCAAGAAATTAAGTTCTAAAGATTTGTTCTGATGACTTGGTCTGATAAAATATCAGATCTATGATAAGCTATCAGACTATGTCGTCACACATAGGTAGAGAACAAGAAAATTGAAGATTTTCTGATGACATATCCTGATAAGCTATCAGATCTCTGATAAGTTATGGGGCATGTCGTCACTCAGAAGCAGAAGACAAAAATTTGAAGCATGCCTAACAACATGTTATGATAAGCTATCAGAACTCTGATAAGCCATCAAGCATGTCGTCACACATAAGCATAAGGTAAGAAATGGGATCATGTCTGACGACATGGTTTGATAAGCTATCAGATCTCTGATAAGCCGTCAGATATGTCGTCAAAAGAAGAAAAATATGAATTTTTAATTTAAAATTTATCTTAAGTTACGGATATAAATAGCAGCTTTTAGGGTTTCATGGAGGAGGGCTAAACATCTTGAACTTATTCCAAAGACTACTTTACTTCTCTTTGGTCTCTAAACTTGGATTTCAATTTTTAATTCTTTGATTTAGTTGTGGGATATTCTTCTTGAATTTAGGAAGAGAATCAATTTCTGACTACACATTTTGTAAGTTTAATCACTTTGAATTATGAATTCAGTTATTTTTATTGCTTTCTCTTTCATGTAGAACTAAAACCGACAACTAGGGTTGTAGAATTTATGATTACTCGTGTATTGTCTTAATAGTTGGTTAGGGTTTGAGTGATTGTGGGAACATCTTCATAATTCTTTTGTATTAATTATTTTTTGTTGGTTGCAAACAATAGATTTCTCCTTATGTTGATTTGCTCGAACTAGAAAATAAACTAAAGGTAGTGAATTATCAACGAGGATTTGGGAAGATTTAGTTCCCCTCTATTGATTAATGCTATAACAAGATTAATCAACTCGGAATAAAATCAGTGTGAATAGAAGGTTCCTAAGTTCGAGAGAATTAGGGATCTCAACATCTAGATAGGTTGAGAAACACTTAGATGAACTGTCGATACTGATAATTTGTTGTTTACCATAAGTCATGAGAATCCAATACTAAAACGATTATTCAATGAAAGATTACTAATCATAGTGATCACGACCCTAGTTTCTCTCTATCATTGATTTGAACCACTGAAATTTTAGCTTTGAGTTCTGAGCAAGTTAAAACATTAACAATTGTTAGATTGATACAAACCCCCCAATTAAAGTAAACCATTACCTATTAGTTAGTTTATTCACAAATAAACATGATTAACACCATATTCCCTGTGGGATTCGACCTCAACCTAGTTGGGTTATATATTTGACAACGACCGCTTACTCTCTCATAAGAGAGGTGTAATTTGGGCATATCCTTTACACCCAAAGATGGGCATTATGTAGACAGCCAATTTTTTCTCTCTCTAAAATCATTTTTTACCAATTTTTACCCAGTCTTACCACGTACCTTCACCCATGTGATAAGTTCCACATAGTAACAAATCCAATAAATTTTTAATAACTTTGGACACCTCACCTTAACAAATAGTACCTTATCCTAACCACCCCAAACCCCCTACCCCACATCACCTCACCCTGCCCCTTATGTTTTTTTTCCTCCACTAACAACTTCATATATACACTCTACACAGACACACACCACAGCTATACTCATCCATCACATTTCACACACTCACTCTCACATTCACCAACAATGATACACTACTGACAATATACAAATCAGAGACTCACTATCCATCTTTTCCATTTTCATGCACCATCAACACCAAGACACATACACGATACACTGAGAATACACACAACACAGAACACACATACTCAGTACTCTTATACGTACTCACTACTACACTGGGATGGGGGAAAACATTGAAATCCAATGAGCAAACAGTGAGAAATGATGGAAAAATAATGAATGGAGAGAGAGTGGCATTAGATAGAAAGGAGGATTTTTTCAAAAAAAACAATATCAACGGCAACAACCCAGCTCCACCGATAACCAAACAGCCTCATCTAGCTCTAGTACTATCTCCTAAGGTCAATCAGAACTAGTGTTCAGAACCAAAAACCTGCCAATCCTATCCCTGCTGGTTATTTTGGTAATAACACATCGGAAATTGCTATAGCTACAATGAGACGGGCCCTAAACCAGCTCCGTCATTTTCCCAATCTCATAACCAGTGAGAACCCACATCATTCTAACCTTCCTTTACTATGAAGTGCCTTCAATTTTGGTGAGAACAATCAATTTGGTTTGAATTTTCTTTTGCAACATCATTGGTTTGACATAGAGTTGGGGTTGAGTTTGGTCATCGTTGAGATTTAATCTGAGGTATCCACTGGCTCTATAATTGAAAAATTCAATATTGAAAAAAAATGAGGTCCAATTCTACTCTTTACCTCTTTTTATTTCATCATTTATTATATTCAGTGCATTGGATTGAATATCGTGTGTTGGTTGATGATGTTGGGTTTGTTTATCCACTTTAGCGTACTATTCTAGCCCTTTTATACTTTTTTAGGATGATTATTATTATATATGTGTTTATAATTATATAAATGAGCATTTATGTGTCCAAATATGTGTTTATAATGTTTAATGGCATTTTCACATGATTTTTGATTCAATTTGAGCATTGAGAGTTCAACCGAGAAAACTAGGATAACTAGCTTGATCTAGGTGTTTTTCTAGTCTCTTGTGTTGGGATATAATGTGTTTTAATGATTTAATAAGGTTTTTATTATGTATTTATATGTGAAAATACTTGGTTATAATGTTCAAGGACCAAATGGATCAAGTAAAGAGTCGTAACAACAAGTTAAAGCTCAATGTGAATTTAGCCTATGCTTAGCTCATGTGTCGAGTTCATCATTGAGGATGTTGTATTTTTTTGAGCTCTAAATTGTTATGTTTAATGTTATAGGATGCTTTTTGAATGGATTATGATAATATATGAAGGATATAAAAGCTTCAAATCAAGTTTAAACAACTCAAAAAGGCGTGGAATGGATCACGAAAGCACAAAACACAGCTTGACCGAATTTGGACACTTGAAATGTAGTAGGCGAGTGAGAATGCTTGGAGAGGAATATGGGCGCGTTCTTCACACCATTGGATTAATAAGGGGCCTAAAATGGTAAACAATCACTCATAATTGATAGGTCAATTCGTAATAGTCCAAAAACAAAAGCTCAACGAGATTAGACCGCTTAGTGGTGAGCACCAAAATAGGAAAAAAGTACATAGTAATGGCATTTGGCAAAATACCACTCATCGGTGACCATAAAAATGGGAATAAAAAGTGCCTTGCTGAGCAAGAACAACGTGGAAACCCAATCCCACTTGGTTTATGACTTGTGTACTATAAATATAACATCTTAAAATACGTTTTGAACATCTTAGAACCCCTAGATTGATTGGAACAACATTGTAGGCTACCACAACTTCTTTTTAGGTTTTTATTTCTTTATTTTAGCTTTATTATGGTTTTAATCATTCATACAATTATTTGTATGTTAATTATGACTATGAGTGACTAAAAACCCTCTTTCTGGGGTTAAATCCAAGAACATGAGTAATATTATTTTGAATAAAGTTCGTTTGATTTGCTTATCATTATTGGTTGTTTGTTTATTATTGTTATAACTATTTTAAGGATTCACAACCCTTAGAATACATCAATTGTCTATCTTTTGATCTCGGGAGAGGGAATAGGGAGATAGAATATGGGATAAACAAAGTATGGTTTGTATTTCTTTATGAAATACGAAATTCAAATTAGTATCTAGGACAGGGATGTACATAGATGCCTTACTTGATTCAAACGTAGGATGATAGCTTAAAAGAATTAAGTAGACCATTATATCCACGCTCAATGATATAGTTTTAAGGTTCAAATTAGGTAAAGGATTAGAGGTTGGGAAACCATAATCATGCAATTAACCCTACGAATCAACACCAAGATAAGCAAGTAAACGAATGAAGTTCAATTACATTGCATGATTGTTTAAAGTACTTTGACCCTGGGTTTTATCCTATTGATTGGTTCATGACCTTTATTTTTATGCATTATTTCCATTACTTTAGTTTACAAATTACAAACTCTTTTCGGTTACGCTTGCATCAACTAAATCAAAACTGTGAACTAAAATAGAATTGTTGTTGAATCAAGTCTCTGTGGGATCGATACTTGGATTCTTGAATGGCCCTTTACTACTTGATAAAACCACGTACAATTATGTGTGTGCTTGGGTGTTGTCAGTTGATCTTTTTTGGTGATGAGTTGCTACTTTTTTTATTTGTTTGATTCCCTTGGATTATGATTTGTGAAAGAAAATGATATCTCATTAAGAATTAAAAGAAATTTGGGGCGATAATTGAGAAATTGATAAAAAGGTGAATATTGATTAGTTTGATTCATTTATGGATTTTGAATTCATTAGTATCATGTTTTAGGTCAAAAATTTAACAGGCAAAACTTAGGTTGGGTAGGCAAACCATAAGAACTAATGATTGTTGGAATGTTTGTTGACTGGTTTAGTTTACTGTATTTGAGTCAATTGTACTTATTTGGCCGGGGAACGCCACAAGAAAATTATATTTATTTGTCAGGGAATACCCCAAAGTATTATGTAAGCAAGTGATATTCGTGATCAAGGCCCGAGGCATCGGGTAGAAGGTAGTTTAGGATTAGTGTAGTTTAGCGTTTTCATTTTAGTATCTTTTGTTTTGCGTCTGTAATAAATTGGACTGGACACTATTTTGAAGTTTTGATTGTTTGATTGTTTATTTTCTTGCTATGTATCTTACTTGGTTTATACATTTAATAGTGTCATACTAGCCGATATATCCCACGAAGCTACCACGGTCGAACTACGGGGCCGAGGGATACCTAACACCTTCCTATCGGTCAATAGAATTCCTTAACCAGAATCTCTTTTCGTGGACCAGTTTTGAAAGAGTCAAAAATCATTTTGAAAAAGGATTTCCAAAGGTGACTTGACATACTAGATTTATGCCAAGTGGAGACTCTGAGTTTTGATTAAAAGTCCTTTTCAAAATAAATTATTTTCTTTTGTCACTTAATAATAAAAACTCTTTCAAACTTAAAATGAATTCTTTTTGGTAAAAAAAGAGGTGTGACAAGGCTTACAACTCAACTTAAAATGAAGAAATAAAATGACATTAACCCAGTAGCGCTTTCAACTGAAATGAGAAACACAAGGATCAAATAACAACTACCCAAAAAGAAGTCAAAAAGTACTAAATACCAAAAAGAAAGTTGTAGTAACTTTTTCTTCTTTTTTGAATCACTAATTCAACACACACCCTGATTGAAAATTACTAACACCAAGCAATGTTATGAAGTAGACATGCTTTTGATATGGAAGTGATTTTCTGAATATATCTGTTATTTTTTAATTGGTGTTGCAAAACTTTAATGTGATCTCTTCATTTTTCCACCGACTCATAAATAATATGGAAGCAAATGTCAATGTTCTTTTGTTCATTCATGAAATACACAATTCTTTAGTCATTGCAATTGTGAATTTGTTGTCACAAAATTTTAGTTAATTTCTCTTGCTTTCTGTTAAAGATCAGTCAAAATTCTCCTAAGCCAAATGCATTGACAAGATAAAGAAGTTGTGATATATTCTGCTTCTAAAGTTAACAATGTTATCATTGTTTTATCCCTTTTCGGCTCGAATGGTTAAAAAAATTAGTTTTTGACATTTTAAATTATTTAAAAACTTTTAATAAAATTTTTGAATCAATTTAAGTCAGTATAGAGTCACCACTTAATTTTTATAGAATAAATATCGAGAAAACATAAAAGAATTTAAAGACTTGAAAACAGAAATAAATTCTTTAAATTAGAGAAGATGAATAAGGATTCAGGTAATACCTTGTGATGTATCGACTTATGACGATACATTTTACATCTTTAGTTAAGGATATTGCATGTTTTCAAGCAACCATTAGTGTAATGTGTTTTGTATTTATTTTGGGAATCAAGCCCAAGAATAAACAAGGGAGCAAATCTTGCTGTAATGGTGTTGCGATAGTGAAATGCCCTGACTAACCGTCACACCTTTTGTCAAGATAAGATAGTGAAATTGAAATGTTGAAGTTGGTGATGGTCTAGCAAATGGGCCGCCAAGGCCTCTACAAACCGTCACCCCAGCCACCACACAAAACCAAAATTCGTAAGGAGGTCAAGCCAAGCAATACTTTAGTAAATGGGACATCATAACGGTACGTCACTACAATCGTCAATGTCGTACAGAAGTCTAGCCAATGTGATAACTGGTGATGGTTCATATAAGGAACCGTCACCTCCTCGACGACCCATCGAGGGTGACGTGACAAATTTGTTTTAAATTTTGAATTCTCACTTTTCTTGAGCCTATAAATACATAGTCTAGGATATACAATACACATTTTAACTCCAAGATGATTTGTAATGCTTCTTTGTTCTAAGAAACGAGTTTCATAGGGGTTGAACACAATATTCTTGTCTTGGATCATATATTTGACTTCTGAATTTCTATTTTGTAAGTTCTAATTCTTATATTATGAAATTTAGATGTTTTATTTGTTTTCTTGTCATGAGTGGCTAAAAATCACATAACTAAAGTTGTAGGATCCTTAGTACACAATCACTTCTAAGGTTCATGTGTCATTGAATTTGTATTATACTTGTAATTATATTGTTATTCCCACTAGTTTAATGAATTTATAATGGTTTCAAACATTGGTATAAGGGCTAGAATTTAACTTGATTGAGTAATGAAGTTAATATTAGAAAAAACAGTAGCAACAAGAATTCAGAGTTTCTAATTCCTAAATAGAGATTAATGCTTTAACTAGATTAGTCTCTTGAGGATTAAATTGAATTGGTAACTCATCACTTTAAGGTCAGGAGAATTAGAGTAAAAACCATTTTCGTAGGTTAAGAAACACTTAGATAGAGAATTGACATCATGTAATACACTGTACTGCTACCTAGCGTAAATTCATCCCAAAAAATGTCAAGGACTTGTTTTAAAGATGTATCCACTATTATACAATGCAGAATGATGATCAAAAAGTACAGAATCCAAATCCTAAGGATGAAGATCTGGGAGATGAGGAGTTGCTAAACCATGGTAACCCAAGGCGTGTTGAGCAAATAGCTGCACTAGTACAGTGTAATACTAACAGGAACCATCCATTCCAAGGAAGGCAAGATTACTAGCCGGTCCAATATGACCTCAATGGTGATGATTATGGAATGGATGGAGTAGGTGCAATTGGTGCAATTATTCCTCCACCATTAGCACCTAGGCGCAATTCAACATTACAAGTACTATGACTCAACTCCTTAATCTGAAGGGGTTGTTTGGTAGCCTTCCTAGGGATGACCCAAACTTGTATATGGTGAACGTTGTCACCATATGTAAATCTTTTGATAACCCAGGAGTGGGTTAGAATGCTATCTGTTTGAGATTGTTTTCGTTGTCTCTGTCTGAATAGGCAACATTGTGGCTTAATGAGCTGACACCCGATTCTATAACCAAGTGGAGGCAGTTGAAAGGAGCTTTCCTAGAAAGGTTCTTTCCACCTTCCAGGAGGGTATAGTGGAGGGATAAGATTAGCAACTTTAGATAGATCTCAACTGAAGCCTTTCATGAAACCTAGGAGAGATTCAAAAGGAAGCTGACACAGTGTCCGAACCACAATATGACGGACATACACTTGATGGAGACTTTGTACAGGGCTCTTCACTTTGTAACAAAACCAATTATAGATAATGCTTGTGGTGGTTCATTTGTTGATCTTACATTCCTAGAAGCTTCAAAAATGCTAGAGAGAATGACCAAACAGAGTCGGGCATAGCATACCAGAGACTCTGTGGTAGCAAGCCCCACTATTTCTGTGGGTATAAAAAGTTCTGAAAAGATGTCCATGAAGGACATGATGTCTAAATTGTTAAAGAAAGTGGAGGATACCAACTCAGGGGTGACTACCATGAAGATCGACCTGTCCTCTATTAGTCAGTTGGTAAACTTGTACTTCACTTCGATCAAACAATTGGAATAGTAAATGAGCCAACTCTCTCCAGTGCTGAACTAGAGGAAGAGTGGAACATTACCTAGTAATATGATTTAGAATCTGTGGAATGATGGATCATGTATGGCAATTACTACTAGAAATGGTAAGATATTACCTGGCCCTTCTTTGGGCAAAAGTTTGGTTGAAGATGTGACTGAAGCAGAGGATGAACCCAAAGAAGAATGTCCAGTGGAGTCTGGGAAGCTGTATGGTTTTGATGAGGCTCCAGAAAAAAAGGAAAGAGAAGGAAAAGAAAGTAGTGGTGAAAGATTTCCCAGGAACAACACCTCTCTTTCCTCAAAGATTGAAAAAGAAGGTTAACGACATGAAGTTTAGTAAATTCATGGCAATGTTGAAGTAGTTAACAATAAATGTTCCTTTGGTGGAGGCACTCGAGAAAATGCCAGGGTATGCTAAGTTCATGATAGACCTTGTAATGAAGAAAAGAGCAGTGAGATACGAACTGGAGGGAAATCTTCATCATTGTAGCGCCATTTCTACAAGGACCTTAGTGTAGAAAAAGGCAGACCCAGGATCATTCACTATTCCTTGCACGATTGGGTCTCTAGAATTCACTAAGGCCCTATGTAATCTGGGAGAGAGCATTAATATGATGCCGCTGGCTGTAAATAAAAAGCTGGGTTTAGGAAATCCCATACCCACCAAAATGCGACTCGTGATGGTGGATAGGTTAGTAAAATAACCTGTTGGTATTTTGTATGATGTGTTGGTAAAGGTAGCTAGCTTTATATTTCCAGCAAATTTTATCATTCTGGATTGTGAGGTGGACTTCGAGGTGCCCATAATCTTGGGTTAATCTTTCCTCACAATAGGAAGTATGTTGATTGATTTGCAAGCTAATGAGCTCTTATTTAGGATGAATGATGAGGTGGTGTGATTTAATATGTGCCAATAAATGAAGCACCATAAAGAAATGAGTGTGTTCTAAATTGTTGATATGTATTATGAGGATGAGCAGGAGGTGTTAATAGAGGAGAAACTTATAGTCGAGCCTTTAGCCGCAGTTCTGATGAATTTTGATTGTGAAGGCATTAAGGAGACGAAGAGACTATTTGTGCTTTGTCAGGAATGGGTTCATACTCTTATGCTCTAAAGAAGATAGATCTTGATCTTGCTAATCAACCAACACCACCGGCTAAGCCATCTATTGAAGAGACACTGGTGTTAGAATTGAAAGAACTGCCTGGGCATTTAAGGTAAGTATTTTTAAGCAATGGAAACACGCTATCTACACGCATAAAATACAACTTGAGAAAGATTGTACTCCAACCATCAAGCACCAGTGCCATCTTAACCCACCAATGCAAGACGTGGTGAAGAAGGAAATTATTAAATAGTTGGATACAAGAGTGGTTTACCCTATTTATGACAGTAAATGAGTGAGTCCGGTTCAATGCATGCCCAAAAATGGGGGCATGACTGTTGTTGCAAATGAAAGGAATGATTTTATTCCACTTAGGCCTATGACTAGGTGGAGAATTTGCATGGACTACCGCAAACTAAACTCATGGACTATGAAAGACCACTTTTCGATGCCCTTTATGGACCAAATGCTTAATCGATTGGCCGGAAGGGGATGGTATTGCTTCTTGGATGGTTATTCTGGATATAATCAAATCTGTATTGCTCCTGAAGATCAGGAGAAGATGACATTCACATGCCCATATGGCACTTTTTCATTTGATAGGATGCCGTTTGGGATATCCAATGCACCCGCTACTTTTAAATGGTGCATGATGTCTATTTTCTCAGATATGGTGGAGGATATCTTAGAGGTATTTATGGATAATTTCTCTATGGTAGGAGATTTGTTTGAGCTATGTTTTGAAAACCTGAGTATGGCCTTGCAATGATGTGTTAAATTCAATTTGGTGCTTAATTGGGAGAAATGCCACTTTATGGTAAAGGAGGGCATCGTTCTTGGGTACAAAAATTCAGCAAAAGGGATAGAAGTCGATTGAGCCAAGGTTGAAGTTATTGAGAAGCTACCACCTCCCATTTCAGTAAAGGGAGTGGATATTTTTCTTGGACATGCTAGCTTTAACCTTAGGTTTATAAGAGACTTCTCGAAGGTTACAAATCCACTTTGCAAACTTTTAGAGAAAGAAGTGAATTTTTCCTTTGATGATGATTGCTTGAAGGCATTTGAATGCCTTAAAAAGAAGCTGGTTAAGGCCCCTATCATTGCTATACCAGACTGGTCAAAACTAATTGAGATCATATGTGATACAAGCAATGTTTCCCTTGGAGTTGTATTGGGACAAAAGAAGGACAAACTATTTCATTCAATATATTATGCCAGCAAAGTACTGAATGGAGCGTAAAAAAACTACACCGCCACTGAGAAGGAACTCCTGGCTGTAGTGTATGCTTTTGAGAAATTCAGGACTTACCTATTTGGGACCAAGCTGGTGGTCCACACTAACCATGCAGCCTTAAGGTATTTGATGGTTAAGAAGGATGCAAAACCAAGGCTGATTAGATGAGTGTTGCTGCTTCAAGAATTTTGACTTTGAAGTCAAAGATAGGAAGGGTTATGAAAACCAAGTTGTGGATCATCTATCTAGAATAGAAGGTAAGCAGACAATTAGTGACGAAATGGGGATAAATAATACATTTCCTTATGAGAAGATCTGGCTGCTGCTATGGAGAAAATGCCTTAGTATGCTAATTTTGCAAATTATGTTATGAGTGAGGTCATTCCAAAAAATCTTTCTTTCCATCAAATAAAGAAATTCCTTTATGATATGACACATTACTTCTGGGATGAACCGTATCTTTTTGGAGATGTGCTGACAATATTATAAGGAGGTGTGTGCCGAAAGTAGATGTATTGTGTATATTGGAAGCATGTCATACTTTCCCAGTTGGAGGTCATAATGCAGGTGACCGAACGGCTAGAAAGGTATTACAGAGCGGCTACTATTGGCCAACGTTGTTCAAAGATGCTGATGAGTTTGTGCTGAAATGCAACCAATGTCAGAGGCAGGGGTCAATCTCCAAAAGACATAAGATGCCTTTGACTATGATACTTAAAGTGGAATTGTTTGACATTTGGGGTATCAATTTCATGGGTCTTTTTGTAAACTCGTATGGGATGAAGTATATTTTAGTTGCTATTGACTATATCTCAAAATAGGTCAAAGTTATTGCCTTTTCTAATAATGAAGGAAAGAGGGTGGTTGCTTTTCTCAACAAGAATATATTCTCTTGCTTTAGAGTACCATATACTATTATAAGTGATGGAGGATCTCATATTTGTAACAAATTATTTTGAGCTGCCTTAGCAAAATATAGGGTGAAATAGCATAGAGTAGCCACTCCATATCATCCACAAACTAGTGAACAAGTGGAGGTGTCAAATCGAGAGATTAAAGCCATCCTAGCTAAAATGGTGAATGCTAGTCGGAAAGACTAGTCTTGAAAGCTCGATGATGCCTTGTGTGCATACCGGACTGCTTTTAAGACACCCATTGGCATGTCACCATTCCAGTTGTTTTTTGGCAAAGCATGATACTTACCAATAGAGCTGGAGCACAAGGCTTTATGGGCACTCAAAAGGTTAAATTTAAGTTGGAAGGAGGTAACAGAGCTAAGACTGGGACAACTGAATAAGATTTTCGAATTTTGTCTCAGGGAATATGAAAGAGCAAACCTATATAAAGAAAAGATGAAGAAGTATCATGATTGGAGGATCGAGAAATGAGATTTCCAAAAAGGTGACTTGGTGCTTCTGTTTAATTCTAGACTCAAACTATTCCAAGGTAAGCTTAAGTCCAAGTGGTCAAGCCCGTTTAGAGTTAGCCAAGTCTACTCATCTGGAGTAGTAGAACTTGAAAATGAAGATGGCAACATCTTCAAGGTAAATGAGCAACGAGTCAAACTTTATACTGGTCCAAAAGACTCGATGAAAAGTATTACTATTATCTGTCTCGATAAAGTCTGAAGTAATCTAGATACCTGAGTCCTGCCGTGATGTTAAATCAGGCGCTACATGGGAGGCAACCCATGATGTCTGTGCTTGATCTACTCTAAGTATACCCTAACCCTTAGTTTAGTTTCTCTTTGATTTTAAGTTAAGGGTGTAGAATAAGTTGTTGTTGTAACATTTTGTAGTTGAATAGGAGAAATAAAAGTACTTGAGGTAGTTAACATGGTTTTATTATTTTGTGCACACCTCTCAAAGGTTCTAATTATTTAACTGCGTGATTTTCATCTAATTGTGACCACTGTGCATCTTTGTATAGTATTAGTTCTAGTGACTTGATAACCACTGCTAAAAAAGTGCATGAACTGGATAAGTAGTAACTTGTGATATACTTGTGTGCCATGTGCGTGTGAGATTTTACTTAGTTCCCTTTGTATGTTGAATCCAGAACTTGCCCGGTTAGTCTTACCTAGGTTAAAGGATAGGGGTAAGGAAAGGATTATAGGCCGTTTTGATATTAACCCACTTTAGCCTAAATGACCTTCCCTGTATGCATAATAGCCCTTGATCCCTATTTTAAGCCTGAATAGCCTAATTCTTTTTATGATACCTATCACCGTCCCATTTATATCCTAATGTACCTTTTTTGGCCCTGTTCCTCCTTGCACACTGTGCACCTTGACTTAGGCAAATGACCTAAGTTGAGGGTGGCTATCATAGGGGAGCATGATGTATGATGAGTATAAAGAAAAGTAGAATAAAAAGAAAAAATAAAAAGACGGGTGCGGTGGAAAAGAATAAGAAAATAAAAGTGTGAAAAAGAATAAGTGATTGTAGAAAAGCCCGCACCCATTCTTAATATGTGTGAGCAAGAAAAGAGAAGAATAGAAAAGGATTAATAAGTGAGTAAGAAGGCTTAGTCACTTTAAATATCATCGAGTATCATACCAACCCCTAGCCTACATTACAATACATAGAGAAGACCTATAGTGATCCTAGCTGACTTGTCTGAAAGTCTTGGTAATGAAAATAAGGTCAATTCTATGGTATTAGACATACATTATTAGAAACTTCATTTTGAGAGTGAGTGTTTTTTTATCGTCCCCATGGTTACATATGCGAAGTCTGATATAAGTGAAGTGGGACTTCTTTGTAGTGAGGGCACACTGGTTACGTTGCTAGTTGCTAACTTGTTAGGATAGTGTAATCTTGGTACATGCATGGTTGTTGTTGCTGTATTGATGTCATATCTTGATTCTTGTGTGTCGCATTATTGTTCTTTAATAATATACACAGTTTTTTTTAAATTGATTGACCTTGGAGATGGTGAAGATGTTTTGAGATAATATGGATGGTTGACTGCCGAATGTACTTTGTATCCTCTTGGTTGTATTTTAGTTGCTTGAGGGAAAGCAATTGTTTTAAGTTGAGGGTGTTGATGTGTGAGCAGATGCTAACACATTTGAGGCTTTTAACTAAGAATAATTGTCAAGTCTTAAGCAACTTTTGTCGTTTTTTATTGTTTTCTCTTTGATATTGCAGTAAAAGTCAAGATTCAAGAGAATCAACAATAATGGGAGTGAAAGAGTTGATTTCTGAACAAGTAGAAAAGGAAGTATAGCTGATGACTTGTCTTATAAGTCGTTAGCCTTGTGATAAGCTATCAAAGTTACCATCAGGCTTAGACAGAGAATGGCCTTTAGCTTGAATGTGTGTCAATATTTGTGATAGGTCGTCAGAAGTGTGATAAGCCGTCAGGCTCCTCGTCAGGCATAGACAGGGAATGGATTTTGAAGTGAAGAAGTGACGACATCTCTGATAAGTTGTCATATGTCTGATAAGTCGTCAAGCCTCATCGTCAGCCTAAGACAAAAATTATCAAAGTAAAGAGGAGCTGACAAAATTGTTGATAAGCCGTTAGACTCCTGATAAGCCATCACACATGTCGTCACTTGTCTGAGAAAATATTGTGATCTATGATTTTGTTTCCATAATTAGACTGAAGTATTTAAAGCATATGTTAGGGTTTTCATCATCATCTTGACATTTTGGAAGTCACGTTTTGAGAAATTTTCTCTCTATTTTCTGACTTTAAATTTACAATTATTTTTGGAGAGATTATTACAATTGTTTTGAGATTTTTGATTGTGATCAAATATGAGAAACACTCATTTCTATTCATCTTGTTGTAAGTTCGTATATCAAACTATGAATTCAACTTGTTGTCTTGATTATTTTATTACGAGTAGCTAAATCCCCTTAACCCGAGTTGTGGGATCTATGGGTTTGGGTTTGTAACGTAACTAAGTGTTCAAGATTCTAACGGTGGTAGGAACTTCTTGTTAATTCCATTATTTTACATACTGACTATTGGTTGCAAATAATAGGCGTTGCTTACGGGTGGTTTTCTTAAGATAAGAAATCAACCCTAGTAAGAGGACTTGAAAGCATTAAACTTCCATTTAATAATTAATGTCGTAACAAGATTAATTAACTTGAGACAACATAGTGTTATGAAATATAAACTCCCTAAGTTCGAGAGAATTATGTAATTAATTGTCTGAATAGGTTGAGAAACATTTGGACATAACTTCGACAAGGATAGTCTATTGTTCTTATCTACCACAAGAATCTTTAACCGTTACCAGCGTCTATCAAATTCCAACACCCATAGTGAACATAACTCTGGTTTTCCTTATCATATTGATTTCAAACACTGTATTAAGAAGTAATTATTTGTTACCTTTCCACAAACCCCCTTCATAAGAAACTATTAACTATCAATTGATTCATCTGCAGATAACTTAAATTCATACCATATTCCCTATGTTAATTGACCCCAACCTAGTTGGGTTATATATTAATAATGATCGCTTACATTCTCGTAAGAGAGGTATAGTTTGAGCATTATCACTACCATTAGCTCAGCATCAGGGAATGTGACATTCCAAAAATAGCCTTTCGTATGTAGTATGGTTACTTTGAATTCCTAGTCATGCCGTTTGGTCTTACTAATGCCCCAGCCACTTTCATGGACTTGATGAACCGTGTGTTCTAATAGTACTTAGACATATTTGTCATAGTCTTCATATATGATATTCTGGTCTATTCTCGCAGTGAGCTTGATCATGCAGACTATTTCAGAATTGTGCTTTAGGCTCTTAGAGATCATCAGTTATTCACCGAATTTAGTAAGTGCGAGTTTTGGCTAAGGTCAGTAGCATTCCTTGGTCATATCGTTTCCATTGATGGTATTAGGGTTGATACTCAAAAGACCAAAGAAGTAAGAAACTATCCCAGACATGTCTCTCCATAAGATATTAAGTGTTTCTTGGGTTTGGCTGGCTATTACAGACTGTTTATTGAGGGATTTTCTTCTATTTCATCCCCTATGTCTAGATTGACTCAGAAGAAGGTCAAGTTTTAGTCGTCAGATCCTTGCGAGAAGAGTTTTCAGGAGTTGAAGATTCGAATTACCTCAGCTCTAGTTTAAGCTCTTCCAGATCGTCCAGATGGGTTCATAGTGTATTGTGATGCATCCAGAGTAGACTTGGGTTGTGTCCTCATACAGAATGGTAAGGTCATAGCCTATGCCTTCAGATAGCTTAAGCCCCATGAGAAGAATTATCCTACTTATGATCTTGAGTTAGCAGCCATGGTATTTTTCTTGAAGATTTGGACGCATTATCTATACAGTGTTCATGCAGATGTGTTCACAGATCATAAGAGCCTTCAGTCTGTATTTTCTCAAAAAAAATCTCAATCTTCATCAGAGAAGGTGGTTAGAGCTCTTGAAAGATTATGGCATGAGTGTCCTTTATCATCTAGGCAAGGCCAATGTAGTAGCGGATGCTCTCAGTAGACTGTCTATGGGTAGTGTTGCTCATGTTGAGGACAGTAAGAAGAAGATAGCTCAGGAAGTCTATCAACTTGCTAGACTAGGTGTTCTCTTAGTCAATACGGAGAAAGGTGACATATGGGTACAGAGTAGTTCAGAATCATCTCTAGTTTCTGAGGAGAAAGAAAAGCAAGATAGAGATCCCAATCTAGTCAAGTTGAAAGATTTAGTCAAGGATCAGAAAGTAGAGGTTTTCTCCCAATGGGGAGATGGTGTATAACGTTGTCAGGGTCGTCTGTGTGTTCTAGGTATAGATGACTTAAGGCAGCGAATTCTTGCTGAAGCGCATGGTGCGCGCTACTCTATTCATCCAGGGGCCACTAAGATGTACCGCAATTTTCCAGAGATCTAATGGTAGAGTGGGATGATAAGAGATGTTGTAGAGTTTGTGGGTAAGTTCTCAACAAATCAGCAGGTTAAGATAGAGCATCAAAATCCTAGTGGTTCCATGCAGGAGTTCAACGTTCCTACTTGGAAGTGGAAGAAGTAAACTTGGACTTCATGATGGGTTTGCTCATTTCCTTCCAGTCCATACCTCTTATTCAGCCAAGGATTACACCAAACTCTACATTAGAGAGTTGGTCAGATTACACGACGTTCCATTATCTATTATTTCAGACAGAGGTAAACAGTTCATCTCTCACTTTTGGAAAGCATTCCAAAAGCGTCTTGCTACCTAAGTTCATCTCAGTACAGCCTTTCATCCTCAGATGGATGGTCAAGCAGAAAGGACCATTCAGACTTTAGAAGATATGCTAAGGGCGTGTACAATTGATTTCAAGGGTAGTTGGGATGACCACTTGCCTTTTATTTTGTTTGCATACAACAATAACTATCATTCTAGTATTAAGATGGCTCCATTCGAAGCTCTCTATGGTAGAAGATGCAAATCTTCAATTGGTTGGTTTGAAGTTAGTGAGGCTTCAGTCATAGCGCCTGACTCAGTATTCGACGCCTTAGATAAATTTGAGTTGATCAAAGAAAGACTCTGGGCTGCTTAGAGGCGATAGAAGTCTTATGCAGATGTGCGCAGAAAGGATCTTGAGTTTGAGATTGGTGATTTTGTCTATCTAAAGATCTCTCCCATAAAGAGAGTGAAGAGATTCGGCAAGAAGGGCAAGCTCAGTCCCTGTTATGTCGTTCCCTTCAAGATTCTTAGTCATTTCAGCAAAGTAGCTTATGAGCTAGAGTTGCCTTCAGATCTAGTCTAAGTTCATCCAGTCTTGCATGTTTCTTTGCTCAAGAAGTGTATAGGTGACCCAGCAGCTGTAGTCCCTATTCATAGCATAGATGTTCAGAACAGCCTCTCTTATGAAGAAATTCCAGTCAAAATTCTAGACTATCAGACTCGTAGACTGAGGAACAAAGAAGTCTCTCTAGACAAAGTTCTTTGGCAAAATCAGTCTGTTGACATGCAAACCAAGTACCCTTACCTCTTCTTCGCTAAATCAGATCTAGCGCAAAGTATCAGTTCTCCTTAAGCTTTTCAGTTTCATGTTCAGATTATAACATAAGCTTGGTATTCAGTTCATGCTCAGAATTCCCATTTACAAACTTGGTAATAAATACCATTGCATACTCACTTATGCATTCATATGTCAGTTTAGTTATATAATCATGCATCAGACATGCATTATCATTGTGAGAATCTTAGTTCATCAGAACACTCAGTCATACATTCATGAATCAATTACACATGCATCAGATATGTATGTTCAATATAATATATTCAGTTATCAGTCATGTCACTCATTAAAACCATGTTCCAGTAGTTCATGTTCAATATGTAATTCATCTTATCGCTTTATCCCATATCAATCAGTCTTATTTGAGGACGAATGTTCCTAAGGTGGAGATATTGTAATACCCCGTACTGCTACCTAGCATAAATTCATCCCAAAAATGTCAAGAACTTTTTTTAAAGAGGGATCCACTTTTATACATCTGGTATTTACAATATTTCACTTTATATCATGTGGAAAATTGAATAAGCATTCTGTTGATTCCAAATACGCCTAAATCCGACACTCAATGAAGAAGTTAGAGCATTTTTAGTAATCAGGTTTACAATTAGACAGGCCACCGTGTCGTGGTGAGTGAAAAATTGAAAATTGTCACCATCCAGTGGCTCACCGTGATTAGACCATATTGCGGTTAGTATAACGATAGAACGATCATCGCGTCGCGCTGAAAGCCATTTTGACAATTATCAAATTTCAGTAGCTCACCGCGATTAGGCCGCATCACGGTGAGGCTCAAACCAGCAATTGTCACGATCTAGTAGCTCATCGTGATAAGGATATATTGTGGTGATAATCACGATGGATCCTACCACCGCGCCATGCTGAGGCTTTAATCCGCATTCTAGTTATGGGATTTTAAATCCCTAGGGAAACTTAGACATTTCCCATGACATAGTTCAACCCTAAACATGAAATTTAACCCCACATTACCTAAGGATATCATTATCCACTCTATTTTCCCCTAATTTCTTTATTCTCTCTCAAAGCCAAGAAACCCTAATCTTAAAAATTCAAGGGCAAGGATCAAAAATCTTTCCAAGGATCTTTACGGAGTTATATTCTAAGGTATGCATAGTGTTCATTCATGGATTCCTTTCATCCATGAAGCCCAAGAATAAAGTTTCAATCATGTATTGTGAATATTATGTTGTGGATTGATTATGTACATTTGATTCTTATTGTATGATTCCCAAGTTGGAATCTTTATGTGTATTTCATGAAACTATGTTAGCAAGTCAAAATCAATGAATTGAGGTGATTATGATATGAATTTGATGAATTCACCTATGCCCTAATTTGTGCATGTAAGGTGTGTGATGAAATGCCTAAGAAGATAGATATTGTTTATTATTTCTTAATTGTGAACTACATGACAAATGCATGTTTTACCTTCAAATTCAAGTGACTTCCATGCTATTAATGTGCCTTGTAAATGTTGTTGGTTTGCCCATGAATTAGCCTTATGAAAATTTTTCCATGTTTACATGCAGTCCTACTCATGTATAAGATTATGATAATGATGTACCTCATGAATTCCCCAACTTATTATATTTTGAATTGCTGATGTTAGTCATGTATTCAAGAATATCATGCCTTGTCAGTTTCCTTCTATTGAGTCCTGGGGGCATTTATACCTAACAATTTAGCTATGTGCTTTGAGCCATTATCATGTTTTCACGATACTCTCAGTCAAGCCATGATCCATAGAACTAAATTAGTCATGTGACTTAGAAAAACTCCCCGAATTCAGTATCAGTCCAGAAATATCAAAAAATCTCCGTAATCTCAAATAGTTATAAAATCTTAGTAGTATTATATCAGTCAAAAGAACTTCATGAATTCAGTGTAGTCCAATTCAGTTAATCATGTTCAGTGTCTATTTAGATGGGAGTAGAAATTTGCACCGAGTGAACCCAAAGATGGGAACTCACCTATTATTTAGAGGGTGTGATTCTTAGAAGAAATCCTTGTGATCCTGAACTACGTAGCCAGTGTAGGTTGAGACATTATAGCAAGTTATATGAGGGTATATGAGGTGAATTAACCTATTTTATGAGGGTTCCCATCGTTCTCATTAGAGTTACTTGTTATGTGAGGGTTACTCATAGATAGTCCTTACTAGTGTCGTGGTATCGACACCCTTCCAATCAGGGAATAGATTGGACCCCAATTCAGCTATAGTGCATTGTTTGAGGCATGTCAGTTAGATGACTACTTCCCACAATTAAAGTTCTCAATCTCAGACTCAGTAAAAGAACTCAGATAGTTCTTCTGAATTTAGGACTATTAGATATAGTCAACTTAGAACAATACTGAACCCAGCTAGTTCTATCAGAACTTAGAATGTCAGATACAGTCGCTCAGTATTATTTATTTCAGTTATACAGTTATCAGCATCTCCTGTTATCAGTACTCAGACTCAATAATCACATTTATCGCGAATTCAGTTATAGTTATTATGTATTCATGCATGCATTCTCACATTTATGTTATCTAGTCAGTTAGTATAGTTCATACATGTGAACCTTTTGCATTCATCCTACCTCACATACATACTAGTACATTCAATCGTACTGACACATTTGTGCTATGGTGTTTTACTTTACGCCATAGGTCCCAAAAGAGCACTAGTAGCATTTCTTCATCAGCAGTCAGAGTTAGCAGTGAGTCCTCATCCTTTAAGGACATGATTATTATTTTATCATTTTAGTATTCAATTTATTTTAGTAGTCGGAGTTAGTTGGGGACCTTTTCCATCAATTTCTTATTCAGACAATTAGAGTCTTTTCAGACTACCATGTTTCAGACATTTTATTCAGTTGTTTTGGGTGTCTCATACCCCATCCGAATGTTATGATTTTATTAGTTATGTTACAGTATTGAACATTATGGCCTATCAACCTTTATTTCTATATTTATATACATACATTATGCAGTGTTCATGCACAGATATCAGTCATGAGTTAGCTTGTGGCCCTTTGGGGTTATGAGCATTGTGTAGCATTCTAGGTATCAGATTCGGGGCGTTACACATCAATTTTCTTATAATTGCTTGTATTTGTAAAGATTTATATTTCACATGGCCGAGAAGTGATAGAACACAAGGTGAACATACTTCTAGTTTACTTTTCATCATTGATTGACATATTGAAAAATAAACGTCTATAGTTTGGTACAAACATAATTATTTACTCATTTCACAATACATTCCATCTTATTTCATGAAAATTGATGACTTTTCTACGTACAACTTGATTCATATGTTATTTTTTATGGGATTAGAACCCAACTATCTATTAAGTTATATGTTTGACAATGACCGCTTACACTTCTTTAAAAGGATTTTGTAGTTTTGGCATGTCAAATTTTGACATCATTGTGGGGGAATATTATTGTCAGTTAAGTTTATGTGTGTTATCTGACTTTTAGTCTCATTTCCTAATATTTCTTTTATTTGTTGTTTTTGTATTTTCAGTATATTAGTTATGTATGCCACGAACTCGATGTTGGGTGAAACATTATTTCCCTATGATCCTAAACTCCCTAGAACTCTAAGGAGAAACATGGGCGTACAATAAAAAGCATAAAGATTGGCTACATTTTCCATCGCCCGATTGAACCAATAAAATTTTGATGATCTGGCCATGTGTAAAATAATGAAAATGAGGATATGGGTGATAATGAGTTGGTCGGCCCCTTGAATAGACAATGTACTTATAATATTGCACCGTCTAATAAAAACTAGCACACATGAGGCAAATAATGTAAATAGCCTACAACTCACTTTACCTTGGATAATGATGATGTTGATTTAGATAGAGTTGGCTCTGTTAGAGCGACTATCTTACCTCTACTGGCTCCTGGGGTGAATTTTAACATCATTAACATAATGATACAATTACTAAATTTAAAAGTATTATTTGGTGGATTACTTGGTGATGACACCAACCTGCATTGGTAAACTTTGTCAACATTTGCAAATCCTTTGACTACCTAGGTGTCGGTTAGAATGCAATCGAATTAAGCTTGTTTTATTTTTCTCTATTTGGGAAGGTAACTTTGTATTTGACTGAGTTCGTTCCTGATTCTATAGTAAACTTGAGGCAATTGAAAAGAGATTTTCTAGAAAAGTTCTTTCTACCATCTAAGATTTACAGTTGAGGAATAAGATAAGCAACTTCAAGTATGTGCCTAATGATGCATTACATAAAACTTGACTGAGCATCAAAAACAAGGTAGTTTAGTATCCCAATCACAAAATGAATGATAAGCACTTGGTGGGGACATTCTACAGGCACTGAACTCTAACAGTTGATAATTGTGTAGGTGGTGCCTTTATGGCTCTAATTTTCATATATGCAATTGTGATATTAGATAGATTGATGAAAACTAGTATATCTTGGCCTACAAGGGACTCTGAGTAGCAAGAAACACTTATACAATTTGTGTATTGGCATAGCAACGTCGAAGAAAAGAGGAGTATGACCTAGACATAGAACATATGAATACACAAATGGACTTACTTACAAAACACATATTGTCTTGTAATTTTCAGAAGGTGAAGGTAGTTGGTTAACATAGTAGAGCAGGTAGAATACGATTCTAAGGAAAAAGCTAATTACTTGAATAATCAAGGGGTTTTTGACCCATTAGCTGAGGAGGTTAGAACTATCAATAGGATAATTTTTATGACAAATTTGGTTATAAAGATTGAGATCATAGGAATTGGAAGAATAAGGGCGATCAGAGTTGGTTGTATGTAGCATCTGGAAATCTTAAGAATTCTACAAATGACTGAGGGAAGTTATCCATGGAACCTATAATGGTAAGTTACTAAATGGGGTGGAATCTACTGATGCATGTGTAAATGAGATAAAAAGTGACTTATGTACTATGAGTCAGCTTGTGGATTCTCATTCTACTTCTACTAAGAAGTTAGAGCATCAAATGAACTAATTATCTATAGTGTTCAACCAGTGAAAGAGCAAACTTGCTAAGTGGTATAGTGAAAACGTAAGAAATGATGGAACATGTCTATCTATCAACAAAAAAGTGGCAAGGTGTTACTTGGACCACATTAGGTAGTCCAATCTCATTTGTATGATGTTGCATCTAAGGATAAAATCATAGTTGATAATGTTGAGTTGAAAAGTTTCCCAACTAAGTTTGAGAAGTTAGAAGATGTAAGTAAAAAAAACTACGGTTGATAGTCCCCCAAATAGATAAATGATGATGAGCTAGGAAAGAACAAGGGAAAGAAAGATGAAACCTCACTACCTCGAATTCCTAGAACTCTTCCTGTATTCCCACACAAAATCAAGAAGAAGGCAGAATATGGTAAATTTAGTAAATTCATGGACATACTGAAGCAATTGTCAATAAATGTTCCATTAGTGGAAGTCTTTGAATAAAGTCCAGGATATGTGAAATCATGAAAAACTTAGTTACTAAGAGAAGAACAATAATCCATGAACCGATTGATAATCTTCACCACTGCATTACAATTGATATAATATCATTAGTCTAAAAAAAATCCAATCTTTGGGCATTCACTATTCCATGCACCATTGGCGCATTGTGAACTTAGTGTGAGCATAAACTTGATGCCATTAGCTATATATAAACAGCTGGGATCGTAATCCACTAAACTGACATTCATACAGTTATCGCTAGTCGACCATTCAAACAAATAGACTGTTGGTAGTTGTGATGATATATTGGTGAAGGTTGAAAATTTTATATTTCTTATAAACTTTGTAATTTTTATTGCAAGATTAATTTTAAGGTGACCATAATATTGGATAGACCATTTCTAGCCACCAAAAGAGTCTTGGTAGATATAGAGAGAAATGTGTTAAATTTCAGGCTCAACTATGAAGAGGTAAAATTTGATGTCTATCATTCAATGAAGCAACTAAGAGAGATGAGTATTGTTTTTGTTACTGATAATTTGGACGAAAGTGAGATAGTGGTGCCTGTGGAAGAGAAATTTATGGTTGAAACTTTAGCAACAATGTTTATGAACATCGACTGTGAAGGCATTGAGGAGTATGATGGGACAGTTTGTGAATTGACAAGGATGGGTTCATATTTATATGCTTTGAAAATGTTGGACCTGGAATTGAAAAATAGACCAACACATTCAACAAAGTTATTAATAAAGAGACACTAGTTCTAGAGTTGAAAGAACGGCTAGGCCATTTGAGATACATGTTTCTAGGTTAAAATAATATGTTGCTAATAATTATTATAGAAGACTTGGTAGATAGCAGTTTAATGCTCTTATTTTGGTATTGACAAGGTACAAAAGACCTATTGAATAGATGATTGCAGATATTATCGGTATTCCACTAGGTATTTACACTCACAAGAATTAGTTAGAAGAGGATTTCAATCCCACCATTGAACATCAATGCATACTAAACCACCTATGAAAGATGTGGTAAAAAAGGAGACAATAAAGTGGCTTAATGCAAGAGTGGTATAACCAATCTCTATCAGCAAGTGGGTAAGCCTAGTCCAGTATATATCGAAGAAGGGAGGCATGACTATGGTAGCCAATGAGAAAAATGAGTTAATTCCACCTAGGTTGGTCACAGAATGGATAATATTCATGGATTACATGAAGATGAACTCATAGACCCTTTGAGATCACTTTTTTATGCCTTTTGTAGATCAAATAGCAACAGTGGGTTGGTAGTGCTTCTTCGATGGTCATTCAGGCTACAACCAAATATCCATTACACCTAAAGACTAAGAAAAGACAATATTCACATGTACCTACAACACTTTTGCCTTCAAGAGGATACTTTTTAAGTTGTGTAATGCACCAACTACTTTCCAAATGTATGTGATATCAATTTTCTCATATATGATAGAGGATATTTGGAGGTATTCATAGATGAATTTTTGGTGGTAAGTGGTTCATTTGATAATTGTTTGATGAACTTGAGCAATGCTTTTGCAGTGTTTTGAAGAGTTCAACCTTGTACTCAACTGGAAAAATGTCATTTCATGGTGAAGAAGGGCAAAATTCTAGGACACAAAATCCAACGAAAGGTATCAAAGTCGACTAAGCCAAAATCAAGGTAATGGAGAAGATACCTCCACTAATATTGGAGAAGGGTATGCATAGCTTTTTAGGTCATGTGGGATTCTATAGGAGCTTCATTAAATAATTCTCCAAAATTGCCAACCCTTTGTGCAATTTATTAGAGAAGGAGGTCAAATTTATGTGGAATGATGAGTGTCTAAAGGATTTTTTGTGCCTTAAAGAGAAGTTAGTTATTGCACCCAATATTGTTGTACATTATTGGTTCAAACCATTTTAAGTGATGTGTGATGCAAGCAGAGTTGCACTTGGGGATGTCCTTGGGCAAAAGAAGAAGAAACTTTTTCACCTAATTTACTATGTAAGAAAGGCATTGAATAGAGCCTAAAAGAACTACACTGTTATGGAGAAAGAGGCCCTTGTTGTTGTTTGTGACTTTTAAAAATTTAAGGCTAACTTTCTTTGAACTAAAGCAGTTGTCCACATGGCCACTTGGTTTTGAGATACTTGATAGCTAAGAAAGATACCAAACCTGCATTGATAGATGGATTTTGTTGGTATAGGAATTTAACCTCAAAGTCAAGGACAAAAATGTTGCAAAAATCAGGTACCTAACCATCTATCTAAATTGGAGAAGGAAGAAAATAAATGGGGTTAGTTAGAAATTGATGACTTATTTTTGGACAAACAGGTACTTTTTGGTAACTTTGATCTCATACCTTAGTATGCAGATGTCTCCAACTGTTTGGTAAGTGACATAATCCTGAAAGATCTAAATTTCCATCAAAGAAAGAAGTTTTTTCATGGAGTGAACAATTATTTTTGGGATGAGCCTTATCTATTCAGACAGTATGCAAATAATATTATTCAGAGATGTGTGCCGAAGGTAGAAATGCTTAGTATTTTACAGGTTTTTCACTCATCCCAAATGGAGAGACATTATCCCGATGATCATACAACAAGGAAGATTTTACAAAATAGGTACCATGGGCCCACTATTCAAAAGGATGCGTATGAGTTTGTTAAGGCTTATGATCAATGCCAGCATCAAGAATCAATTTCTAGATATCAGGAGATGCCTATGACAACAATGTTGGAAGTTGAACTATTTGGTGTGGGGGGCATTAATTTTATGGGCCTCTTTATGAGTTCCTATGGTGATAAGTACATCTTGGTCGTTGTGAACTATGTGTCCAAATGAGTGGAAGTGGTGGCATTAGAAGACAAAGAGGGAAAAAGTGTGGTGTCATTCCTAAAAAAGAACATACTCTCATTTTGGTACTCCATGCACAATCATAAGTGATGGAGGTTCCCATTTCTATAATTGGTTTTCTAAGCTGATTAGCAAGTATGGTGTGAAACAACACAAGGTGGCTATCCCTTATCATCCCCAAATGAGTAGGCAAGTGAAAGTATCCAATAAGGAGATTAAGATGATACTTTCCAAGTCTGTGAATACTAATCAAAGTGATATTGGTCAAGGAAGCTTGATGATGCTCTTTGGGCCTACGATACAACTTTTAAAATGCCAATGGATATGTCCCCATACTAGTTAGTTTTCATCAAAACCTATCACTTATCAGTGGATCTTAAGCATAAATCTTTATGGGCACTCAAAAAGTTAAATTTAAGCTAGAAAGATTCAACTAATATAAGGTTGTACAAACTAAATGGGATGGATAAATTTCATCTTCATACGTATGAGAGATCTAATCTTTATAAGGGGAGAATGAAGTTGTACCATGATAAACCAAAAAGAGAGAGTTTCAAATAAATAATTTCATATTATTGTTTAATTCAAGGTTTCAATTATTTTCGGGTAAGCTAAAATAAAAGTGGTTTGTACCTTTCAAGGTGACTCAAGTCTTTTTATCTGATCTGGTAAAGTTAGAAAACAAGGATGTGAAGTTTTTCAAGGTAAATAGCCAACACATCAAGCATTATGTTGTCCAAAGAGAGATAAAGCTAATGACGTTGGTGTGTCTTGATGAAGTCGGAGTAGTCAAGACACCTGAGTGTACCATGACATTAAATCGGGTGCTAGTGGGAGGCAACCCACACTGTGTTGTAAAATAATTTAGTTTAGATTTTCCTTGTCGAGTCTACTTAATTTATGTGTTAAGTGTGCAGGAATATAGAAAATAGAAGATATGGACACCGACCAGCCTTGACAGTTTAACTAGCGGACCATCGAAAGGCTGACAAGCTGTCAACCTTAGTTGTTAAGAGACAATTAAAATATATTCATTTTGTATAAGGCTCGACGTCCACCACAACGGACCATCAGGAGGCTGATGAACCATTAACCCAATTATCCCAGGAAACTGGAAATGAGTCCAAAATGAATAAGTATCAGAGACTATCATGACAGACCATCACGAGGCTAACAGACCGTCAAGGTAACCATCGTGAAAGAGCCATTGAGGAGTTAGACTAGAGTGACTGGACAGGCCAAGCGATGGACCATCACTTGAACCACCATTGGTAAGTCGATGATTTTGTCTTCTTTTCATGTTAAATTGACCCGACCAATCATAACCAAATGCTGAGATCGGTTTAAAATTGGCCCAAATACTTGATCCAAACCTTACCTATTTTCAATTGAATTAATAACCAAATTCTCCATTGGCCTTTTTATTTCGTCTTTTTCAATGGTTGAAAAACCCATGTTCACAACTCTTAATTTACATTCATTACCCATTAACCACTCTCGTCATCTTCCCTTTCTATTTAAACTACCCTTTAACACGATGCCATCTATTACTAAGAACAAATCACCAAATACCTAACGCAACTCTTGGCATCTTCAAACTTTAACACTTGTACTTACACAAGTTTCAGTTTTCATCTACATCCGGTGATTGAGGTGTATTCAACTCTCTATGAGACTTTAGTGTAGTTTTTTAAATTTATTTTTTAATGTTTTGTTGTTCTTCTCTTTTTCTAGTACTATGTTAAAAGGTTGTGTGTGGCATATTGTTGAGTGGTAAACCTAGCGGTGAAGTCCAAATAACCCTAAGGCTGGTAAAAAAGTGTTTGAAGATGATTAAAATTTAGATAATTCCATTTTTCATTAAAAGTAACAAAAGGATAACCACCGTGTGTATGATAAAATGTCAAGGATAAGACAAGTCAGTTTATTGAACAACGATAGATTGACTGATGGGCCGTTAGGAAAATTATCGCACAACTTTTCAAAAATTGCTTAAAGGCTGATGATTTAGTTGACTAACCATAACATATGTTACGGCCCATCACACCAACCTTTGACAAGCTCATCAATTAGAGCCTAATTTATTTAATGAATGATGGCTGAGCTAATGAATCAATAGTCAGTTAATGACCCCTCAAGGTAACCGTCGTACTTGAATTTGACTGCAATCTGCTTAAGAGCTGATAGCTGGGTCGATGAACCATTGCCCAACTCATTGCTCCTAAACAATTACTAAATGTCAATATGATTCTTAAATTCTAGTTTTTCTACTGTGGCTAACTAGCTCCACCTCAAGTATATTGACTGAAAACCTACCATCAAGGAGATATGGGGGTTGACCAATGCAACCCTGGCAAAACACTACCTTGACACTTTGAGGTGATCCAAAAGTTGACATTGATAAAGTGGAGGCACCATCCCATAACACCAGGCAAAGTGAAATGAATTATCGCCCATGCTCCCAGTTTGAAGAAAAGGACGAGTCATCAAGTTTTTATATATGTATTGAGAGGGAAAGCAACGATCGTTCCATCTCTAGCCCAAGTGTGGAGAGTAAAAAGGACACTACTAGTCTGAAAAATACCAGAACAACAAAAGGGTGATTTCATTCATAGCAAAGATCCAGAGGTTAGAGAATCAATTGGATGGGTGGTTGAAGGTGCTGAAAAGAATTATTTTGATGGTCTACAACTAACCCAATCCAAAAACATGAAGATACCAATTGTTGAAGAGTGGAAGATAGTGACAACTGATCTGCCAAAATATCCTGACATTGAGAAGTGATTCAATGAGTATGGACTAAGCTATTTGAGCACACCACCAGGTTCTTACTACCCAATTTTTGTAAAAGAGTTCTTTTCTAATTATTTGGATGTCCAGGAGAAAGATTGACCAAAGGGGAAGAAGGCGTCCAACATGCAGAATAGAACTATAATTCCAGTTAGGGGAGTTTCTATGGACATCTCAGACCAAACCATCAATCGAATCCTTTTTGGTCAGTTGTACGCTTCTTCTACTATCACATTATAGCTTGAACATCAAATGACTATTACATATACCCAACAGCCATGGTTGGCTCGAGTGTTGACAAATAATGGTGAACCATCTTAGATAGATCATAAAGAGTGGATCTTAGTCCTCGTTGAGCTTCAAGGCTAAGTTCTGGTGGACCGTGGTTAAGCTTAGACTAATGTCTACTAGTGGTGATGCAAACCTGGATCCACAAAGAGCTGTCATGGTGGCAAGCTTACTAGAGAGGCTGAATATTAATTTTGACCAGGTGATTGCTGATGAGTTTTTTGTTAGAGCACATAACATGGCTAGTGTGTTTCCTTTTATATGTCTCATTATAGAATTGAGCAAACTAGTGAAGGTTCCTATTATCAGTGGAGTGGACAATAAAGTTAGAGTAGCAAAAGGCAAGATATTGAGAATATGTGAGACAAGATAAATTTTAAGTTGAGGGTCTACAAGGAACAATCTTTTGGGCCCCAATCTTACAGTACTCCAAAAGCATCAGGTATCTTCGTAGGTATGCCTTTACCCCATGTTACTCTCGATCCATAGGGTACTTCTGCAGCATCTTGGATTATTCCTCCACCCCAACTGTTGAGACTGCTGAAACTATATCCAGCAGCCAGTTTACTCAGAGTATAGATTTAAACAAGAGAATTTTGTATAGGTGGTCAAAGCAAAAAAAAATTGAAAGGTAGTTGAAAATATGGGGCAAGGAATACAAACTGTCCGTGGATAGAATCATGGCGGAATCCTTTAAGGCATATGAGAATTTGCATGCCTAGATGGATAATATGGAATAAAGAGTGAACAATAGGTGTCGGGAATTTTCAATTCCAAATTGAACTAAGTTCACGGCCAGATTTAATCAAGCTCAAGACGACATAGCCAACTTGAAGGACAATTCTATTGTAGGCGTATTTGATCCCAAATAATAGAGTTGGAGGATGACGATGACATTGTTGGTTTGATAGGGTCGATATTGAAAGATAAAGGCAAGGCGGTAAGTGAGAGTGGAGAGAAGAAAAAATCAAGAAAGAAGAAGCACATAAATGAAGCTGATGAAGAAAGAGCCATGAGGAAGGCATTGAAGTAATCATGAAATGATGGAGATTCTAGGATAAAGAGAGTGATGGATGCGGCGGTGGGGGTGTCTAGCAGCTCAGAACATGCAGGTGGGTCCATACTCAAAGTGTTACCAACGCCTTTTCCAGTTAATAATAAAGTCACTGATTTGAGCACCCCGGTCACCATTAGGGCACTATTGCTGAGATCGAGTCCAGTCAAGCCTCTAAAGATTTGCCGAACTCCCAAGCCTCTAAGGGCTTTACAATTATTCTATCCCCTGTACTTTCTAATAATTAATACATTAAGGACAAAGCATTTTTTTTTGCTAGGGTGGGATACTTGTGAGTCTGTTTCCATGAGGATTTTTGTTATCTATGTTCTTTTCCCTCATGTCCTAACTAGTAGAAGCGGCATTTTTAGGATATGTGTTTCTATTTTTGTGTTACAGTTTTATTATTGTGGTGTTTGATGTACATATTGTTCCTGCAAAAAGAGAAGAATGAATAATTAGTCGTTGTTGTTGAAATATAAATATTGAGGAGCCTCCAAAAATTATGATTATGTATTTAGTTTTGTTCTGATAATTGACTGTTTGTGGATCTACACTTGGCATTAGTACTCTCTATGTAAAGTGAAGCATGCTTAAGTTTGAGTATAAATCTTATAATAGATAGCATGGATGTCATTTAATGTGATGTGTGTGCTAGGATTTCATTTTAATTCTTACTTTGTGTATGTATCTAGAACTTGCGTAGCCCATTTTGTCAGGTGTTAAGTTGGATGTATAGGATAGGATCACAAGCCTTGTTTGCACTTAGTCCACTTAACCTAAAAGATTTATCTAAATGTGTATGAATTTCCTAGATTCCTATTTTGAGCTACTAACTTCTTTATTCAAGAATTGTTAAGATTCTCTTTTCTATTGTTAAAACCATTATTTTGGCCATGGTTCCTCATTGGAAATTATGCACCTCAACTCCGAAAAATTGCCTAAGTTAAGGGTGGCTACTATAGAACAGTTTGATGAGTGAAGAAGCATATAAAGAGAGTGGAGTAAATCAATGAAATACCTAGAAGTGTGTACAACTAAGGAAGAATCTGAAAAAAGAAAAGATAAAAGTAAACGAGTTTCATAGGTTTGAACACGATATTCTTGGATTGGATCATAGATTTGAATTTTGAATTTTTACTTTGAAAGTTCTAGTTCTTACATTATGAAATTTAGTTGTTTCATCTCTTTTCTTGTCATGAATGTCTTAAAACCCCATAATTAGGGTTGTGGAATAATCAGTGGAAAATTACTTCTAGGATTCATGTGTCATTGAATTTGTACTGTACTAATGATTATATTGCTATTTCCTTAGGTTTTAATGAATTTGTAATGGTTGCAAATATTAGAACAAGGCCTAGAGTTTAACTTGCTTGAGTAAAGAAGTTAATATTGAAATAAGGCAGTAACAACAAGAATTCAGAGTTTCTAACTCTTGAATAAAGATTATTTCTTTAACCAGATTAGTCTCTTGGGGATTAAATCAAATTAGTAACTCGTCACTTTAAGGCCAAGAGAATTGGAGTGAAAATCATCTACGTAGGTTGGGAAATACTTAGATGGAGAATTGACATTGATTCCCTTATAATTGCTTGTATTAGTACAAATTCATATATCACATGACCCAGAAGTGATAGAACACCAAGGAGACATAATTCTAGTTTTGTCTTTCTCATTGATTGATACATTACAAAATTTACATCTACAGTTCGGCGCAAACATAATTATTTATTCATTTCACTATACATTCCCCTTTATTTCATGAAAATTGATGACTAATTTTCTTTTAAACTATATACAACTTAATTAACACCTTATTCCCTCTAGGATTTGACCCCAATCTTTGTTGGGTTATATATTTGACAATGGATGCTTACACCTCTTTAAAAAGGTGTTGTAGTTTGGACATATCACCGTGAGAAGTTTTTTTATGGAAATCCAAAAGCGTTATTTCAAAATGGTTAGCCAAAGACATTTGGTTGATTTGTAAAAAATTACTATTTCTTGAAACGTGACTAACTTTACAAAATCTTAGATTCATTTGCAAATGTGGCATATATTCTATTTTAGTGAAAATTAGCCTATTAAAATCAAGAAAAAAATCTTTGTAAAGAAAAACTAAACTAGATTAAAAACAATCTTTGTAAAGGAAAACTAAACTAGATTTTTCAAATTTTTAAAATCAATTATTTTATGAAAAGGGAAGGTGACATCAATCTTGAACAAAATTTTATAGTGGTATCAATTTTGACAAATAGGATGCTTTAAAAAAAAATACCAAGTTAAGATAAATAAGTTAATCATGGAAAGTTTAAATTTTCAAAAAAATTTCTTTTTAGTCAAAATAAAAGTACTTAATGCATAGGGGTATTAAGCTATTGAGTCACACTATGAAGATTTTGGAGAGGGTGGTTGAGTGGAGATTGAGGAGGGTGGTGTCCATTTTGGAGAATCAGTTTGGATTTATTCTTGGTCGCTCTACGGCAGAGGTAATCCACCTGGTGAAGAGATTGGTGGAGCAGTATAAGGAAATGAAGAGGGATTTACACATGGTGTTCATTGACCTGGAGAAGGCGTATGAAAAAGTCTCTAGGGAGGTTCTTTCGAAATGCTTGGAAGTGAGATGGGTCCCGGTGACGTATATCAGAGCTATTAAGGACATGTAAGATGGAGGAAGACTCAGGTGAGGACGGCGGGAGGAGACTCTGAGCATTTTTTGGTTAAGACAAAGTTGCATTAGGGATCGACTTGTAGTCCATTCCTTTTTACGTTGGTGATAGACTGTTGATGCGGAGTATTCAAGGTGATGTGCCTTGGTGTATGTTATTTGCGGATGATGTAGTGCTAATTAATGAGATGCGAGAGGGGAGGGGGGGTTGTGAATGAGAAATTGGAGGTTTGGAGGCAAACCCTTGAATCTAAGGGGTTCAGGTTGAGTAGGTCCAAGATGGAGAGTACGGAATGCAAGTTTAGTGACTTGAGGTAGAAGGACGAATTGGTGGTAAGTTTGGATTCCTAGGATGTTTTTAAGAGGGATAGTTTTAAGTATCTTGGGTCTATGATCCAGGGAAATAACGAGATTGATAAGGATATCTCTAAACGTATTGGAGCGGGTTGGATGAAGTGTAGGCTCTTCTCGGAGTGTTGTGTGATAAGAAGGTGCCCCTTAAGCTTAAAGGCAAATTCTACAAAGTGGCATTTCATCCGACCATGCTATATGGAGCGGAGTGTTGACCCATCAAGAACTCCAACATTCAAAAATTAAAGGTAACAAAAATGAGAATATTGTGTTGGATGTGTGGGCTTACTAGAGAGAATAGAGTTAGAAATGAGATTATTCGAAAGAAGGTGAGAATGGCTTCGGTGGAGAAAAAAATGTGAGAAAGAAGGCTGAGATAGTTTGGGCATATGATGAGGAGGAGCACTGATGCCCCAGTTCATAGGTGTGAGAGGCTAGCTTTGGATGGCTTCAGCAGGAGTAGAGGTAGGCCGAAGAAATACTGGAGGGAGGTGATTAGACATAACATAGAGCAGTTATAGCTTAATAAGGACATGACCCTAGATAGGAAGGAGTGAAGGTCGTGGATAATGGTAGAAGGCTAGTGTGAGTGTGTGGATTATAGCTAGTAGTTAAGAGAGCTCTTGTGTAGCCGGGTTAGTAATTCTAGGACTATGTCCATAGGTAGGATCATCTAACAAGGTGAGTTTGGGTGGGGTGGTGGTGGTGTCTTTGGGCTTGTGAGTGTATTACTACTAGGTGGGTGTCCTAGTTCTTAATTCTTATTTCCTATTTTGTAGTTTGTATTGCTCGTATTTCTCTTATTTCGTATTTCTCTGATTTCTATTTATATTATATCTTGTTCATTATTTATGTTATGTCATCCATAGTGCTTCGTGTTTTATTACGACCTTATTTACTATTCTTTATCTTGAGTTGGGGGTCTATCAGAAAAAGCATCTCTACTTCTTCAGAGGTAGCAGTATGAACTGTGTACATTTTATCCTCCCCTGACCCCACTTTGTAGAAATACATCGGGTTTGTTGTTGTTGTTGGTGTTTCTGTATTATCTTGTCATAACAAGATTCGTTTTTAGAAAGATTTATTCTTAAGAGGAATAAAGAGTCTATTTTTTATTTAAGGTCTGAAGACAAACTAAAAATGATTAATATTGAATAAAAAAATAAAGATAAATTCAAAAAGATAATACTTGGAGAATTTATCTAGACTAATTAAATAAAGGAAAAATTTCACAAAACCACAACTTAAGATATCTAAATAACTAAAAATTTTTCCACTTAATAAAAATTATAAATATACCTTATTTATATATGGAAAGGACATGGGTTGGCCATTTTGAAAAGAAATGGCCAACCCTTTTAAAAGTTGGACATGGGTAGCCCGTCGGCCCAATTTAATTCCCCTAAATAGACTTTTAGCCCAAAACTGATCCTCTTACACATTAAAGAGTAATAAATACTCTTTTAACGGCTATTTATTGAACTTTCCCAAATTTTATTCTCTTTCTTTCTAATATGGTTCATAAATTTGTTCTTTTCA
Source organism: Capsicum annuum (assembly GCF_002878395.1). Taxonomy (NCBI): domain Eukaryota; kingdom Viridiplantae; phylum Streptophyta; class Magnoliopsida; order Solanales; family Solanaceae; genus Capsicum; species Capsicum annuum. The sequence continues at coordinate 8,233,120 of NC_061116.1, forward strand.
TCAAAATTAGAAATTGAGTTGGTGATTTTTGCATTGTATGGACATGAAACAAATAATGGGTAGTAAGGGAAAGCTAAAATTAGCTAGTAAAGGGGTCAATTTTGACCCCAAATTTATTGTGAAATATGATGACTTCATAGAATTTTCATCTATGTTGTTGCAGTTGAAGGACTGTCCTAGTCCTTCAACCTTGAAGAAGAAGAAAATTGATAGAATAGAGTCTCAAAGTAAGAGAAATCTATGTCGGAAAGTCCATATTCTTCTCATAGGATGACTCGATCACGGAGTCAGAGGCTTTTAGGTGCATGTAAATATGAAGAGAAGGATCTTTCAAAAGGAAAGGAGAAGGTCGATGAACATGTATTTGTTAGTGCGAAGAAAAAAAGAAACGAAATCGGGAAAAATGGTGAAGACACTGATGTATTGTCAAACAAAAAATGAAAAGTTCAGATCATCTTGGAAAACCAAGTTATAGTTTATCAGATGTTGAGGTATTCTGTATTTTTTGACAACTATAGCGTATTTTTTGTATATGTATGCAATGTGCGGCCTTACTTTGTATGTTGTTGTTATTGTAGTTGCTTTGTGCAATGTAATGCATAGTGTTAATGTATTTAGAAATATATATTTCTTTCAGGTTTGAGATTTTGTTGTTCGACCAAGTGATTACATGACTCATATTAGTGTGCATACACATTGCTCGATTGTGAATGAGCTGAAAGATAAGTTAACTAAGGTGCAACTCAATATGTTCAGAAACACCTGTTTTGGATATTTTTTAGATTTGCCATCTGTTTCCATTCAAAATCAGTTGATACATGACATGTTTCTTAAGGAATTTTTTTCTAGTTGAAATGATGAGATATGGATTAAAGTGAATGAGACAAAGTTGTGATTTGGTCTATCAGATTTTGCTGTTATAAGTGGATTAAAGTGTACAGGTGATGTTACACTGGCATATAATTTGAGCCAGTCTAGTCGCCTTATTGAATTGTATTTTCCAAATCAATCCAAAGTTACAAAGCTTGAGCTAAAAACTTTTTTATTGGGAAAAAATGGCAATTTGGTGGAGACGCGTTGCATATTGCCATTCTTTCCTTCATTCATAGTTTTTTGTTTTCAATTACGTATGGTGACTTCATAAATAAGGATGAGTTTTTGTTGGTTGAGTCTGGTCAGTTTGAGACATATCCCTGGGGAAAGTTGTGTTTACATGATATGTTGGATTCAATGAAGTACCAGGTTTATAAGCAAAAGTATATGTATTGGTGTGGTGGTTTCCCTTTGTCATTCCAATGTTGGTTTTGTGAATGTTGTCCATATGGTGGTTTCCCTTTGGCATTCCAATGTTGGTTTTGTCACAATTCACAATGCCATAAATAGGGGATTTCATACTACACATGGTTTCCAACATCTTATACATGGAAGGGAATGCATATAACATGTAAACACTTGCATAACTTGAATTTCATGAGGATTCTAGATCACCCCAATCAACGCACAACAATAGCATGTAATTAACGTTGAATTAAAAGTGATATAATGGACTTGTCATTTAGGTACTATTGAGTCTTGAGAAACATGATTTTCATTATCATTCTAGGAAATTCATCAAACACCTTACATGCACATTTTATGGCATAGGTGAAATTATCAATTTACTATCTTAAACCATCCCAAAACTCATGGGTTTCAACCAACATGCTCACATGATTCATAGAAACACATTGAGATACCATCTTGAATCACCAATAACAACTATCAACATAAACATAATCATACAACACAAAGAAATCATAATTTTTTAATTTAAAACTTGGTTCTTGAGCTCTACGGTTGAAAGGGATCCGTGGATGAACACTACGCATACCTTAATGGGAATATCCGTGAAAGTTAATGGTAAAGCTGTTAGGTTTGGGTCTTCAAATTGAAACCCTTGTTCTTGAGAGAAACTGATGAAAAGGAGTATATTTTGGCATTTTTAAGCTTTAATGCTGTGTTTGGGAGGTTAAATATAGGTGCAAAAGGACCAAAATGCCCTCTAAACACGGAGGTAGAATGCTGAAAAATTGGACACCCACCAGAGTTGTAGGCTAGCGTCTAGCTATGCCCCCGCTCTAGCTAGGGCAGCGCCTTGCTTAGAGCGGTGCCCTAGGCTGGGCGGCGCGGTCAGATCTCCCTGAGCTACTAGTTTGTGTACCCAAACATGCCCTTACGCTACTCCGAAAATTCCGAAACTCACCCAAAATATAGTACGACCTTGCCCCATCGCAACACAACTTGAAAATTGGAAAATAAAGGTTGGAAAGGTCGTCAAATAAATCCCCGAAGTTTGGAGGTCTAAAATGAGACTAAGTGTTGACCACTTAGCTAAAATTTTCTAAGTGTTAGACCTTATATTGAGCTTCAAGGAGCTAAACGAGCTAAATTTGAACGCAAAGTTTTTGAGGGGTCTTACAATATCTCCCCCTCGAATGAGATTGACTGAGAGGGGAAACAATAAGCTGAACATAAATTGGACATAAATGACTAAAACATGATCTCATGACTGACATGAATGATAAACTGAATTATCACACTGAACGTGCATATCTGATGCATGTGTACCTGATTCATGAATGCATGACTGAGGTTTCTGATAACTGAAGTTCTCGCAATGAGAATGCATATCTGATGCATAATTATACAACTAAACTGACACATGTATGCATGACTGAATATGCAATGGTACTTGATACCAAGTTTATAATGGTTACATGAGCGTGAAACTGAATACTAAATTTACTAAATACTGAACGTGAAGCTGAATAAGATTAAGGATAATTGTTACCTTGAGCTTGATCTGGGTTGGCGGAGAAGAGGTGAGGGTACTTGGTACGCATGTCTTCTTCTTCTTCCCATGTAGCTCCCTCAATGGACTGAGTTCTCCAAAGAACCTTGACTAGAGGGACTTCTTTGTTCTTCAGTCTACGAGTCTGATAGTCAAGAATTTCGATTGGAATTTCCTCATAGGAGAGACTATTCTGAACATCGATGCTCTGAATAGGGACTACAACTAATGGTTTACCTATGCACTTCTTGAGAAAAGAAACATGGAAGACTGGATGAACTAAGGCTAGATCTGAAGGAAACTCGAGCTCATAAGCTACTTTACCGAAATAATTGAGAATCTTGAAGGGACCAACATATTGGGGACTGAGCTTTCCCTTCTTGCCAAATCTATTCACTACCTTCATGGGAGATATCTTTAGATAGACAAGGTCACCAATCTCAAATTCGAGATCCTTTCTACGCATATCTGCATAAGATTTTTATCGTCTCTGAGCAGCCCGAGCCTTTATCTGACCAATTGAACTTCCTCTAAGGCATCAAACACTAAGTCGGGCAATATGGTAGATTCCTCACGAACTTTAAACCAACCGATTAGAGATCTACATGTCCTACCATAGAGAGCTTCGAATGGAGGCATCTGAATACTGGAATGATAGCTATTGTTGTATGCAAATTCAATCAAAGGCAAGTGGTCATCCCAACCACCCTTGAAATCAATTGAACACGCCCTTAGCATATCTTCTAAAGTCTGAATGGTCCTTTCCGCTTGACCATCTATCTGAGGATGAAAGGATATACGGAGATGAACTTGGGTACCAAGACCGTTTTAGAATGCTTTCTAGAAGTGAGAGAATAAATGGATACCTCTGCCTGAGATGATAGATAATGAAACACTGTGTAATCTGACCAACTTCCTGATGTAGAGTTTGGCATAATCCTCGGCGGAATAAGAGGTATGAACTGGAAGAAAATGAGTTGACTTGGTCATTCGATCTACAATGACCCAAACTAAATCATGCTGATGACGAGTTTGAGGCAAACCCATCACGAAGTCCATGTTCACTTCTTCTCACTTTCAAATAGGAATAGTGAACTCCTGCATGGAACCACTAGGTTTATGATGCTCTATCTTAACCTGTTGACATAAAGAGCACTTAGCCACAAACTCTACAATATCTCTCTTCACCCCACTCCCCCAATAGATCTCCCACAAGTCATGAAATATGTTAGTTGCTCCTGGATGAATAGAGTATCACGCACCATGCGCCCCTATAAGAATTCGCTGCCTCAAGTCATCTACACCTGGAAGACACAAACGACCCTGACAACAAAGAACACCATCTCCCCCTTGGGATAAAACCTCTACTTTTTGATCTTTTACTTACTTTTTTAGCTTAACAAGGCTAGGATCCCTTTGTTTCTTTTCTTTCACCTCAAAAACTAGAGATGATTCTGAACTACTCTGAACACATACGCCACCCTCAGAAGAATCGACTAAGAAAATGCCTAGTCTGGTAAGCTGATGGATTTCCTAAGCAATCTTCTTCTTGTTATCTTCAACATGAGAAATATTACCCATAAAGAGTCTAATAAGATCTTAGGCCAGATCATTGGCCTTGCCCGGATGATAAAGGACACTATGTCATAATCCTTCAAGAGCTCTAACCACCTTTTCTGAAAAAGGTTGAGATCATTCTGGGAAAAGACATACTGGAGACTCTTATGATCTGTGAAGACATCTATATGAACTTCATAGAGATAATGCCTCCAAATCTTCAAGGCAAATACTACGACTGCTAACTCAAGATCATGAGTACGATATTTATTCTCATGGGGCTTTAAATGTCTAGAGGCGTAGGCTATGACCTTACCATGCTACATGAGGAAATAACCTAAACCCACTCTGTATGCATCACAATACACTACGAAACTATCTGGACCATCTGGAATAGCTAAGACTGGGGCTGAGGTGAGTCGAGTCTTCAACTCCTAAAAACTCTCCTCGCAAGGATCTGATCACTAATACTTGACCTTCTTCTAAGTCAATATGGACATAGGGGATGCAATAGAAGAAAATCCCTCGACAAACCGTCTGTAATAGACAGCCAATTCGAAGAAACTCTTAATATCTAATGGAGAGACAAGGCGTGTCCAGTTTCTTACCTCTTTGGTTATCTAAGCATCTACTCTAATGCCATCACCGAAAATGATATGACCAAGGAATGCTACTGACCTTAGCGAAAATATTCACTTACTAAATTTGGAGAATAGCTGATGATCTCAGAGAGTCTGGAGAACAATTCTGAGATGGTCTGAATGGTCTTTCTCATTGTGGGAGTACACAAGGATGTCATCTATAAAAACTATCATGAACATGTCCAAGTACTGCTTGAACACCCGGTTTATTAAGTCCACGAAAGCTGTAGGGGCATTGGTAAGACCAAAGGACATAACTAAGAATTTAAAGTGAATATACCGAGTACGGAAAGTTGTCTTCGGAATGTCACATTCTCCGACTCTAAGCTAATAGTAGCCGGATCTGAGGTCTATCTTGGAGAAATAATTGGCACCCTGAAGTTGGTCAAATAAGTCATCGATTCTGGGAAGAGGATACTTGTTCTTGACCGTGACTTTATTGAGTTGACGCTAATCAATGCATATCCTGAGAGAACCGTCTTTCTTGCACACGAATAAGACTAGTGTGCCCCATGGGGAAATGCTAGGTCTGATGAATCCCTTATCTAAGAGATCCTTCAACTGATCTTTCAATTCTCTGAGTTCTACTGGTGCCATTCTGTATGGTGGAATAGAGATAGGCAGCATGTCTGGAAGAAGATCAATGCCGAAGTCTATTTCCCTTTCGGGAGAAATGCTTGGAAGATCTTTGGGAACGATATCTAAATATACATTTACAACTAGAACTGATTCAAGATTGGGAATTTCGGAACTGGAATGTTTAACATGAACAAGATGATAGACACATCCCTTAGTTATTATTTTTCGTGCCTGAAGGTAGGAAACAAGCTGACTCCTGAAAGTGGATACACTACCCTTCCACTCAAGGACGGGTTTAGTTGTAAAATGAAACTGGACTATTCTGTTTCTGTAGTCGACTATGGCATAGAGGAATGAAGCCAATCTATGCCGAGAATGACATCAAAATCAGTCATCTCTAATTTGACTAAGTTTGCTGAAGTGACCTTCTTAAATATCATAACCGGTCAGTTCCAATATACCCACCGAGCTATGATGGTTTTACCCATTGGGTAGATACTGAAAAGGACTTAGCTAGAATTTTGGGACTGATTCCGAAATCAATTGTATATAAGGAGTGATAAAAGACAAGGATTCACCTGGATCAAGCAAAGTGTAAACATGCACATAAAAGATCTATAACGTACCAGTAACGACATCAGGAGAATTTTCCTGATCCTATCGAGTTTGAAGAGCATAAAGACAATTCAGGCATTGCCTACTAGTAGCACTAAAAGTGGCACCCTACTGATTCGGGTGACCGGACCGAGCTGCGGAACAGTTTTGCTGACCCTGATAACCTGACTGGGGATAATCTTTGACTCTGTGCCCTGTCTTGACACAACCAAAATAGACATCGCTACCAGCTCTACAAGAACCCTTGTGGTTCTTTCCACAAGTCTGACATAAGGGATTAGTTCAAGCATTACTGACACTGCCCTAAGACTTAGAGCCTGACGCTCTATCTCTAAACTTAGGAGATGGAGCACTGGCAGAAGAAGGAGCTAGAACCGATGGCTTGGGATGAAATTGAGAACGATTTCCTTCTTTCGACTTGGGTTGAGCAAAGTTGAGATTTCCTAACCTTGCTCTCTTCTTCTACCTCTCCATTATCCTAACCTTCTGTTCCTCTATCTGATGAGAATAATTCATAAGTTTGGATAAAGTCATGTCATTGTTCAGCATCGCATACCTACACTTATTTACCATGCTTTCATTCACCCCTGAAACGAACTTACTTATATTAGTTCTATTGTCTGTAACCACATGAGGGGCATATCTAGCTTATTGAGTAAAACTGAGAGAATACTCTTTCACCATCATATTGCCCTCCTGAGTTTGATGAACTCTAGCACCTTAGCCTTCCTCAGCTCTTGGGGAAAGAATATGTCTAAGAATGTCGTGACAAACTCCTCCCACTCTGTAGGACCTCCATCGTCTAAACTTTCAGACTTCCACTGCTTGTACCAAGTATGAGTCACATCCTGCAACTGATATGCAGCTAACTCAACACTCTCAGAAGTATTCACCCCATGATATCTATCACCTTCAAAATTTGATCAATGAATTCATGAGGGTCTTCATCAACCGTATACCTAAGGAAGGTTAAAGGATTCATTCAGGTGAAGTCCCGAATCCTAGCTGCGGCTGACTTGGCCACTAGGTTGGCTGGAATAATCGTTGGCCATTCATTCTGAGCAGCTACTGATTGAGTAAGAGTGGTGAATGCAGTCCTTAACTCCGCATGAGAAACATGATCGCCCAAAGGTTTTTCGGGCTGAAGAGTTAGCTAATTTCTTCTTTTCGGAGGCATGTTTTGTAGAAGAAAGAGAGAAATAGATTATGCTGGGAAATTAACTTATGATTATGCTCACTGGCACGACATGAATACTGAAAGAGGGGAAACTGTTCCTAAAATATCTCATAGACTCTTGCACATAAATGTGGCGCGCAACACACCCATATACAAGACTCTACTAGATGCGGCTTTCAGACTTCCTAGGACTCCGTTAAACCTTTGACTCTTATACCAAGTTTGTAACGCCTGAGCCTGGTGCCCAAAATGCTACACGGTGCTCATGACCACGTAGTACCACAAGATAACCCATGACTAATATTTGTACCTGTACATAACATAATAAGACATAAAAATGTAGAAACATGCACTAAAAGGCCATAAGGCTCAATACTGAACATAACCGAATAATAACAATTTCTGAATAAAGTGGTATCAGAATACCAAAATAAAACTAAAATACTGAAGTTTGAAACATGATAGTCTGGAAAGCCTTTACTGTCTGAATAAAGAGTTGATGGGATATGTCCCCAACTAACTCTACTACTGAAAGAAACTAAATACTAAAATAATGAAATACGATCACGTCCTCTGAGAATGAGGGCTCACTGCTAAAACTCTGAGTATTGAAATGCTACAACTACTGCTGATCTAGAAGTCGTGTCTTTGAACCTACGGTGTAATATAAAAAGAAAACACCATAACGCAAATACGTCAGTATGTTGGAACATACTGAGTATGCAAGTGAGGTAGGCTGAATGCATGGGGTTCATATGCATGAGCAATACTAACTGACTGACTAATATGAACATGAGAGTGCATATGTGAACACATAGTAATTGAGATCGTGAAAACATGATAGCTAAATCTATACTGATGACATGAGTCTACTGATATCTACCATGACTAATAATGAGTTCTGATAATTGATAACATGAATGATTGTATGTGGCAGTCCTAAATCTGATAAAACTATCTGAGTTTCGTACTGTAACTAAGTTGACTGTATCTAAAAGTCCTGGTATTCTGATGAACTATCTGAGTTCATTTACTGAGAGTAATACTGAAACTGTGGGAAGTAGTTACTTAACCGACATGCCCCAAATGCGCTATAATAGCTGAGCTGGGATCCAATGTATGCCCTGATTGGAAGGGTGTCGATACTGCGCCACTGCTAAGGACAAACTATGGGTAACCCTCATCTGGCAGTGTCCATAAAAGAGAATGGTGGGCCCTTATCTGACAGTTCTTATCCACCTCATTGACCCTCATCTGACAGTGTCAATGTCTCAAGCTATGCTGGCTACATAGTTCTGAAATGCAAGGATGATTGCTAAGAATCACACCCTCATCTGACAGTGTATGTTCCCATCCTTGGGTTCACTCGGTTCTAATTACTACTCCCATATGAAGAGACTGAACATGATTAACTGACTGTACATGAACTGAGTTTACTGAATTTCATCGACTGACAGAATGCTACTGCTATCTGATAACTGACTGAGATCATGAGATTTCTGAGATTTCCTGAGTCATATTACTGACTGAATTCTATGGAACATGGTTTGACGGAGGATATCATGAAAACATGACATTTGCTCTTGGCATACAACTATATTTTTCAGGTACAAGTTCCCCCAAAACTTGATGGAAGGAAACTGATACCACATGACACTTCTTGATTTTTGGAAATGAAGTTCACAATTCACAATATCACAATTCACAATGGGGAAGAGCGGTGCCTAGCTATGCCCCCGCTCTATCCAGGGCAGCACCTTGCTTAGTGTGGTACTCTAGGCTGGGCGGCGCAGGTAGATCACCCTGAGCTATTGGTTTGGGCACCCAAATGTGCCCTTACGCTACTTCAAAAATTCTGAAACTCACCCGAGATGTACTACGAACTTGCCCCATCACAACGCAACTTGAAAATTAGAAAATAGAGGTCACGAAGATTATCAAATAAATTCCCGAAGTTCGAAGGTCTAAAATGAGACTAAGTGTTGAACACTTCGCTAAAATTGTCTAAGTGTTGGACCTTATATTCAGCTTCAAGGAGCTAAACGAGCTGAATTTGAACGCAAAGTTTTTATGGGGTCTTACAATACATGTGAGGTATGCTATCTACAAGGGTTCACATGTATGAATAATGCTAACTGACTGTTTAACATGAACGTGAGAGTACATGCATAAATACGTTACTATAACTAACACCATGATAACATGATTACTGAATCTGAATACTAATAACATGACATGTTAATAACTATTATGACTAATAACATGAAAGACGGTATTTGAATAAAACTGATAACATGGGTGACTGTATCTGATAGTCCTAAATCCAATGAAACTATCTGAGTTCCATGCTTTATCTGAGTTGACTGTATCTGACGATCCTTATATCTGATGAACTATCTGAGTTCTATTACTAAGACTGATTGACTATATCTGACCGTGCTGATTCTATAACATGAAACTATGGGAAGTAGTTATTTAACTGACATGCCCTTGATACGCCATTATGGTTGAGTTGGGATATAATCTGTAACCCTAATTGGAAGGATATCAATACCATTCCACTGGTAAGGAAAAGCTATGGGTGACCCTTATCTGATAGTATCCCCTGTACGAGAACAGTTGGGCCCTTATCTGATAGTATTTATCCATCTCATCAACCCTCATCGACAGTGTTGATATCTTAACCTATGCTAGCTACATATTTCTAGAATGTAAGGATGACTGTTAAGGATCACACCCTCATCTGATAGTGTGTGTCCCCATCCTTGGGTTCACTCGGTGCTAATTTTTACTCCCATCATAATAGACACTAAACATGATTAACTGACCTGAATTGAATATGGACTGAGTTACTAAATTTCGTTGACTGACGGAATACTACTGATATCTGATAACTGACTAAGTTTATGAGATTATTGAGGTTTCTTGAGTCATAAGACCGTCTAAAGTCTAAGAATTCATAGGTTGACTAAGAGTATCGTGAAAACATGACATGACTCTAGGCACACAGCTAACGTTTCGGGTACAAGTACCCCCAGGACTCGATAGAAGAAAACTGACAACGCATGGCATTACTTGAGTACATAATAAGAACCATAATATGTTTATTGAAGCATTTCATCAAACATATGATAGGCATAAGCTTGTACATACATGGGGATTTCATGACTTCATGCTAGTTAAACATTTTTCCTTCATTTAGGCATTAAATCAAACATATTGCAGGCATAATACATGCAGACATTATTGTACAACAATTATACATCATGGTTCACTCCTAATTTCATCATTAAAAGGTTAAATCATTGGTTTGCATGAATCCATGTCTATAATAATTAAACCCACATAGAAATTATCAACCAACATGGAGTAAAATTCAATTTCTCATTTGTTATCATGAACAAGAACTTCCCAATCATGAAATTCATAGAGAAGATTCATAAAATTGATTTTAGAATAGGATTCTTGGGCTTCACGGACAAAAAGAGTCCATGAATGAACACTATTCATACCTGAGTTAAGGCTCTTGATGTTCTTGAACTTGAAGAATTGGAAATCCCTTAGATTCTTGAAGAAGATTGGGTTTTGTTCTTGGAGATTAATATTAGAGAGAAAGCCTAATCTTGTGTGTGAAATAATAATAAATCAAATGGCTAAAATCAGATATAATTGGATATATATAGACGGGTGACAAATGACCAAAATACTCCTATTAAAACATCATCAAATAACTGAGCGGGACGTCCGACGGTGGGGTGCAATGGTACGTCGCATGTTCGATGGTCCGTCGCATGTTCGACCGTCCATCGGACCTCTTTGTCGAAGTGAGATAGAATTGGGACTTGCTGCCAATAAGTAATGGTGGGGTGCAACGGTCCATCACTGGGTCGACGGTCTATCGGACCTCGCCATCGTACATTTCCAGAGAGATGATTCACTACTTTGATGCGACGATCATGCTCGATTGTTGGTCGCTTGTCCAATGGTCTGTCGCCTGCACCATCGCACTGGGCTATTTTTCTGCCTTTTATATTTTGGCATAACTTCCTTATGTGACACCAAATTTTGATGAAATTGGTATCGATGGGAAGTTTATTCAATTTTCCACGTGATGGAAAGTGAAAATCATAAAAAAATACCACGTGTACAAGAATGTTTTCATATTTCAAAGCAAGTTCTAACATCTTTGAGATGATTCCAAGCTAAGAAAATTCATGGGTATTACAAAGACAGTCCTATGAATTCTCAAAATGAGTTGAAACTTCTGTGAATTGATTTGAATTTGGTATGTTTAAGTGTTTTAAAAGTTGGTGTAGCTGAGTATTATGAAAAATTGATGTTTTTTGTTTGCCATTTTGAAAATGTTCAGCTAAAGGATGAGGTTTTGTCGATGAAACAGTTGATGACATCGTCATTTGACCTAATTTTTAAAAGCACTACATATAAATGAGTGTTCTAAGGTATTTGGCTTGTTGTATTGTATGATTTATATAACTTATACAGAGTTTTATACTAGTATTTATTTGTTGAACTTTTTAAAATAGTCTGCCGAGTATCATAGTGGTCATAAGTGGGGCTTAAAAATGATATACACATACAGGGAATTCCATAGGGGTTAATTTGTCTGGCAATGTGGGACGGAAAATTGATGGTACACCTAAGGTTGATCACATAAGTAATAATTTAGTTGATGGTGTTGGAGAAAAAATGCTGGTGTTGGGGATTGTATTGATGTAGAAGCTGAGAATAAACTAAGTGCTAATCTGGTTGATGATATTGAAAAACAAAATGTTGATGTAGGTGATCATATTGATGTAGCAGCTAGAGATCACCTAAGTAATAACGTCATTGATGATATTGGAAAAAAAACTGTTGGTGTAGGTGATCATATCGATACAAATGCAGGTGATAGACCTATTACAGGTAATGAATGGAGTGCATTTCCAAATTTTAAATTTTTAAAATTTACACCAAGTGGTAATAAGATTGGAGAGGAGGTTAAAAATAGTTTTGAGGATAGTTGGTCTGATTTTCCTGATTATGAAGTATCAAAGTTTACCCAACCAATTTCTCATGAGAATGCACAGTGTATGAAAGATTTGGTTGAGAATAGTCAGGAAATCGATTGGTCAGGTGTTTCGGACAGTGAAATCTCAAAGTATACTCAACCTGATAAAATAGGTGAACATTCTGTGATTGAGAAAGTTATTGGGAAGATTGATACAGATTTAGGCTGTAGAAGTGTTGCATTAGAGGCTACAAAAGTTCTTGTTGATGTTGGAAGCATAAGAAAAAATTTTGATGATACTTCTGTAGGTGATAAATCAACTGTCATCTTGGATGAAACACCGGTTTTCCCTCGTAGAATAAGAAAACTAGCTGCAATATATGAATCACCATACGTGTCCAAGTTTGATTCTGGTTGTAGCAACGTTCAAGGTCAACCAACTAAGTGAATAGATAAAGGACATTCAAGAAAACACATATTCAGTATGACACATCCATTTACCATAGGTATTACTGAGCCAATTCTTGGTATGAAGTTATTGTCTTTATTCAACAAGTTTGTTGATAAGTCATTAAGACTTAATTCAAAGTAAGTGTTTTCTTTATAAAATTTTTTATCTTAAATTTTTATCATTTTTGTGTTAAAACTAATACGTTGTGTCATGCTTTTTTTTATAGTCCTGTTTATTCAAAATCTGTTAATAATTTGGCAAATGATTTTGACTTTGGTGTTGTCACGATTAAAATAAGAGAATGGTTCTACACGTTTGGATATGTAGGAGTACCTTTAACTGATTCAGTATGTCTATTATCCATCATGGTTTGCTGGTATAGAAGTACTGAAATATTCTTTAGTGATTTTGACAATGTAATGTAGTTTATTAAAATGATCTTTTATCTTTACTTTTCAGCATATTGATGTGCTTTTTTACTACTTACGGAAGAAGTCAAAGTACACTCTTTTGGATGGTAGAAGTTCATTCAAAACAACTAATTGTTGGTTTAATTGCTTGATACAAAGTTTGTACTCAAAGTTTTGGGCAAGAGGAAAGATATTGCTGTTATTAAAGAGAACAGTGAAATTGTTGAGTATATCCTCGGATATGTTATGAGGTGTAATGTGCCATGATATTCTGTTGATAATGTTTTATTCCTGATAAACATATCTGAGAACTTTCACAGGATTTTGGCTCGTCTGTCTTTTAAATACCAATGTATTTATGTTTATGATTCAATGTGTGGTGCACGATATAGACGTGTTGCTGAGAAAGTTGTTTCATCATATTCAGAATTGATAGTATACTTGCTTTCTTCTATTGATTTTTGGGACAAAAGAAATGATGGAATTGCAGCTGTTGAGTCATTTGATATTCGAATGGTTGACGGATTGCCAACTCAAAAGAACACATAAATTAGTACTAAAAAGCGAATATTGTTGATAGTCTTTCACTTTTTTTCTTTTTGATTATTATACTCATTTGGGAATATATTGTAGGGACTGTGGTGTTTTTATTGTTTCTTTTGTAGAGTACATGATTGAAGGCGTTCAAATTCCTGCAAGTTTAGACCATATTGATAGCATACGGAGCCGATATGGTGTATTACTATGGCAATATGGAAAGATAAAACTAAGGCAGCGTGAAATCATCGATTATTAATCTACTAGAAGACTGAAAAAATAAAAATTAATCTTCTAAAGTAGAAATAGTTTAGGATAGCTTGCAAGTGTAGTTTTGACATATTTTGATGTTTTTGATATACTATTAGAAGTGTTTACCTGGTGTTTTTGATGGGATACGATTGCTTAGTTTTCATTTCTATTTTTTGAAGAATCTATATTGATTCATATTGATGATTATATGATTTTGAAACTTTTATTTTTTATTAGTATGTTGATATTGTTTTCATTATGTATAAGCTTGTATTGTGATTTTTATACTTCTTTTGTGGTAGTGGTATAACTGCGTACGCTTTACCCTTCCCAAATCCCACTTTGTAGGAATACACTAGGTATGTTGTTGTTGTTGTTGTATTGAGATTGGGCTTAACAAAGAATGAATAAGTTACATCTTTAGGCTTGGTTCCAGAGCTGCTTAGATTTTCTTGGGTAGCTACTTCCACAACTTACTTTTGTGAAAGCACTTAGTAGCATGCTACTTAGTTTTGTCATTTTCTTAACTGTCTTAATAGTTTAGTGCTTAATAGCACAACCCGGTATTTCGTTAGGGGGTTCTATCATCAGTATTTACTTCAGACTATCTGTTGCTCTAAGCCTTTCTCTTAGATTGATGCAGGACGGATGTCGTCATTTTTGGAATATGTGAACTTATTATTTTGGAACTTATGGTTTTCTCTATAGTTTCGTTGTACTTCAGTCATCTAAAGCTTGCATTTATCTTAGTAACTAGTAGCTTGCTATTGCTTGTACTCTCAGTTTCCTACAATCTCTTCGACATCTAATAAGGGTGTCTATTGGAAGTCCACTGATGATATCAATAATGAGACCATTAGGTAAGCATTGAAAATTTTCAAAAAGTTCCTCTTCAAAGAAAAATTGCAAAAATTTTCACCAATAAAGTTACTAGTTAGATTTCATCAATTTGTCGAACCTTTTAGGTATATTCACCTAAGTTGCGCAGACTCTTCACTTTTGATACCGCATTCGTGTCACATTCTCCAAAATTATACTAGTTTTATCAAATCCGACACGCTCTTGTTGACATTTTTGAAGAGTTCGAGCAATAGCACTATTCACCGGGGCTTGAAGAAATGGACATCCAAACCTTGAGTTGCTATAGTCCAAATTGCACCAAATACCAAAACAATACATAGAACCAACCCCAAAACTCCAAGTGACCAATTAACAAACCAGCTTGAACTATATCTCTTATGAACATGAAGAAACATGGCTGTCATTATAGTCATGCTATGATGAATAACAATATGAGAAACACTTTCTCCCTGGACACATGCATATCACCTATATATGATGTCATTTAACTAGTAGTTTATATTACACAGATGATGCTCAAAATTATGTATTGAATGAAACTTGTGTATGGACTTATATATACACACATCATACTACTAAATAAATTCATCAAAAAATATCATAAAGACAATGAAAAGTAGAAGCTGAAATCCATATAATGTCGAAATATTTCATTAGCAATCAAACTAGGAAGCTTAAAATGTAAAATCTTAGGCATCATCTGTAAATTTCATGTAAAAGTAGACAACTTTTCACATTTCAGCTTAAAATGTGAAATCAATTCCTGTAATATGTTTTGATATCTAGAATCAACTGGCCTATTTGAAAAAACAAAATAGGAACTATAAGAATGTCTTATTAAATTCTTGTTGGGTCATTTGTGTAAGTTCTTTGATTGTGTCCAACCTTTCCACACCATCCACATGATACTTTTTTGTGCAGACATGTAGTTTATAATGCCTTTGCTTCGATTGTTTTTCCTTGGTCTACCTGGTCTTGGCTTCCGGATTGGTGGGAGTACTACGATATCCGATACTTCTATTGGAATGTACCACATTGTTTCATCAGGAAGTAGAATAAGTAGAATAAATGGAAATTCATAAGCTTTCAAATAGTTTTCCTTTGTGTAATAAGCTGCAGAGTAGGATTGTAAATTCATATGAGTGTAACTCAATACTACCATAGCATGAGGACATGGGATTCCATAAACCTGAAATTGTAGGCAGCTACACCTTTTTTCATGCATACACACAATGCTTTGCTTTTAAATTTCATCAATCACAACATACACATGACTGGTAGAAGCTATTACCTGTAATATACAACAAAGCATTAAGCAACTGTACTATATGACATTTTAGTCGGTATGAAATAGAAATAACAACATAGTTTCTTTACCTTCATTTTATCTTATAAAATGAGACTTTTCCTCAGTATTGTGTTGTACTTGTTTTCCAATTTAGTAAATGTTGCCTATGCATTCATTCTATTTTCATTATTCCATTTCATTACCAAATCCATCATGAATTATAGTAGCTTCTTGACCGGTAGTTCTCTTGCCTCTCTATTTGCTGAATTCAGCGACTCTGCAATATTCGAAGTCATCACCATCGATCCATTGACATTTGAATGTGCTATGGACCATTTTTCATAGCCAATTTCAAAAAGGTAAGGTCTCAGCCTCTCATCAATTTTTTCTGCATCTTCCATTAGTCGATCAAAATCTGCCTTTACGTAAGTATGAGCCATTGCAAAAAAAATTCCCTTTGGCTCCTTCTGATTCTTTTTGAATTTTCCTTTGATATTGTTCCATAGATGATAGATGCATATACAATGATCTAAATTTGGATATACCTTTGCAGCAGCCTTTAATATACTTTCATGCCGATCAGATACTATGGACATATTTTTTTTACCATATGCTATTTTAAACATACTAAAAAACATTCCGATGAAGCATCATATTTTAGAATCTACAATAGAATATGCTGATGGTAGAATTTTTCTTGATTATACAAGTGAAAAAAGTCAAACATCTTAGACTAGTATGAATAATGCATATTAAGTTTTTACAATTTGTAATTGTGTTAAAAGGCAGAATTTCTACGTCATTTAAGGAAGTACTATTGTATCTAAAAAAAAAATCATTAAACTGACCTGCTGCATCAAGCATGCTAGAACACAACATGGTCCCTCGGTACGCTGATTTAAGGGAAGTACCATCAACAAATATTGTTGGTATACAATATTCCCATCCATTAATGGATGTATTCAATGCGACAAAAGCATACAAAAAGTGATTGTCCTTTGTCTTGTGTATCCTTATATATGAACGTGGATTGATTGAATTTACCATATACAAGTTAGCTAGCAGATTAGCATATGATTCACTCAGGGAACCTCTGACTAGTTCAATTGCCTTTTCTTTTATTCTGTACGTCTTTTTGTAGCTCATTCTAATCTCATAATTTTTTCTTATTTCATTCATAATCTCTGCTGGAGTGAATGATGATTTCAAATTTAGATACTTGTTCTTTACCATTTCAGCAATGGTCAATGATGTAGCATAAAATTGTGAAAGCATTCTATCTGCTATTACACAGGCGTCAACATCAAGAATCTTGTCACCATGAAGACCTCTGACTCTTTTTGATTTGAAGATCGAAAAGTCCATTGACATTTTTCATTTGCACATTGCAAATAGTACTTGTATTAATATATTTATACAAAACAATGTTAGTTCTATTTGAATATTTTACTTACAGTAGCTCACTCGGTTCTACTACTTGATGTAAATTTTAGGTGCAAAAATATCATTTGAGGTTGGAATATGCTACAGATAACTTGGGAACAACTTCACCATACCAACAAAATCAGTTGACTTAATCAAAGGTTTCAAAGGAAAAAGATTCATAATTTATGATGCAAATCCACAACTCCTTGAAGTTATTAAAGGCACCGACCTTCAAGTTCAGTCATGGTCCCAAATGAACTCACTAATAACATTACTACCAATCAAACCTTAGCTAACCAATGGGTCAAAACCAATGTTGTAATTTTTTAACCACACACAACAATCTGCTACGTCCTTGTTGGAAATGAACCCACCCAACATCTACAATTTTAAGCACTCTATAGATAAAACTCTACAAAGGTGTCACAGGCAGTAAGCAGGGAATATCCATTTTTGACATTCTTGATTTATTTGATGATAAATAAAAAGGATTATTGAATTTTCACATCCTTGCATATGCAGTATCTATAACCAATTTATACTATTTTATGCTAGATTTATATACTTTCATACTATATTGATACACTTTTTTCGAAAAAAAAGACAAGGGGGACATATGCATGCATATATAGTGTAAAGACCATATTAAAACCACATTGATACTCAATTGATACTATTTTATACCAAATTAATACAATTTAATACCACATTCATATAGTATAAAGACCACATAAAAACCACATTGATACTCAATTGATACTATTTTATACTAGATTGACACAGTTTAATACCACATTTATACAGTACATATACCACATAAAAACCATTTTGACACTCAATTGATATTGTTATATACTAGATTGATACAGTTTAATACCACATTCAGAAAGTACAAATACCACATAAAAACCACATTGATACTCAATTGATACTGTTATATACTAGATTGATACAGTTTAATACCATATTCGGAAAGTACAAATACCACATAAAAACCACATTGATACTCAATTGATACTATTATATACTAGATTGATATTCTTCAATACCATATTTAGAAAGTACAATTACCAAATAAAAACCACATTGCTAACCCTAGACTTTTTTTCGTATTTTAATGGCATATATCTGCCCACTTGGACATGTATAAATATGAGGTTGGCGCATGTATTACACACACCAATACACGTGTAAAATCGAGATTGACGCGTGTATTACATGCACCAGCCGCTGAAACTGGGTATAGAGTTTT
>NC_061116.1:8252102-8261151 GCF_002878395.1 Capsicum annuum
ACTTTAAAAAGTCTAGGGGGTAATAGGACCCCCGCAAAGTTTAGTATGCTCAACTGAAAATTCGGTCTAAGTTCAGGTATTTTTGTGAGTATTATCCATTTAATCAAACTTATAAGATATATTAATTAATTAATAAGAATATATGTGTGTGTTTGTGTGTGTGTGTGTGTGTGAGAGAGAGAGAGTGAGTGATAGGGATATTTTTGTCATGAAAATATAATTTTTTGCTTCTACTTTTTTTTGAAAAGCAGAAATTTTCTGCTTCTTTCCAGAAGCAAAAAAACTGCTTTTGCTTCTTTTTAAAAGCACTTTTGCAAGTTTACCAAACATCCTTCATTTCAAAAAAAAGTATTTTTTTCTCAAAATAAGTGCTTATTTTTGGAAATAAGCAATCCCAAATAGACTCTTAAATTGTTTCACTTTAGGTTTCACATTGAATTGTAATTTATTTTTGACTAATTATTTTGTAGCTCTTTTTCCTTTTTCTTAATTTTTGTTATTCTTCTTGGTTATAGAGGAGATTGCAAAATTTTATCTAACCTTATATGGAAAAACATTTGTATCATTGGTGTCCAATGCTTCTAAAAATATTGCGATGAATTAAAACTTGAAAATTGGAGTGGTGTTATCTGGAGGCCAAGTTCCTGGAGGACATAATGTTATTTCTGAAATTTTTTGTCAGATCATTATTAAAAAATTTACGCCAGCTTAATTATTGTGAATTTTTCTTTTTTTTTTTTCTAATCAAATTTTGTATATTTGGATGGCAGATTACTTGCAAACTTATTGCAAGGGAAGTACAATGTATTTCAAGATTCATATTTATTAACTGAAGATATATAATTTAGCCTAGTTTTATATGCATGTTGTATGTGAACATTCTTGTATCTGGATGTCTGATACATTTTTTTGGATATGTATGTCTTTCATATATATATATATATGTATAGAATTAAAAGAATTTTGTTTGTATCTCTTTTAAAATATGTATCTCTGCACCTGATGCATATTTGTATT
Source organism: Capsicum annuum (assembly GCF_002878395.1). NCBI lineage: Eukaryota > Viridiplantae > Streptophyta > Magnoliopsida > Solanales > Solanaceae > Capsicum > Capsicum annuum. Next base: position 8,253,120 of record NC_061116.1, read on the forward strand.
ATGTATCTATTAAACTTTTTATTTCAAATCTCCTTTTTCATGTTGATACATCATATCTTTTCAAGATACGTTTTTAATAAATAATCAATTTCGTATCTCTTTTTTAGAGTATGAAATATGTAATTGATGAGATTTCACAATACCGACTAAGGTTTGAAAGTTTGTGCAATGTCATGTTTAAAGAAGATTTTGAAGAAATTCTGTCAAAAGAAGTTGTAAAGGCGTAGAGTAGATATTTTAGTGACAATAAGTCCTCCTGAGGTCAAAATGCAACTACTTACCACTAGAAAAAATGACGTCGTTAATATTGAATAGTTGTGGTTTTCCTGATTATAATACTTATGACGTAGTTAATATTGAATAGTTGTGGTTTTGTTGGTTATGTCCAAATTTTAAGATGTCTTTCTTTTTTTATTAAAGTTAAAAAAATATTTTTTGATGTTTTTGGATTGTTGATAAAGACAAATACTTAGTTTTTTGATGATAAAGAATTTCTAATTCAGTAGTACATTTACATAGTTTATTCTTTTTATTGATTAAACTCTATTTCAATTTGTTAGATACAAAGTCATATTCAACAAATATATGTATCAGATACATTTGTAACTGTCATTCATCATCCAATTATGTATATGCTACATAAATATAACTTCACTAATGTATTTATATATATGATTACACATGTATGTACACTTATTTTCTATGTCTAAATTCAGTTTCTACATAAAGTATACTATGAGGTATATACAGCAAAATATAGTAATGTGTCAAATTTGTTTTATTAGATAATTTATGTATCTCAGATATACCATGTGTTCATATCATACCAAACATTTTATTACGAATGAACATTTTTCTTATATTGCAAAACAAATATATTTTTTACTAGACAAATTCAAGTAACTAGTTAATTTCATTACAATTTAATAAAGCGACGTTTAAAGTTGAAAAACATTATGTATCTCCTAAAGAAAAAAGAAAATAGTAATAATTAAACTCCTTAAACAATCAGTTAATATATAATTTTAGTGTATTATCATCTTAATGTAGAACAATTAAAGTATCTGATAATATGTTTAATGTAAGGATAACAATCATTTTACTTCAATAAATATTAGAGAAATAGCTTTGTTTCGACCCTGAACTATCCACGAAATTGTTGAGACACACCTAAACTTTAGGAGGGTCCTATTACCCCCTGGACTAATTAAAATCATATTTTTGGCAATCTTAGTGCCTATGTGGCACATACGTGTGCCTATGTGGACTTTTAGTCTGTTGATTCAGTATGTTATAATATCGATTGGACATCCCAAGGTGGTTATTCTTGTAAAGGATATGGATGTAGTTTATAGATATATTGATGCTAATGGTTCCATTAGTTGAATACTGGTGATGGCATACATAGATTCGATACATTCATGATCATTAATTGATAAATAATATGATTCCAAATAAAATATAATTTTATATTACTGTTTTTCCTAAATAGGGGTTAAAGTCCACTTTTCAACTTAAAATAGATTTCTTCATATCAATAATTGCACTGTCTTAATGAATAGTCTATGTGTAAAGATATTGGAAAAGCTGTTTTTAAGATTTGACCAAGACAGATTTTGATCTATTACTTTGATACTACTATTGCATAGGTATGGGTGATGAGTATGGCTTGTGGTGTGTTGTACGTTAATTGAACCTTCTAAGCCTAGGGAGGTAGGGGTTTGTTAAAGTCTTGGTAAGATATTGTTTTTCCGAACTAGCCGGTTATGTTGTCATTGCTATTGTTGTTATTATTGTTATGGCTAGATTGTGACAAATTCCTTAGCAATTTGACATAAATATTTGAGATATGATTCTTTCCCCTTTTATTTTATGATTATATCTTTATGCATGATTATCTCATGATTATACATACGAATTAGAAACATTGAGTATACGAGCACTAGTTCCTCATATGGTTATGAGGTCTTAATATACTAGTCTGATGATTTAAGTTGTACCTTGAATTGAAATCATTTTTACATATATATATATATATATATTTACATATAGCTATGTTTTTACCGTATTTCTCTTCTTTCATTATTAAGATTATATATTCATTTCTTGGACCTGTATACTGTTATATATTCTTCTTTCACCCTTGATTCATGTGTTGGCCAATGATACACGGTATAGCGTTGAGATTCCTAAGTATGGATGGAATATGATAGTCTATCTTTAATACTTCCTTAGCCTTATTATGCTAGTTTCTTAGATATGAGTTGAGTAGTTTGTTCTTATTATCTCACTAGCTTTACTATGTGGTTGATAGACATTTAGGTGTAGTTCTGTTTTTGTTTATATGTTGTATATATCTATATTATCTTTGGAGCTCAGTTGGCAGTTGCCTACTGAGTACCACGTGTTTGATAGTCATACTATACTTCTACAGTCTGCAGATCATAAGACGGGTTATCATCGGTGTTGTGTATATCGTATAGAGCTTCCATGGTTCGGTAACTTAAAGTGAGCTCATGATATTTGGAGTGTTACTTTCCTCCTTTTTATGCACTTAACTAATGTCAATATTTTATTCAGAGATGAGTTGTATTAGTGTAACTCCCTTGGTATTCATTTTGTATTCTTACTATGGTAGAAGCTCTTATACTGATTTTACCAGATTTTGGGATTATCTTATGTATGCTAGTCTCTTATTGTATTTATTTTGCATTCTTTCCTTTATCTCTTGGTAGTCCGTTACTAGCAATTTCGGACTATAAGTTGGCTTGCCTACTAGTAGGTTATAGTATGCACCATCATGACATGAGAAATTGAGCATGACAAATAGGTATCAGAGCCTAGGTTCACCGGTGTGTTGGTATAAGATCTAAGTTTTTAGTAGAGTCCTGGGGATCGGGGTGGAGACGTCCGTAACCTATCTTCGGGAGGCTATAGGGCATTCTTAGAAAATTCATTTCTTGACTCCTTGGTGTGTTTCCATATTTCTATGAGCCTCAATCATATTCTTTGACTCTATTCTGTACCAAAAGGACGATGCGAAGTTGTCGATAGATGCAAACGGGACTTTAGCACACATTTTCAGAGTTTAAGTGCAACATCAGACAAGTGATTTAGAGATGGATGTCAAAGATCTTGACAGCCAGAGGATCTAGGGCCAACTCATGCCCTAGTAAAAATTGTGACTACTTCATCCCTTCGAGGTTCCTTTTGGGGATCCCAATTTTTTCGTAGACCCCTCACAGCGAGAGATGACATTTGGATAATCAAGTAGTTCTCAGACCAGAGTTAGATTTATTGTTGTTCATTAGGGTTCCTTTTCGATTTCAAAGTATAATGTAAAACCCTAAGTTTTTATGTTCTAAACCACACAAAAGATAGATCATGAAGTTAGCTGTCCAACACCGCAAGTCTCTCCCAAATCCAACATTGAGGTGGAAAGTTATAAATTTTCTTCCAAGAATCTATCAATTGACTAGTGAGCATGACTCACTTGACGAATCATAACTACACCCTACGAGTCGTTACAAGGAGTCATAGTCACAACAGTAAGGGTCCTAAGTTTCTCCTCAGTGACCACGACTCCACTCCATGATTTGTATTAAGACATTATGAGTTATTGGATGGGAGTCGTAGTCATAATAGTGTTTAACCAAGAATCCCTTCAAGTGGTTATGATTCCAGCACATGACTCATAGTTAGACATTACGAGTCACTTTATGGACCCGTAGCCTGACCAATAAAGGATATAAGAATTAAGCCTTAGACTATGACTTCACCCAATAACTCATAGTTAGTCATAACAAGTTGTTAGGAGGTATTCATAGTTACACCAGGATGTACAAAGGATCCCAGGACCAAAAATTATGACTCAGATCATGACTTATGAGGTGAGTTGTAACAACTGGGAGAGTATTTTTGTGCATGTTTTTCTAGGGACTTTTATGTCTTTTCCTACTCCATTATAAAGAAAACCCATGTCCATTTGGCATTCAAATGAGGTGATACAAAAGAACCAAAGCCCCAATTCATAACATAATCATTAATTCCACCCAAGATAAATCTAAGAGACGATTCTTTTCTCCCGCAAGAGAAAACTATGGATTTTCAAAGAAGTCCAATTTTCTAAAAGATTTCTTTAAGTTTTAAACTCTAGGTATTTGGGATATTCATCAGTGGGTCCGTTCAACCCATTGAATCTCAAGAACTCTCTAAACTTTCACGAGTAAAACTTTTTTCTCTTTTATGGGGTTCCAAGTTAACCATGAATTCTATGAATCTCCTCTTAATTGTTTTGATTCTAAACCATTGAAATATATTTCCTCATGATAATTGTGTTGCCATATGTTTGATTATGCAAATGTCTGCATCATGATTAGTTATTGAAATATGGGGTGTTATTCATTATTTTCCCATACTACGGATTGTTCAATATTTTTCAAGATTAGTTTACAATAGATAATGTTGGTGGGTTATGAACACTTGATACCTAGACATTCATGTATGTCACAGTTTTCAGGTTACAAGACATCCATACCATGCTTGTATCATCGAATTCATAACATCATCATAATGAGCATTTTCCAGTACCAGATTATGTTAAATGAATAATAATACTAGTGTCATTCAGTTAAGAGTAATACATAGCACCAAGTGAATGCAAGGATGACAACTCCCCTGTCACTTAGGCATGAGTTGTTATTAGCGGTCCCTAAGTTCCAGACCTATGGTGCCCCTGTAGAATTTAAGGGTTACCCATCAGTAGAAGCATGAAACCCTTATTTTTTGCGATATCAGATTAGTGGATCCATGTCAGCCAGTGATGGTACCCTTGGCAAGGTACTAACACCTATCCTACTGGGTTGCTAGTTGGACCCTATTTTTGCTTAGATCGGGGTATATCAATTGTAGTTAGCTCCCACAATCTTAGCTTAGTATTCAGATTATACCAGATTAGGTTTGCATGGCCAAGTGTCCAATCTATCATTTAATCAGTTTTGTAGATTATTTCAGTACATGCTTTACTTGGTCTTGCATTTGACATACATATTCATGCATTCATGTTCAGTACCATTATATATATAAAGATATATGTATATATATATATATATATATATACATATATATATCATGCTCAAATTACACTCTTGAATGGGTGTAAGTGATCGTTGTCAATATAAAATCCAACTAGGTTGGGGTCAAATCCCACCAGGAATATGGTGTGAACTCAAGTTGCTTGCGATTTAATCTACTGATAGTTTAATGTTTCCTTAAATGGGGGTTTAAGGTTTAACACGTTGTTGTTTGTCACTTTACTTTTGGTGTTTTTAAATCAAGAGTTTATGAAATAACTAGAATTAAGTTCACTAGGGCTTTTGGTACATGACAGATGATAAAAGTGATTCAAGATTCTCACGGTGGGTGGGATAACAAGCTATCTTTATCAATTTTATGCTTAAATGTATCTCGACCTACTTAAGCATTTAATTCCCTAATCCTCTCAGACTTAGGAAATTTCTACTTACTGCCCAGATTTTACCTCATGTTAACCAACCTTGTTATAGCACTGATTATTAAACGAAGTATTTTCGAGTCCCTGTTGATAATTCACTTCCTAGTATACTTGATTTCTTTCTCAAGAAAATCAAAGAAGGTGTGTCTACTATTTGCAACCAAAAAATGTTAATTAAAACTTTAGAATTATCAAGAAATCCTACCACCTTTTGAACCTTGAGTACTTAGCACCTCATCAAGACCTAAACGTAGATCCCGTAACTCAGGTTAATGGAGTTTAGCCACTCATGATGTAACGAATGAAACAAATAATTGAATTCATGATTTAAAAGATAAACTTATATATATGAATAATAACTTAGTGAATCGCAGATTAGATCATAAAGGAAAAATCCCACAATACTGATAATAATCTCTCCAAAATAGTTGTGTTGTTAAATTCAAGAAGTAAAGATAGAAAATATCAAAATATCCTGTCCAAAACTTCAGGTGTCGACCCTTGTGCGGAATAATGATAATAATAATGTTAATTCATTACTAGAAAACCCTAAAGAAAAGCTTTAAATAGTTTACCCTAAATAAGAAAACAAAATCAAGGTTACAGCTTTTTCTCGGAAGAGACGACGACTATATGTGATGCCTTATCAGGATCCTGACGACTTATCAAGAATGCCATCAGGTCTTCTTCAAATCTACACTAGTCCTGTCTTAGGTTGATGGTAACTTCTGATGGCTTATCAGGACTGTGACGACTCATAAAAAATGTCGTCACACTTTTTCTCCAATTCTCATGTCCTGCCTAAGTCTGACGGCATTCCTGATGACTTATCCCATTATGACGGCCTATCATAAAATGTCATCAATTCTACCAGCTGGAACTCATTTCCTGTTTAAGGCTGACGGCATTCCTGACGACTTATCAGACCCATAACGGCTTATCACAAAATATCGTCACAACTTCCACTTTAGGTAAATTCTCTGTCTACTGATGACGACCATCCTAATAGCTTATCATAGGGTTGACGACTTATAACAAATGTTGTCAGCCACACTTGTCTTCAGATTTGTTCAAATTTCAACCTTTTTGCTTCTATTATTGTTGGTTCTCTATCATATCAGCTTGAACTGCAAAATCAAACATAGACTAATAAAAAATAACTAAAGTTGCTCAAGACCTTGCAATTATTTAGAGTTAAAAGCCTCAAATATGTTAGCATATGCTCATACATCAACACCCTCAACTTAAAACAATTGGTTGTCCTTAAGCAACCAAAACATAACTAAGAGAATACAAAGTACAATTTGGCAAATAATTACTCATATTAGTTTAGAATAATTTCACCATATCCAAGGTCTGTCAATTTAAAACTCATTGTTGATGCTTTGAAGAACAACCATGAAACTCACAAGCATCAAGATATGGCAAAAATTTAGAAATAACAATCATACCATACCAAGATCACACTATCTAAACAAGTCAGTGACTTAGCAATATACCCAATGTGCCCTCACAACAAAGAAATCCCTTTTTCACTCATATTAGAATTCACATACATAAACATAGGGATAATCACAAGTGTCACTCTCAGAATGAAGTTCCAAACACTGCATGTCAAATGCCATAGGCTTGCCCTTATAGTCAGTACCCAAATATTCAGGTAGGTTAGTTAGGATCACTTTAGGTCTTTTCTTAGGCTTGTAATGTAGGCTAAGGTATGATATTCATGGATTTTTTTAAATTGACTATACCTCCTTGACACTACACTAAACTCTTAGGGTTTCACTTCTCAACCTTCTTTTCTTCCCCTTCTTTTATTTATCACACATGCTCAAGATGGATGCGGTCTTTTCAATCATCATATTATCTTTTTATCATATTTAACACAACTTTCTCTTTTCTTATTACTTTTTCACCGCACCCAACTTTTTATTCTTTTTTCCTATTCAACCTCTCTTCATGCTCATTTTGCATCACGTATCCCTATGATAGCCACCCTCAACTTAGGTTATTTTCCTAAGTTAAGGTGCATAGTATCTAAGGAGGATCAGGGACAAAACAGGTTCATTGTGAGGTAAAATAAAAGGTGAGAGGTTTCACAGAAAGAAATAGGCATATAGTCTCAAGTCAGGGATCAACGGATATTATTCACATTGGGAAGGTCATTTAGGCTGAAAGTGAGTTATAGTAAAAAATGGCCTATGATCCTTTCCTAACCCCTATCCTACAACCTAGGCATGACTAATAGCGCAAGTTCTAGATTCGGGACACAGCAGGAGCTGAGTAAGACCTCACACACACATGGCACACAAGTACATTGCATATCATTACTTATCTGATTCATGTAATTTGTTCAGAAAAAATCATCAAGTTGCCAGACAAATGCCACAAAAAGATGCACCGCAGTCACATGTGAATGCAGTTCACACAGTTATAAACTCAAACTAATGGAGAGGTACTCAAAAGTCACAAAACAAGCTAACTGCCTCAAGTACCTGTATTACTCCTAATTATCTACCA
>NC_061116.1:8261251-8284940 GCF_002878395.1 Capsicum annuum
CTAACTGCCTCAAGTACCTGTATTACTCCTAATTATCTACCAAAAAAATTAGTACAACAACATCCTACCCTACACTCTCAACTTAAAATTGAAAATAAAGCTAAACTAAGGGTTAGAGTATACCTGGAATGGATCAATCTCGGGGTTCATAGGTTACCTCCCATGCAGCACTTGATTTAAATTCCTGGCATGACTCAGGTATCACGATTACTTTAGACTTCATCGAGACAGATAATGGTAATACTTTTCATTGATTCTGTCAGACCGATGTAAGGCTTGACACATTGCCCATTTACCTTGAAGGTACTACCATAATAATTTTCAAGTTCCACTACTCTAGATGAGTAGACTTAGATAACTTTAAAAGGGCCTGACCAATTAGATTTCAGCTTACCTAGGAACAATTTGAGTCTGGAATTGAACAGAAGCACCATGTCACCTTTTTAGAAGTCTGATTTCTCTATTCTCCAATTGTGGTATTTTTTCATCTTTTCTTTATACAGATTTGCTCATTCATATTCCCTGAGATGGAATTCATCTATCTCATTCAATTTCCTCAGTCTTAGCTTTGCTGCCTTCTTCCAATTCAAATTCAGCCTTTTGAGTGTCCATAAGGCTTTGTGCTCCAACTCTATTGGTAGGTGGTAAGCTTTTCCATAGACCAGCTGAAATGGTGACATGCCAATGGGTTTCTTGAATGTTGTCCAATATTCCAACAGGGAATCATCGACTTTTTGAGACCAATATTTTCGACTAGCATTCACCGTTTTGGCTAGGATGGCTTTAATCTCTTGATTTGACACCTCCAATTGGCCACTGGTTTGTGGGTGGTATGGCGTAGCTACTCGGTGATATTTCACCCCATATTTTCTTAAAGCTGCTTGAAATAATTTTTTGCAAAAATGAGATCCTCCATCGCTTATAATAGTACGTGGTACTACAAAGGAAGAGAAGATATTCTTCTTGAGAAAAGCAACAACCCTCTTTCCTTCATTATCAGACAATGCTACAGCTTCGACCCATTTCGATACATAGTCAACAACAACTAAAATATACTTCATCCCATATGAGCTTACAAAAGGACCTATGAAATCAATGCCCCAGACATCAAACAATTCCACTTCAAGCATATTAGTCAAAGGCATCTTATGTCTTTTGGATATTGACCCCTGCCTATGACATTGGTCATATTTCAACACAAACTCGTGGGCATTCTTGAACAATGTTGGCCAGTAATAGCCACTCTACAACACCTTCCTAACCGTTTGGTTGCCTGCATGGCGACCCTCAACTAGGGAAGCATGACATGCTTCCAGTATGCACAATACATCCACTTTCAGTACATATCTCCATATAATATTGTCCGCATATCGCCAAAAGAGATACGGTTCATCCTAGAAGTAATGAGTTACATCATGCATGAATTTCTTCCTTTGATGGAAAGAAAGGTTTTTTGGGATAACCTCACTCACCACATGATTTGCATAATCCGCATACCAAGGCAATTTTTCCACAGCGGTAGCCAGGATCTCCTCATCAGGAAATGCATCATTTATATTTGTTTCATCACTAATTTCCTATTAACCTTCCATTCTAGACAAATGATCTGCAATTTTTTTTCAAATCCCTTTCTTTCTTGGACCTCAAAGTCAAATTCTTGTAGCAGTAATACCCATCTAATCAACGTTGGTTTTTCATCCTTCTTAGCCATCAGATACCTCGAGAAAGCATGGTTGGTGTGGACCACCACTTTGGTCCCAAGTAGATAAGCTCTGAACTTCTCTAAAGCATACACTATGGCCAGAAGTTCCTGTTCTATGATGGTGTAATTATTTTGCGCTCCATTCAGTGCTTTTTTGGTGTAATATATCAGATGAAATAGTTTGTCCCTCTATTGTCCCAATACAACACCAAGGGCAACACCACTGGCATCACTCATGATCTCAAATGGTTTTGACTAGTCAGGTGCTACAACAATAGGGGCCTCAACCAGCTTCTTTTTAAGGCATTCAAATGCCTTCAAGCACTCATCATTGAAGGAAAACTTTACTTATTTCTCCAAAAGCTTGGAAAGTGGATTTGCAACCTTTGAGAAGTCTTTTATAAATATCTGATAAAAGCCAGCATGTCCAAGAAAACTACGCACTCCTTTCACTGAAATGGGAGGTGGTAGTTTCTCAATAACTTCCACTTTCAATCGATCAACTTCTATCCCTTTTTGGAAATTTTATGGCCGAGAACGATGCCCTCCTTTACCATGAAATCGCATTTTTCCCAGTTAAGCACCAAATTAAATCCAACACATCTCTACAAGGCTATATTTAGATTTGCCAAACACATCTTGAATGAATCACCCACCACAGAGAAATAATCCATGAATACCTCTATAGTGTCTTCCACCAAGTTTGAAAAGATAGACATCATACACCATTGAAAAGTGGCGGGCGCATTGCATAGCCCAAATAGCATCCTCTTAATTGTAAACATGCCATATGGGCATATGAATGTTGTCTTCTCCTCATCTTCAGGAGCAATGCTGATTTGGTTGTATTTGGAATAACCATCTAAGAAGTAATACCACCCCCTTCCAATAAATCGATCAAGCATTTGGTCCATAAAGGGTATCGGGAAGTGGTCTTTCAGAGTCCAAGAATTTAGCTTGTGGTAGTCCATGCAAACTCTCTACCTAGTTACAGGCCTGAGTAGAATCAACTTATTACTTTCATTAGCAACCACCGTCATATGAAATGGGCTCACCCACTTGCTTTCAGGAATAGGGAAAACCACTCATGCATCCAACCACTTAATAATCTCCTTCTTAACCACTCTTTCATTAGTGGGTTAAGACGGCATTGATGATCAATGGTTGGAATACAATCTTTCTCAAGTTGAATTTTATGCGTATAGATGCCCAGGGGAATGCCAATAATATCTGCGATAGTCCAACCTATAGCTCTCTTGTGCCTTTAAAGTACTGAAATAAGTGTGTTTACCTATTGCTTATCCAAATCAGCCATAATAATAATAGTAGTGTATTTCCATTGCCCAAAAACACGTACCATAAGTGTCCAGGTAGTTCTTTTAATTCTAACATAGGAGGCTCCTCAATAGATGGGTTGGCTGGTGGTGTTGGTCGATTAGCAAGGTCAAGGTCTAGATTTTTAGGAGCATAAGGATATGAACCCATTCCTGTCAAAGCACAAATGGTCTCTTCATACTCCCCGATGCCTTCACTATCATAATGAATCATAATTGTGGCCAAAGGTTTGATAACAAGTTGCTCAGCTATGGACACTTCCTGTTCGTCCTCATAACACACATCAACTACTGAGAACACACTTATTTCTTCATGTTGCTTCATTGACTTACCCATATCAAACTAAAATTCATCAATTCATCCTGAATAAGAGCTCATTCACTCTCAAATCAATCAACATACTTTCGATTGCAAGGAAAGGTCGACCCAAAATTATGGGCACCTCAAAGTCTAAATCGCAATCCAGAATGATGAAGTCTGCAGGGAATATAAAGCTGGACACCTTCACCAACACATCAAATAGAATGCCAACAGGTCGCTTTACTGACCTATCCACCATCACAAGTCGTATGTTGGTGGGTGTAGGATTTCCCATACCCAACTTTTTATAAACAATCAGTGGTATCAAATTAACGCTTGCTCCCAGATCATATAATGCCTTGGCAAATTCTATAGTCCCAATTGTATAGGGAATAATGAATGCGCCTGAGTCTGGCTTCTTCTGCACCAAGGTACTTGTAGAAATAGAGCTATAATGGTAGAGATTTTCCTCCAATTCATAGCTCACAGCCCTTTTCTTAGTCACAAGGTCCTTCATGAATTTCACCTATCCTGGCATTTGCTTAAGTGCCTCAACCTAAGGCACATTTGTTGTTAATTGCTTGAGCATTGCCATGAATTTGCTGTATTTTGCATCATCAACCTTATTTTTAATTGTTGAGGAAAGAGAGGTGGTGGTCTTGGGATAGTTTTCAACACCACTTCTCCTTCCTTCTCTCTTTTTTTCTCCAAAGCATTAACAGAAATATCCAGCTTCTCAGACTCCACTGGATTACTTTCTTCGAATTCATCAATAACTACCTGAACGTCTATAGATTTGCCCACAGAAAGGATAGGTAATATCTTACCACTCCTAGTGGTAATTGCCATATATGAGCCATCATTATGCAGATACTGAACTGTATTGCTTGGTAACGTTCCGCTCTTTCTCTAGTTAAATGAGTGGAAAATTGGCTCATCTGCTACTCCAACTGTTTGATGGCAGTGGAGTGTGAGTGTACCAATTGACTGATGGATATCAAATCGGTCTTCATGGTGGTTACACTTGAGTTGGTAGCCTCAACTTCCATCAACAATTTCTCCATCATGTCCTCCATGGATATCTTTCCAGAGCTAGTTGCAGCAGCTTCCCAATTTCCTGGAGGAACATATAAACTACTCCTGTAATTATTACTTCTCTAGTTTCCTTGCTCCCTGTCTTTGTAACCAGGCTTGTCATAAATGTTCCGACCTTGATTCCCTTGGCTATTGTCGCAAAAACCCTCTGATTATTAACATAATTTGCCTCTTCTTTAGGCTCTACATACTCTAGGTCTTGAGATGTTACAGCTTTCACTTTCTCAGTCTTCCATGACAATAAGTGCTTGGTGAGCAAGTTCATTTGAGTCTTTAGAGCGGCCATGTCTTGACCCCGCTCCTCATCTCTCCTACATTATTCAACAGACATACCAATAAAAATAGTAGGGCTTGCTACCACAGACTCCCTGGTATGCCAACCCCAACTCTATTTGGTCATCCTATTTAGCATATTTGAGGCATCTTGAAAAGACAGATCAAAAAATGAACCACCAACAACATTATGTACAATCAGCTTTGTTACAAAGTTGAGGGCCTTGTATAAAGTCTCCATCAAGTGTAGTTCTATCATATTATGGTTCGGACACTGTGTTAGCTTCTTCTTGAATCTCTCCCAAATCTCATGCAAAGCTTCAGTAGGAAGTTGTCTAAAATTGCTGATTTCGTCCCTTAATTGTACCCTCCTGGAGGGTGGAAAAAACCATTATAGGAATGCTTCTTTCAATTGCCTCTAGTGGGTGATGGAATTAGGCATAAGCTTATTCAGCCACAATGTTGCCTCCCCAGACAGAGACAACAAGAACAATCTCAATCGGATAGCGTTCTGACCCACTCCTGGGTTATCAAAAGATTTGCATATGGTGACAAAATTCACCAGATATAGGTTTGGATCATCCTCAGGAAGGCCACCAAAAAACCCTTCAGATTGAGGATTTAGATCATATTACTCGTAATGTTAAACTTGTCTCCAGGTTCCAATGGTGGACGAATAATTGTACCCGTTGCACCTGCCCCATCCATGCTATCATCATTATCATTCAGATCATACTAGACTGGTGGGTACTCTTGTCTTATTTGGAATGGATGGTTCCAGTTAACATTACGCGGCACTTGTGCAGCTATCTGCTCTACACGCCTTAGGTTACCAGGGTTCAATAACTCCTTGTCCCCCAAATCTTCTTCCTTAAGGTTTGGATGTCGGGCATGTTGCTCGACATTTGGCACATTCACCTGAGCTGTAGCTAAGGCTGCCAGTCTGTCAGCCTCTTGCTGTTCTGCCATTCTTTCTATTCGTTGTAGTTCTGAATTTAGTGGTAATAATATTTATCTGGAACTTCTGGTGCTTGGCATAAACTATAAGACCCTGTAAATAAACAAAAACAACAAATAAATGTAAATTTAGGAAACTTAAATAATAGTTAATTAGCGCCTACAAACTTCATCTTACAACCGCATTCCCCGGCAGTGGCGCCATTTTTGATAACGCTCAAATTACCCTCTTGAATGAGCGTAAGCGATTGTTGTCAATATAAAATCCAACTAGGTTGGGGTTGAATTCCACAGGGAATATGGTGTGAACTCAAGTTGTTTACGTTTAATCCACTGATAGTTTAATGTTTCCTAAAATGAGGGGTTCAGGTTTAACAAGTTGTTGTTTGTACTTTAGTTTCGGTGTTTGTAAATAAAGAGTTTATTAAATAACTAGAATTATGTTCACTAGGGCTTCTAGTATATGACAGATGCTGAAAGTGATTCAAGATTCTAACAGTGGGTAGTATAACAAGATATCTTTATCAATGTTATGGTTATATGTCTCTCGACCTACTTAAGCATTTAATTCCCTAATCCTCTCGGACTTAGGAAATTTCTATTTACTGCCCATATTTTACCTCAGGTTAACCAACTTGTTATAGCACTGATTATTAAACAAAGTATTTTCGAGTCCTTGTTGATAATTGACTTCCTACTAAATTTGATTTCTTTCTCAAGAAAATCAAAGCAGGTGTGTCTACTGTTTGCAACCAAAAAATGTTAATTAAAACTTTAGAATTATCAAGAAATCCTACCACCTTTTGAATCTTGAGTACTTAGCACCTCATCAAGACCTAACCCTAGATCCCATAACTAAGGTTAATGGAGTTTAGCCAACCATGATGTAACGAACGAAACACATAATTGAATTCATGATTTGAAAGATAAACTTACAAAGATGAATAATAACTTAGTAAATCGCAGATTAGATCACAAAGGAAAAATCCCACAATACTGATAATAATCTCTCCAAAATAGTTGTGTTGTTTAAGTCAAGAAGTAAAGAGAGAAAATATCAAAATATCCTATCAAAAACTCCAAGTGTTGACCCTTGTGCGGAATAATTATAATAATAATGTTAATTCATTGCTAGAAAACCCTAAAACAAAACTTTAAATAGTTTACCCTAAATAAAGAAACAAAATCAATGTTACAACTATTTATCGAAATAGACGACGACTATTTGTGATGCCTTATCAAGATCCTGATGACCTATCAAGAATGTCATCAGGTCTTCTTCAAATCTGCACTAGTCCTGTCTTAGGTTGACGGTAACTTCTGGCGGCTTATCAGGACTGTGATAACTTATCAGAAATGTCATCACACTTTTGCTCCAATTCTCATGTCCTGCCTAAGTCTGACGACATTCGTGATTACTTATCACTATTATGATGGCCTATCAAAAAGGTCGTCGATTCTACCAGATGGAAGTCATTCCTTGTTTAAGGCTGACAGCATTCCTGACGACTTATCAAACCCTTGACGGCTTATCATAAAATATTGTCACAACTTCCACTTTAGGACAATTCTCTGTCTACTAATCACGACCATCCTGATAGTTTATCATAGGGCTGACGACTTATCACGAATGTCGTCATCCACACTTGTCTTTAGATTTCTTCAAATTTTAACCTTTTTGCTTCCGTTATTGTTGGTTCTCTATCATATCAGCTCAAACTGCAAAATCAAGCATAAACTAATCAAAAATAACTAAGGTTTCTCAAGACCTTGCAATTATTTAGAGTTAAAGGCCTCAGATGTGTTAGTATATTCTCACAGATCAATCATCTAGTCCTTATCTTGCATACCAGTACATTCAAAGTACTGTCACATACTCTCTTTTATGCTATGTTGTCTTATAACAAAGGTTTGGATACTCAGTTCCTCTATCGTACTTAGACAGTTGGTGTACCACTTAGAAGCAGTTGTGGTGATTCCTCATCCTTTAAGGACAAGTTATCCATAGTTATTCTCAGTATTTTTCATTACAGTCAGTCAAAGTTAGTCAGGGGTTTATCCAATGTTCTAGAATGTCTGAAGGACACGTAAAGTAGATTCTTGTTCATGGCTGTGAAATGTCCCATACTTATGAGTGAGAGACAGTGAGATATTTTAGGAAAGTTTCCTTCTTTCAGTGTTCATGTCATGCGATGGGGTGTGGGCTCTATTGAATTTCCTCTTCTAACTTGTCCTTAATCAATTTTCATAAAGTTTATCCTAAAAGGAATAACGAAGAAAGAAACGAGGAATAGCCTACACCGCTACCTGCTCAGGAAGACCCTTTGAATGAACATGTCTCCCATGTTGTATTCAGGGCCACCGTCACAGTTATGACCCAGATATGGCTTCCCAGAATAACCAATAGTCGGTTACCTCAGCTAATCTAGTAGTGAATTGACATAGCCCGACCTAGGGCCTTATTGTAATGAGCATCCCAAGTCCAATCAAGATCGAGGACCGCCTTCGTTGCCTAACACAACCAATCTATGCATACATTGAGTCGGGTAAATTCCTAACATTTAACAAGACAGCATAACTATCCAATTCTAGACTCTGGGATAGGTCTATAATTGAGACCGGCGGTGCCGAGTACAATTGCCCGAACCCATTAGATGACCAAACCAAACCATAAACCAATCAACCAAATAATAACCAAACCAAGTTCCATAAAATAACATAAAAGGATGGAACAATGAGAAAATTAGTCCAACGATATCATCCCCAATAACAATGCTAATACTAAGGCTGACACTAATACCAATCCCACCCATACCAACCCATAGTAGTTCCACTATAGCCTCTAACCAAATGAAAACCAATAACCGATTTGGACATGCCCCTAGCCATACCTAAAACCAATATCCAAAGTATAATCAAAGTATGCAAAAATATCCATGAAATAGAGCCTTCCGAAAGATGGAAACTTACCACTTCAATCTAATAGTTGATCCCAAATGCATAGTATTTAAGCAAAAGGAGAATGGTCGATTCCTGCATCGCGTGAGGATACAATGCCCGAAGATGGGTTAGTGGGCAAACACAAGAATAAACTCAAGATAAGTATAAAATAATGTCATTTAGTATAATGAAGAGAATAAACCATATGCATACAAATCATATATATATATATATATATAATGATGCCAAGAATGGAAATCAGGTTTAGCATGACTTTAAAACCATTAACTTGGTATATAAAGCTTGGCCGTCCTTAACCACCCATAGGCTATATGGGTCCAGTGTAACCCCTTGAACAAGCACCGATGCATGTAGCCGAACGAATCGGAGATACCATAAGAGTAGGGGATTCCTAAGTACCCTTCACTCTCATAATACTTATATACAATGTACTTACAGTATTCCCGTGTACCTCATGAGTATCATAAATGGTCGCCATGACTAGTCCCTCATGTCATCAAACATTAGTTTCCAGTGTTCGTCTGGTAGACTTACACCTTCACGGCTAGCTATCACAGCCTGCCATACTTACTCAATTAAAAATATTTACCATCCAACCAATTTATTATTAACCAAGGCTATAATTAGTGGTATTTTCATACCAACTATAACTTGCAACTATTGTCCTTATGTAAGCCTCTAGAGATCAAGGGAGTCCCACGTACCCATAGATCACATTACCAAGGTATCTTGAGGGAGTCCCATGTACCCCACAAGTGTTCCATTATCATGATTACTTGGGGATTCTATTGTACCCCACAAGTGTTTATTGAACCAAACCATTCCATTTAACCTTTCCAAACTATTTAAATCATTTAGGGTTTTATTACCAAACCATACCATGCAATAGTTCTCATTAAAATCCAATAATAAAGTAAAAGCATTCGCAGAGGTGTTTTATCAAATAGATTGGGGACATATTAATTCCAAAACCAATTCCAATTACCAATCACCCATTCCCATGCAACCAAGTATCCAAACAACCATTAAAATATTATAAATACATAATTAAAACATGGGAAAACCATAAACAAGCATTTTTAACTAAAACCCTCAATAGATATTAGAAAACAAAAACCATACAATAATCATGCCATGAAACATTGTATAAAACGATGCCTTTAGTTAGAACTAACAACGAGGGAAGAGAACATGCATTAAACAAAGAAGATGATAAAGTGAAATAGCCAACACAAGCCCTAATTTGACCACCTTAGTGAAACCCTAGCCTTCCTTCATCCAATAGCTTTTGATAATTTTAGGGTGTTTAAGAGAAGTTTCTAAATGTTAATGAATAGAAAAATACGGTAAATAACCTGTCAATAGGAGTATAAGTTATGAGGCCTTATTAGGTTAAGTGGGGAAATGTCCAAATTACCCTTAAACTCACAAAAATCTCATCAGATGGGTATAACCATCCATACTAGTCATACCCTCCAATAAGAGTGGTACCCACCACTCATACATAAGGACACCTTCCTTGGACCCAACACTGTCCAAGGTACGAATCACCCCCAAACCATGTCTTATCTAAATATACGACTTGTAATCTTAAATCGTGCTTTTGGCAGAAGAAAATCCCAAGAACATTAAAAATTGTCCACCATATGAGCCCTAGTACGAATTGTACCCTAGATCCCATCTCATTGTAAGCCACTCGTACTCAGACACAACCTAAGTTACCAAGTCTAAGATTAAGTTAGGGGGAAAACAAAACCAAAAAACCCATATACCAAAGTCATATCCATTCCAGTAACCAATTCCATACTATCTATCCAACACTAGTCAGTATACAATTACCCAATACCATTTGTACCCACCTGTCATACACTACCCAGAAACAAGAAATACAAGAAATTTTCTAAAGTTCAAGAACCAGGGTGTTTCATAAATACAATAGATACTATGATCCGTGACTTTACTCAGATGAATCGTCCAATATTCTACAAATCTAAGTCTAAGAAGGATCCACAAGTGTTTCTTGATTGTGTGTAAAAAGTGACTATTATTAGGGGTGTCACTTTTAGTGAGATTGTTGACTTAAATTCTTACCAATTCTAAGGGGTGGCTCACACATAGGTTAAGTAGTGAAAGAAGGAAAGAGGTGACGATGCAAGAGGTGACATAGCTATGTTGAATAAAAAGGTGGATCACTCTAGGCTGATAGTTCATGCTCAATAGATTAAGGAAGACAAGCTCAAATAAAAGGAAAGAGAGAATAAGAGGGCTAGAACTATTAATTTTAAATTTTCTTAGAAATTATTTGATAGTGAAACCATTCTCAGTTCCACCAATAATCCTTAGCCCTAGTACCATCTTCTACCAGTTCTCCAGTGCCTAAGTTCTGGCCAAATACTTGTGATAGAGCACCAGGCTCTAAGTTCTTGGATAGTGTTAACTGTGGCTACACAAATCCAGTTTGCGAGAGGTGTGGTAATAACTATAAGAGTGAGTATATGTACCACAGCGATGCATATTTTGGGTGTGTTAAGATAGGCCATAGGTGCCCAATGGTTATATGGAACGGCAGGAATGATCATCACTAAGGCCAAACTAATTGTTAGCAGCACCAACAAGTCGCCCTACTCATTACGGTGCCACATCTAGTGCAATCAATACATAATGCCAAAATTGACTTTATGCCCTCCAGACTCTATAGGATCAGGAAGGTTGTTCTGATGTGGTTGCTAGTATGTTACAATACTTCCACCTCCATGCTTATGCATTTTAGATCCCAGAGCCATACTATCCTTTATGATTCCTTATTAGCTATAGACTACGACATCTGCCTAGAATGTTTTGTAAAACCCTTCTTAGTATCTACCCCAGTTAGTAATTTTATCCTAGCCAGGTAGGTATATAGAAACTTCCCATTCACAGTATCTTAGAAAATCATGTAATTTGATCTTGTAGAGTTAGAGATGACCGATATTAATATCATCCATGGTATGGATTGAATTCACACTTGTTATGCATTATTTGATTATAGAAACAAATAGTTCAATTTTAGTTCCATGATCAGTGCATCTTAGAATAAGGGGTAGTACCTTAGTCCCAATAGGATAATTTTTCTCATTCTTCAAGGAAGGGAAAATAATTTACAAAAGGTGTATCTATAATCTCGTTTGATTCAAGGACTCAAGTTCTAAAATCTTGAGTCTTGAGTCAGTTCCATTAGCAAATGAGTTTCTAGAGGTTTTCCTTCCAGATCTTCCCAGAGTTCCTCCTGAGAGCGAAGTTGACTTCAAAATATATGTACTCCCAAGTAACCAATATATCTCAATTCCATCTTATAGAATGGCTCCATTTAAGCTTAAGGAATTGGAAGAACATCTGAAAGATTTCTTAGATAAGGGCTTTATTAGGCCTAGTTTTTCCTTGTGGAGTGCCCTAGTTTTCTTTGAACTCCAGAAGGATGGTTCTCTCAGAGTGTGCATCGTCTACCATCAGATAAACAAAGGTACAATCAAGAATAAGTAGCCTCTTCCTAGGATTGATGACTTGTTTGACCAACTTTAAGGTGCGAATTATATCTCTAAGTTAAACCTCTAATCCAACTATTATTAGCTCAAATTCAGATAATATGACATTTTGAAGGCAACTTTCAGATCTCGATGTGGTTACTTTGAATATGTAGTTTTGTATTTTGCACTAAATAATGCTCCTATAACTTTTATGGACTTGATGAACAGAGTGTTCAAGCAGTATCTATATATGTTCGTCATATTCTTCATAGATGACATTCTCATATACTCTCGTAGTGGAGGTGATCATACAGACCACCTGAGGATTGTTTTGCAGACCCTTAAGGATCATCAGCTATTCACTAAGTTAAGTGTGAATTGTGAATTCTAGTTGAAATTAGCAGCTTTCCTTGGCAACTTCATTTCTGGTGATGGTATTTGAGTTGATCCCTGAAAAATCAAACCAATAAAAAACTGGCCTATACCCATCTCTCTATCAGATATTAAGAGTTTTTTAGGTTTAGCCGGTTACTATAGATAGTTTATTGAGGGGTTTCATTACATAGGACTGACCCCACAACAGTAATGTGTTTACCCATGGCACAGAACTGACACCCTTCCAACTGGGGTTATAGGTTAGACCCCATCTTCACTAGAAGGGGCATATCGGTTATCCAACTACTTTCCACAGTCTCAGTTTTAGAATCAGTCTTTGTAAAAGAACCTAGCTCAGTTGTACAGATTCAAGACTGTTAGATGCAGTCAATCATTATCATTATCAATGGACTCAGAGATTACCCGCTAGGTAGGACTAATCTTAGATTCAGTTAATCATATTCACTATCAAAAGATTTAGAGATCACCCGCTAGATAGACTGATCTTGGACTTATTCAATTACCATTATTATTAATATATTTAGAGATCACCTTCTAGATAGGATTGATTTTAGACTTATTCAATTATCTTCATATTTAGCATATTTGGAGATCACCCATTAGATAGGACTGATCTCAGACTCAGTTAAGCATTTGCATTATCAATAAATTCAGAGATCACCCACTAGATAGGACTGATCTCAACCTCAATATTCAGTTATCAGTATCAATAGATTTAGTTATTCAGTATCCCAGCATTAGTAAGCTCATATGTCAGTAAAGAAGCACTTGAAACTCAGTATTCAGTGTCAGTATGATTTCAGTTATGGTTTATGCATTCATGCACATACCTCATTTAGTATACTCAGATTATTTAGTCAATATTGTTCATGCATATGAACCCTTGAATTTAGCATTACCTCATATATCATACTACTAAATTCTTATGTATTGATGCATACTTTTCTTTGCTATGATGTTTTATTGTAACACCCCAATTCGCTGAACTGGAATGCTACACGGTGCTCATGACCTCGAGGGACCACAAGCTAACCCATTACTAATATATGTACCTATATACTACGAATCATGATATAATAATGCGGAATACATAGAACTGTAAGGCCATAAGGTTCAACTGAATAAAACCATGTGGGTGAAAATACTCAAAACAACTCAATCTGAATGTAAATCTAAATATAAATCTGAAAGCCTCTAAACTATCTGAACAAGGAATTGAAGGAACATGTCTCCAACTAACTCCGTAAAACTGAACTGAAGAAATAAATAAATGAATCAAGTTTTATTATCCTTGAATCAATGAGGACTCACTGTGTCTCTGCGACTGGAATGTTACCGCTACCGCTGGGCTGAAACTTGTGTCTTAGAACCTATGGTGTAACATAAAAAGAAAGCACCATAGTGCAAATGTGTCAGTACAACAGGAGTACTGAGTATACGAGAAAGGTAGGCTGAAAATAAAGGGTTTCATGCATGAACAATACTGACTGACTAATATGAATGTGGGAGTACAGACACACATATATAGAAACTGGGACCATGAATACATGATAGCATGACCTGTAAGCTAATACATAGTTTACTGATAACTGTCATGACTGATACTGAAACTGATAACATGGGCGACTATATCTGACAGTCCTGTATATACTAAAATCTGAAAAATGCCCTGAGTTCTTTTACTAAGACTGATACTGAAACTATGGGAAGTAGTGTTTAACTGACATGCCCTATGTATGTCATTATGGCTAAACTGGGGTCCAATATCTGCCCCGACTAAAGGGGTGTCAATACCGTGCCATGGGTAAGGAAAGCCTATGAGTGACCCTTATCTGGCGGGTACTCAATGAGAATGGTGGGCACCCTAAACTGACGGGTTAAGCCATCTCATCAACCCTAATCTGCCGGGTTAAGATGTCTCAACCTACGCTGGCTACATAGTTCTGGAACACAAGGATGAGTACTAAAAATCACACTCTGAACTGGCGGATGAGTTCCCATCCTTGGGTTCACTCGGTGCTAACCTATACTCCCATCTGGAGGGACTAGACATAAATAACTGACTGTGCATGACTTAATCTTACTGAATTCTGTTGACTGGAGGAATTTTACTGATATCTAACAACTGACTAAGATCATGAGTTTTTCCTGAGTCACATGACTAACTGAAGTCTATGGAATCATAGCTTGAGTTTGGAATTGTGAAACATGACATGGATCTAGGGACACAACTATAGTTTTTGGGTACAAGTACCCCCAGGACTCCATGAAAGAAAACTGACACACATGACTGACTTGATCATAAGAGTAGAGTCCATAATTTATAATATCATAAGTAGGGATCTCATACTAAGCATGGTTATCAACAATGTATTGCATGGAAGGGATTTCATATCACATGGAAGTACTTGCACAATCTTAATATTATGTTCATTGCATAATCATATTGGAAACACATACCAATAGCAAGGAAGTTCATATGGATTGCATGGTTATCATACATCTTGTTCATAAGTAGGATTTGCAAGTAAACATAGCATAATCTCATAAGAATAGTTCATAAGTATTCCAACAACATTTACAAGGCACATTATCAACATAGAAGTCATTGGAATGTAAGGGCATATCATGAATCCTTCACTTAGTCACAATTTAGCTATATAGCATTATTTCTAGTTTCTTAGGCATTTTATCAAACACCTTACATGAAAATCTTAAGCATAGATGAAATCATCAAATTATACATCATGAACAACCGAATTTACATGTTTCCAACTCATATGATATCATGAAATTCAAAAAAAATATAAAGATTCCATCTTGGGAATCACCCATTATTAATAACATGATCATCAACACCCAACAATATAGAAATCATACTTTATAATGAAAAAGAGGGCTTTTGAGCTTTATGGTTTAAAGATATCCATAAATCAACTCACGCATACCTTAGAAGGAAGATTCTTGATGATTGACGGAGGAATTTCCTTGAAATCGGATCTTCAAGCTTAGTTAGGCAACCCTAGTTGTTTTTCTCTTTTATTTCTCTTGGATGATGAGCTTTGAGATAATAATAGGGTTGTAATATGTTTAGAAGCTATATATTTTGTAGGGTTAAGTTTAGGGACGTTTAAGGAGTGTTAAAAGACTTAATTACCTTTAAAATAACTCAAAACGGAGTGTTTTTGGCATCGGGAATTGACTTAGGCGGCGCCTAATTGATTGCCTAAGCTAGGTTAGGCGGGGCCTAACCAATCGCCTATGCTTGGGTTGGGAGGAACCTAACCAATCTCCTATGCTTGGGTTGGGCGGCACCTAACCAATCGCCTATACTTACTATCTCTCACGAAAATGGGCATAACTTTTTGCTCAGGTATTGGATTAAGGTGAAATTGATATCGTTGGAAAGATAATTCAATTTTCTACAATTAGGTAGGTATAAATCAGCTAAAATACCAAATTAAAATCTAGTTATACTCGTTCAAATATGACCCTTGCAAAATCGAACACTAAAACTTGATGGATTCAAAAACTCTTAGCTTGAATTACCTTAAGTGACTCATATGAACATGCTTAATGCATTATAAGCTATCCTATCACTAGGATATTCATTGTAAGTCATGTACTCAAGTATGAATCATAGGATAGGAGATTTCATATGTAGGTATACTTATTCACTTCCTAGCTTAGAAACATGCGCGGTATTACAATATCTCCCCCTTGGGAACATTTATCCTCGAATGAGAATTTACTAAGAAGGGATACAAGATAATAGAATCTGAACTGAACATAAAGAACTGAAACTTGATCTCATGACTGACATGCTAAACATACTGAACTCGTGCATATCTGATGCATGGACAACTGACACATGAAGGCATGACTGAGTATGAAATGGTTAATAGGTACCAAGTTTATACTGGAAACATGAATGTGAAACTAAATAAGATTAAGGAGAACTGCTACCTTGACCTTGATCTGAATTTGCGAGGAAGAGGTAAGGATACTTGGTAAGTGTAGATGCTTCTGATTCCCAAGTAGCTCCCTCATGAGACTGATTTCTCCAAACAACCTTGACTAGAGGAACTTCTTTGTTCCTCAATCTACGAGTCTGATAATCTAAGATTTTGACTTGAATCTCTTCATAGGAGAGGATTTTGTGAATGTCGATGCTCTGAATAGGGACAATAACTACTGGGTCACCTATGCACTTTTTTAGCAAAGAGACATGGAAAACTGGATGGACTGAGGCTATATTTGAAGGCAACTTAAGCTCATAAGCTACCTCGCCGAAGCGACAAAGAATTCTAAAGGGACCAATATACCGGGGACTGAGTTTCCCATTCTTACTGAACCTCTTCACTTCCTTCATGGGAGATATCTTAAGATAGACATAGTCATTGACCTTGAACTCGAGATACTTTCTTCGAACATTTGCATAGGACTTTTGTCGGCTCTGAGCAGCCTAGAGTCTCTCTCTTATCAACTGAACTTTCTCTAAGGAGTCAAATACTAAGTCAGGACCTATGATTGAGGCCTCACTAACTTCGAACTAACCAATCGAAGATCTACATCTCCTACCATAGAGAGCTTCGAATTGAGCCATCTGAATACTAGAATGATAGTTATTGTTGTATGTAAACTCAATCAAAGGCAAGTTGTCGTCCCAACTTCCCTTAAAGTCAATTACAAATGCCCTTGGCATATCTTCAATAGTCTGAATGGTCCTCTCTACTTGACCATCTATCTGAGGATAAAATGTTGTGCTGAGATGGACTTGGGTATTGAGACCCTTTTAGAATACTTTCCAAAAGTGAGAAGTGAACTGGGTACCTTTATCTGAGATGATAGATAGTGGAACACCATGTAACCTGACTAACTCCCTAATATAGAGTTTGGCAAATCCTCGGCGGAATTATGAAGTACGAACAGGAAGGAAATGAGCTGACTTGGTCATTTTATCTATAATGACCCAAACTGAATCATGCTGATGACGAGTTCTAAGCAAACCCATCACAAAGTCCATGTTAACTTCTTCCCACTTCCAAGTAGGAATGGTGAACTCTTCATAGAACTACTAGGTTTCTAATGCTCTATCTTAACCTGCTGATATGTAGAGCACTTAGCCACAAACTCTGCAATATCTCTCTTCATCCTACTCCACCAATAGATCTCCCGCATATCGCGGTACATCTTAGTGGCCCCTATATGAATAGAGTATCGCGCACCATGCACTTTTGCAAGTATTCACTGCCTTAATTCATCTACACATGGAACACATAGACGACCCTGAAAATGAAGAACACCATCTCCCCCTTGGGAGAAAACCTCGACTTTCTGATTCTAAACTGACTCTTTAAGCTTAACAAGGCTAAGATCCCTGTCTTGTTTCTCTTTCACCTCAGAAACTAGAGATGACTCAGAACTACTATGAACATATAAACCACCCTCTGAAGAATTGACTAAGCAAACTCTTAGTCTGGCAAGCTGATATATCTCCTGAGCCATCTTCTTCTTACTACCCTCAACAGAAGAAATACTACCTATGGAGAGTCAACTGAGAGCGCCGGCCACAATATTGGCCTTGCCCGGATGATAAAGAGCACTCATGTCGTAATCTTTCAAGAGCTATAACCACCTTCTCTGGCAAAGATTAAGATCTTTCTGGGAAAATACATACTGGAGGCTTTTATGGTCTGTGAAGACATCTACATGAACTCCATAGAAATAATGCTTCAAAATCTTCAAGGAAAAAACTACTGCTGCTAACTCAAGATCATGAGTAGGATAATTATTCTCATGTGGCTTTAACTATCTGGAGGTGTAGGCTATGACCTTACCATGCTGCATGAGGACACAACCTAAAACCACTTTAGATGCATCAAAATAGACTACAAAACCATCTGAACCAACTGGAATAGCTAGAATTGGAGTGGAGGTGAGTCGAGTCTTCAACTCTTAAAAGCTCTTCTCACATAAATCTGACCACTAAAACTTAATCTTCTTCTGAGTCAACCTGGACATGGGAGATGCAATAGAATAAAATCCCTCAACAAACTATCTATAATAGCCAGCCAAACCCAAGAAACTCTTAATATCTGATAGAGATACGGGTCTGGGCCAATTTCTTACTGCCTCAATTTATTGAGGATCTACTCTAATGCCATGACAAAAAACAATATGGCCAAGGAATGCTACTGATCTTAGCTAAAATTCACACTTGCTGAACTTAGCGAATAATTGGTGATCCCTAAGAGTCTGAAGAACAATCCTGAGATGGTCTGCATGATCACGCTCTGTGCGAGAATAGACCAGAATATCATCTATGAAGACTATGACAAACATGTCCAAGTACTGTTTGAACACACGGTTCATCAAATCCATAAAAGTTGCAGGGGAATTGGTAAGACCAAATAATATGACTAAAAATTCGAAGTGACCATACTGAGTACGAAAACCTATCTTCGAAATGTCACATTCTCTAACTCTGAGCTGATGATAGCCCGATCTGAGTTCTATCTTGGAGAAGTAACTAGCACCCTAAAGTTGGTCGAATAAATCATCAGAGCTGATGATAGACCGATCTGAGTTCTATCTTGGAGAAGTAATTAGCACCCTAAAGTTGGTCGAATAGATCATCAATCCTGGGAAGAGGATATCTATTCTTGACCATGACCTTGTTGAGTTGACGGTAATCAATACACATCCTGAGAGAACTGTCTTTCTTGCACACGAATAATACTGGCGTACCCTATGGGGAAATGCTGGTTCTGATGAATCCCTTATCTAAGAGATCCTTTAACTAATCTTTCAATTCCTTGAGTTCTGTTGGTACCATTCTGTATGGCGGAATAGAAATAGGTTGAGTATCCAGAAGAAGGTCTATACCGAAGTCCATTTCCCTTTTGGGAGGAATGCTTGGAAGATCTTTGGGAAAGACATCTGAGTATTCATTAACAACAGGGACTATTTTGAGGCTAGGATATTCAAAACTAGAATCTTTAACATGCACAAGATGATACACACACCCCTTAGAAATTATTTTCTTTGCCCGAAGGTAGGAAATAGGTTGACCCCTGAACGCTGAAATGCTACCCTTCCAATGTAGGACGAGCTCGAAAACTGAAACTGAACTATCCTATTTCTACAGTTGATTATGGAATAACAGGAATGAAGCCAATCCATGCTCAGAATGACATCAAAATCAGTCATCTCTAACTCTACTAAATCTGCTAATGTGGATTTCTAACATATCATAACCAAAAAGTTCCTGTATACCCGCTGGGCTATGATAGTTTTACCCACTGGGGTAGAGACTGAGAAGGGCCCTGCTAGGACTTCGGGACTAATTTTGAAATCGCCTGCTATGTATGGAGTAACAAAAGACAAAGATGCACCTGGGTCTAGCAAAGCATAAACATGAATATGGAAAATCTGTAACTTACTAGTAACGATATCAGGAGAATTTTCCTGATCCTACCAGGACTGAAGAGCATAGAGTCTATTTGGGCATTGCCCACTGGTAGCACTGGAAATGGCACCCTTCTGGTTTGGGTGACTGGATTGAACTGTAGAATGATTTTGCTGACCCTGAAGACTTGACTGCAGACTCTCCCTAATCCTGTGGTATGGTTTGCCACAACTAAAATAGATATCACTACCGGCTCTGCAAATACCCTTGTGGTTCTTACCACAAGTCTAACAAAGGGGATTCATTTGGGAACTTCTAACACTACCCTGAGATTTAGAGCATGGAGCTTTGTCTCTATTACTGTCTCAAAACTTCGGCACTGGAGAGCTGGCAGAGGAAGGAGCTGGAACGGCTGACTTGGAGCAAAACTATAAATAGTTTCCTCTATCGGACTTGGGGTGAGTAAAGTTGAAATTACCTGACCTTTCTCTCTTGTTCTGCCTCTCCCTAGTCTTAAACTTCTGCTCTTCTACTTGCTGGGCATGGTTCATGAGTCTTGATAAGGTCATATCACCAATCAGCATCGCAAACCTATACTCATTTACCACGCTATCATTGACCCCTGACACGAACTTGCTCATCTTAGCTCTATTGTCTGCAACCACATGACGAGCATACCTGGCTAGCTGAGTAAATCTGAGAGAATACTCCCTAACCGTCATATTCCCCTACCTGAGGTTGATGAACTCAAGAACTTTGGCTTCCCTCGGCTCTTGGGGAAAGAATCTGTCCAAGAAGGTTGTGAAAAATTCCTCCCACTCGTTAAGGCCTGTATCATCTAACCTCTCAAACTTCCACTATTTGTACCAATCATGAGCAATATCCTGTAACTGGCAGGCGGCTAACTCAGTACTCTCAATAAAAGTAACACCCATGATGTCAATGACCTTCGGGACTTGGTCAATGAACTCCTGAGGGTCCTCATCAGACTTAGATCCATGGAAAAATAGAGGGTTCATCCAGGTAAAGTCCCAAACCCTAGCTGCTTTAGGAGTGGCCACTGGATTGGCCAAAATAACTAGTGGTCGTTCATTCTGTGCAGCTATGAACTGAGCAAGTATGGTAAATGCGGCTCTAAACTCTGCATGGGAAACATATTCTCCTAAAGGATCTTCGGGCTGAGGAGCTGGCTGGTTTCTTCTCTTTGGGGCCATGGTAAAAAATAAGAGAAGAATGGATTAGACTGAGAGTTTAACTTATGATTATACTCAATAGCATGACATGAATAATGAAGAAAGGGGACTGTTCCTAAAACATCTTATAGCCTCCTACACATAAATATGGTGTGCAACACACTCATATAAAAGACTCAACTAGATGCGGCTTTTAGACCTCCTAGGACTCTATTGAACCTTAGGCTCTAATACCAAGTTTGTAATACCCCAATTCTGTGAACTGAAATGCTACACGATTCTCATGACCCCAAGGGACAACAAGCTAACCCATAACTGATATTTGTACCTCTATACCATAAATCATGATATAACAATGCGGAATACATAGAACTGTAAGGCCATAAGGTTCAACTGAATAAAACCATGTGGGTGAAAATACCTAAAACAACTCAATTTGAATGTAAATTTGAACATAAATCTAAAACCCTCTAAACTATCTGAATAAGGAGTTGAAGGAACATGTCTCCAACGAACTCCATAAAACTGAACTGAAGAAATAAATATATGAATCAAATCATATTATCCTCAAATCAATAAGGACTCACTGTGTCTCTGCGACTAGAATGTTACCACTACTGCTGGGCTGGAGCTTGTGTCTCAGAACCTATGGTGTAACATGAAAAGAAAGAACCATAGTGCAAATGCGTTAGTACAATGGGAGTACTGAGTATACGAGGAAGGTAGGCTGAACATAAAGGGTTTCATGCATGAACAACACTAACTGACTAATATAAATGTTGGAGTGCAAACACACATATATAGAAACTGGGACCATGAATACGTGATTGCATGACTTGTAAGCTAATACATGGTTTACTGATAACTGTCATGACTGATACTGAAACTGATAACATGGGCGACTATATCTGACAGTCCTGTATATACTGAAATCTGAAAAACGCCCTGAGTTCTTTTACTAAGACTGATACTAAACTGTGGGAAGTAGTGTTTAACCGACATTCCCCATATATGCTATTATGGCTAAGCTGGGGTACAATCTCTGCCCCAACTGGAGGGGTGTCAATATCGTGCCACGGGTAAGTATAGCCTATGAGTAACCCTTATTTGGTGGGGACTCAATGAGAATGGTGGGAACCCAAAACCAATGGGTTAAGCCAACTCATCAACCCTAATATGATGGGTTAAGATGTCTCAACCTACGCTGGCTACATAGTTCTGGAACACAAGGATGACTACTAAGAATCACACCCTGAACTGGCGGGTGAGTTCCCATCCTTAGGTTCAGTCTATGCTAACCTTTACTACCATCTGGAGGGACTGGACATGAATAACTGACTGTGCATGACTTAATCTTACTGAATTTCGTTGACTGACAGAATGTTACTGATATCTGACAACAGACTAAGATCATGAGGTTTTCCTGAGTCACATGACTGACTGAAGTTTATGGAATCATAGCTTGAGTTTAGATATCGTGATACATGACATGGCTCTAGGCACATAACTATAGTCTTCAGGTACAAGTACCCCCAGGACTCGATAGAAGAAAACTGACACACATGACTGACTTGATCATAAGAGTAGAGTCCATAATTTATAATAAGTAGGGATCTGATACTAAGAATGGTTATCAACAATGTATTGCATGGAAAGGATTTCATATCACATGGAAGTACTTGCACAATCTTAATATCATGTTCATTGCATAATCATATTGGAAACACATACCAATAGCAAGGAAGTTCATATGGATTGCATGATTATCATATATCTTGTTCATAAGTAGGATTTGCAAGTAAACATAGCATAATCTCATAAGAATAGTTCATAAGTATTCCAACAACATTTACAAGGCACATTATCAACATAGAAGTCATTGGAATGTAAGGGCATATCATGAATCCTTCACTTAGTCACAATTTAGCTATATAGCATTATTTCTAGTTTCTTAGGCATTTTATCAAACACCTTACATGAAAATCTTAAGCATAGATGAAATCATCAAATTATACATCATGAACAACCGAATTTACATGTTTCCAACTCATATGATATCATGAAATTCAAAAAAACATATAAAGATTCCATCTTGGGAATCACCCAATATCAGCAGCATAAACATCAACACCCAACAATATAGAAATCATACTTTATAATGAAAAAGAGTGTTTTTGAGCTTTATGGTTGAAGGATATGCACAAATCAACTCACGCATACTTTAGAAGGAAGATTCTTGATGATTGATGGAGGAATTTCCTTGAAATCGGATCTTGAAGCTTAGTTACGCAACCCTAGTTGTTTTTCTCTTTTAGTTCTCTTGGATGATGAGCTTTGAGATGATAATAGGGTTGTAATATGTTTTAGAAGCTATATATTTTGTAGGGTTAAGTTTAGGGACGTTTAAGGAGTGTTAAAAGACTTAATTACATTTAAAATAACTCAAAACGGAGTGTTTTTGGCATCTGGAATTGACTTAGGCGGCGCCCAATTAATTGCCTAAGATAGGTTAGGCGGGGCCTAACCAATCGCCTATGCTTGGGTTGGTCGGCGCCTAACCAAT
>NC_061116.1:8287940-8297859 GCF_002878395.1 Capsicum annuum
AAAAATTGGTATCAGAGCTTAAGGTTCAATAAAGTCCTAGGTAGTCTTAAAGCCACATCTATAGAGTCTTGTGCATGAGTGTGTTGCACTCCAAATTTATGTACAATAGGATATGCGATGTTTTAGGACAAAGTTTCCCTTTTTTCATGTCACAGATCATGCTATAGAAAGGTTCTCTAAGAAAGTTATGTAGATTCTCAGTATACCCCACTCATGTCAATTCTACCTTACCTTTAAGGTAATAGAAACAGCAAAGCTCAAAGTCCTAGAGATAGGGCTTTCTCAGACCATCCCTGCAGATAGTTATGGGATTGCCCATAGTCTTAGAAGTATTCTATCAGATCCTTTCTCAGAATCCTATGATAGCATATGACCTATAGTTAGAAGCATGAACCTACGAGTTTAGCATTAGTAGAGTTGGAATAGCATTAACCATATCAAACAGATTATGATTCATGGGGATAGTTGTACAAGAGGTAAATTACTAGGCTTGAATAGTGCATGCAAAAATTTAAGGTTATTGATTGAAAACTAAGTGTGAAGGTGTGGATGTGAGTTAAGAGTTGTGATCCTAGTAGTTGATGAAGGAACAGAAAAAGATAATGTGTTTAGTAAGACAAACATGTATTAAAAAAAGTGTAAGAATGCAACGATGCTTGTAGGAGATAAAGTAAGTTAAGAGTTGTAGCCCAAGGGATAGTATTAGTAGTGAGTTTTATACTTTCAGGTGTAGTATTTCAGGATGACTTTATCATTTATGTACATTATTATACCCTAGACTCTAGAGTAGATTGATTGTGGTCTAGTTCAGAGTGTAGAAAAGTGTTTGTAGACTTATGATAGTGGCTTAAAGCTAAAGTAGAGAGTTTAGTCAAGAAAGTGCAGAAGAAGTACTCCAATTAAGTATAAGTTTTCTGCATGAGTTAGTTAATAAAGCCAGCGATTCTGTTTAGCAGTAAGACAGTCAGATTCGCATAGTTTTTTTTTCATCTTTTCATCTAATCATTCTATTCGAAATCTCAAGGAATGTGACAATTCCAAGGTAGAGTATCCTAGTAGTTGTGAGTATAACTAAGTTCATGCATCATGCATTAGTTTTAGCTCCCAAATGTTTAGTTATGTATCCAGTTCGTAGATGCCTTATATATTACCCCAGTATATCAGTCAAATAAGCATTCATAGAGGGACATAAAATACCAATAAAGAGATACCCCATAGTTCCTCAATGCTTTCATGTCTTTAAACCTATTCAGTTGTATGTTCAGATGTTTTTAACAAAGTTAGTATCGGTTATCATTGCATATTCAGTCAATCATTCAAGAGTCAGTTCAGTAAAGCATTTATGCATTAAACATGCATGTTTAGTAGAAGAAACTCAGCTTATTAGTAATTTCAGTCGTGTATTTATGATTCAATTATTCATGCACCAGATATGCATGCTCAGTGTAAGAGCTCTGTCACATATCCATGCATCAGACATGCATATTCAGTATGAGATTTTTGTATATTAGTAGTTGCAGTCAGATAGTTATGTTCCAAATCTTCTCGCACCTTAAGTAATTTTTTTCCATCAGTATTCTCATTCTAGTCAGTCCCATTCAAGGATGAATGTTCCCAAGAGGGAGATAATATAAGAACCCATAAAATTTCCTAGTCATTAGAGCTTTTAAAGCTTGCCAAGAAAGGCTTGACACTTAAAAATTAACTAAGTGTTGGAATTTCTTCATTTCATAAGCCTTCAAACTTTGACGAATTATTTTGCGACATTCCCGACCTCTGTTTTTCGATTTTCAAGTTTTATTTAGGTCATGCTTGGATTTTAAAATAGTAGTACTGTGCGATTATCATGCGGCGCACACTCCAGTCCACCCCTAGGGGGATGTAGTAAAGCATATGGAGCATGCTCTATTCCAGTGCACTAGAGCATGCGATGAATGTTTCATAGCATGCTCATAAAAATTTTTAGCTTTCAGCCCCATTTTTCAAAGGGCAAATAGGTCAATTTCCCACCTCTAAATATGTCCATTAACACGAGATTCAACCTTATTTCACCCAAATATTGTTGTTTTCTCTGAAAATCCCTGAAGAACAAGATCTAGGGTTTCTAATTCAAGACTCAAATCATCAAGGTTTCACCCTTAATCTTCCAAGAATCAAATAGCAAGGTTTGTTAGATGTTGATTCTTGCGTTCTTTCCACCCAAGAAGTCCAAGAATCCTTTTCAAAATTATAAAGTTTATGTAATTATGAGATTTCATGATTTATGTGTATTGAAGTTCATGATTATATGTTTTTGTGTTTTAATTCATCATTTAGACTACAAGTTTTATTAATTTATTTCTAGTATGTGATGAATTGTGTGATGTTCATGATAAACCCCCTTCAAGTTGCATGTTGATTGATGAAATCATGATACTTAAGTGTAGTATTTGTTGTATAACCAATGAATGCTTCCCCTATGTTTGATAAAATGCTTGTGTTAATGAAATAGGGCCATTATAGAATGTTGACAAGAAATTCCCAATTATGTGCACTTGAGTTCATGTTAAGTGTTTAGTGCGTTCCTTATTGAATGAGTGATGAGACAATAGCATGCCTCCCTATATCATTACATGTTTAATATTTCTAAGTGCTTGAAAATATGTTTTATTGAGTGTATGGTGAATGATAGTCTATTATTATGATGGTCAAGAGTGGTCATGTCTTGTATTATTTATATTATCAAGTCTAGGGGTATTTATACTCGACAAATTATCTGATTGTCTAAAACTAGCGTCAGATTCATGATAGTATCAGTCATTCCATGATTACTAATATTCTCCATCAGTTACAAAACTCAGTACTCTCAGATAGTTACAAAAATTAGGAAATTTCAGTAATCCTAATCTCAATAGCATTCCAGCTTCAGTTCAGCACTCAATCCAGATCTTAGTAGTATTCAAGTATTCAGTTCAGACCTCAGTAAACTAAGTCAGCTAGTAGAATACAGTAATATTCCATCAGTCTTTGGAACTAAGTAAACTCCACCAGATCAGTCAAGTAACATGATCAGTAATAGATTCAGCTAAGTCTAGCATAGTTTAAGAAAAAGAATAAGTTCAGTGTCTTTTAGTTGGGAGTAGAATTCAGCATCGAGGAAACCTTAGGATGGGGGATAACCCAGTACAGAGGACTGAGATCCCTAGAAGCAATCCCTAAGTGCTAGAACTATGTAACCAGTGTAGGTACGAGATGTCACCAATTAGATTGGACTGACATACTTAGGGAACACCCATTAGATAGGACTGATCTCAGGGGTCGCCCGTTAGATAGGACTAACCCTACAGCAGTTGTGTATTTACCCGTGGCATGGTACTGACACCCTTCCAACAATAGTTATAGGTTGCACCCCATCTTAGCTAGAAGGAGTATGTCGGTTAGATGACTACTTCTCTCAGTCTCAATTTCAGAATCAATCTTAGTAAAAGAACACAACTCAATTGTACAGATTTAAGACTGTTAGATACAGTCAATCATTATCATTATCAATGGACTCAGAGATCAGCCACTATATAGGACTGATCTCAGATTCAGTTAGTCATCTCCAGTATTAAAAAATTCAGAGATCACCCACTAGATAGGACCAATCTCAGACTTATTCAATCATCTTCATTATAAGTATATTTTGAGATCACCCCTTATTCACTTATCTTCATTATAAATATATTTAGAAATCACCCATAAGATAGGACTGATCTCAGACACACTTAAGCATTCTCATTATCAATAAATTCAGAGATTACCCGCTAGATAGGACTGATCCCAACATCAGTACTTAGTTATCATCATCAGTAGATTCAGTTATTCAATATGCCAGTATTAGTAAGCTTATATGTCAGTAAAGAGACACTCAAAACTCAGTATTCAGTGTCACTATGATTTGAATTACGGTTTATACATTCATTCATGTATCCTAATTTAGTATGCTCAGATTATTTTGTCAGTATTGTTCATGCATATGAAACCTTACATTTAGCCTTACCTCATCTAGTATACCAGTACATTATTACGTAATGACGTATACTTTTCTACTCTATGGTGTTTTATACTAAAGTTTCTGAAGCACGAGATATTGAGAACCCTTAGCAGTTCAAATTCAGCCAGAAGCAGTAGACTTAGCAGTGAGTCCTCATCATTTGAGGATAATATTTAATTTTATAATTATATTAGATTTAGTAGTTTAGTAGACGGATTTAGTTGAGGACTTGTCCCATCAACTCCCTATTCAAAAAGTTTAGAGGGTTTTAGACTATAGAGTTTTTAAGACTAATTATTCAGACAGTTGTTTAGTTTTGATATTATTAGATTTCATTTAGTTATATTTTCATTTATTTTAAATCTTACGGAAAGTTTCCACCAGTTTTCCACACTTATTACACTATATTATGCAGTGCTCAGTTACAGATATTAGAAAGGGTTAGCTTATGGTCCCTCAGAGTCAGAAGCACTATGTAGCATCCGGGGTTCAGAATCTGGGGCATTACAAAATTAGTATCAGAGCCTAAGGTTCAAAGTGTCCTAGGAAGTTTGAAAGTCGCATCTAGTATAGTCTTATGCATGGGTTTGCTGCACGCCATATTTATGTATGGGAGGCTATAAGATGTTTTAGGAAACATTTTCCCTTCTTTCATGTCATAGATCATGCTATATAAAGTTCCTCTAAGAAAGTTATGTAGAATCTCAATATGCCACACTCATGTCAACTCCTCCTTACCTTCAAAGTAATAAAAACAGTGAAGCTCAAAGTCCTAGAGATAGGTCTTTGTTAGACCATCCCTGCAGACAGTTATGGGATCCTCCGCAGTCTCAGTAGTATTCTATTAGATCCTTTCTCAAAATCCTAGGATAGCATATGACCTAGAGTTGGAAGCATAAACCCAGGAGTTTAGCAGTAGTAGAGTTGGAATAGCATTAACCATATCGAACAGATTCTATATTCATGGGGATAGTTTTATAAGAAATAAACAGTAGGCTTGAATAGTTCATGCAAGAATTTATGGTTATTGATTGGAAACTAAGTGTGAAGGTGTGGATGTGAGTTAGGAGTTGTGATCCTAGTAGTCGATGAAGGACAGAAGCAAATGATGTGTTTAGTAAGACAAGCATATGTTGAAAAAATATAAGTATGCGAAGATGATTGCAGGAAATAAAGGAAGTTAAGAGTTGTAGCCTAAGGGATAGTATTAACAGTGAGTTTTATACTTTTAGGTGCAGTCTTTCTGGATAAATTTATCATTTATGTGCATTATTGTACCCCAGACTCTAGAGTAGATTATTTGTGATCTAGTTCAGAGTGTAGAAAAGTGTTCACAGACTTATGATGGTGTCTTAAAGCTAAAGTGGAGAGTGTAGTCAAGAAAGTGCAGAAGAAGTACTCCAATTAACTATATGTTTTTCGCATGAGTTAGTTAGTAAAGCCAGCGATTCAATTTAGCAATCAGATAGTTAGTTATTTTCTCATCTTTTCATCTAATTGTTCTATTTGAAATATCAAGGAATGTAACTATTCCAAGGTATAGATTCCTAGTAGTTGCGAGTATAACTAAGTTCATGCATCATGCATTATTTTCAGATCCCAAATGTTTAGTTATGAATCCAATTCGTATTGCCCTATGCATCTCCTTAGTATATTAGTGAAGTAAGAATTTGTAGAGGGACATAGAGTCCCAAAGGGGAGATACCCTATAGTTCCTCGATGCTTTCATGTCTTTAAAACCATTCAGCTGTATGTTCAGAAGTTTCTCATAAAGTTAGTATCGGTTATCATTGCATATTCAGTCAAGCATTCAAGAGCCAGTTCAATGAAGTATTCATGCATTAGACATGCATGTCAGTAGAAGAAGCTCAGCTAATCAATAATTTCAGTCATGCATTTATCATTCAATAATTCATGCACCAGATATGCATTCTCAATGTAAAAGCTCTGTTATGTATCCACGTATCAGACATGCATATTCAGTACGAGATTTCAGTATATCAGTAGTTCCATTCATATAGTCATGTTCCAGATATTCTCACCCCTTAAATAAGTTTTGTCCATTAGTATTCTAAGTCAAGTTAGTCCCATTCGAGGATGAATGTTCTCAAGGGGGAGATAATGTAAGACCCCATAAAATTTCCTAGTAGTTAGAGCTTTTAAAACTTTCTAAGAAAGGCTTGACACTTTAAAATTTGGCTAAGTGTTGAAATTTCTTCATTTCATAAGCCTTCAAACTTTGACAAATTATTTTGCGACCTTTTCGACCTCCGTTTTTTTATTTTCAAGTTTTGTTATGATGGGGCAAGTTAATAGTACATATCGAATGGGTTTCGGAATTTTTGTAATCCGTTTAGGGCATGTTTGGATTTCAAAATAGTAGCATCGTGTTATTAGCGTGTGGCACATTCTCCAGTCCACCCCTGGGGGTGCAGTAGAGCATGCAGAGCACACTCCATCCCAATGCACTAGAGCATGTAACGCTTGCTCCATTCCACTCCTGAGGGATGTGATAGAGAATTCGAAGTATGCTCCATCCTGGTGTACTGGAGCATACGACGCAGGCTCCTGAAAATTTTTAGCTTTCAGCCCTATTTTTTCAAGGCAAATAAGTCAATTTTCCCTCTCCCCTATATATGTCCATTAACATGAGATTCAGATTTATTTCACCCAAATATTTTTGTTTTCTGTCAAAATCCCTAAAGAATAAGACCTAGCATTTCTAATTCAAGACTCAAATCATCAAGGTTTCACTATTAATTTTAAAAGAATCAAATAGCAAGGTTTGTTAGATGTTGATTCTTGAGTTCCTTCCACCCAAGAAGTCCAAGAATCCTATTCAAAAATTATAAATTTTATGTAATTATGAGATTTCATGATTTATGTGTATTAAAGTTCTTGATTATGTGTTGTTGAGTTTTAATTTATGATTTAAACTACAAGTTTTAAGAATTTATTTCTATCATGTGATGAATTGTGTGATGTTCATGATTAACGCCCTTCAAATTGCATGTTGGTTGATGAAATAATGATAATTAGGTATAGTATTTGTTGTATAACCAAAGCATTCTTACCATAGGTTTAATAAAATGTTTGTGTGAAGAAAATAGGGCCATTATAGCATATTGACAAAAAATTCACAATTATGTGCACTTGAATTCATGTTAAGTGTTTGGTGCATTCCTTATTGAATGAGTTATGAGACAATAGCATGCCTCCCTATATCATTACGTGTTTAAAATTTCTAAGTTCTTGAAGAGATGCTTTATTGAGTGTATGGTGAATGATAGTTTATTGTTAAAATGTTCAAGAGTGGTCATGTCCTGTATTATTTATGTTATCGAGTCCTGGGGGTATTTATACCCAACAAATTAGCTGATTGTCTAGAGCCAGCATCAGTTTTATGATACTCTCAGTCATGCCATGATTAGTAATATTCTTTGTCAGTTATAGAACTCAGTACTCTCAGATAGTCACAGAACTTAGGAAATCTCAGTAATCCCAATATCAACAGCATTCAAGCTTCAGTTCAGTACTCAATTCAGATCTTAGTAGTATTCAAATATTTAGTTCAGACCTCAGTAAATTCAATCAGCTAGTAGAACCTAGTAGTATTCTATCAGTATTTAGAACCAAGTAAACTCACTAGATCAATCAAGTAACATGACCAGTAACATATTCAACTCAATATAGTATAGTTTAAGAAGAAGAACCAGTTCAGTGACTTTTAGTTGGGAGTAGAATTTAGCACGAAGTGAACCTAGGGATAGGGGCTCACCCGTTAGAGAGGACTGAGATACCTAGGAGAAATCCCTAAGTACCAGAACTACCTAGCCAATGTAGGTATGAGATGTTACCCATTAGATATGTCTGACATACTTAGGGATCACCCATTAGATAGGACTGATCTCAGAGATCACCTATTAGATAGGACTGATCCCACAACGGTAGTGTCTTTACCCGTGGAATAGTAATAACACCCTTCTAACTGGGGTTACAGGTTCAACCCCAACTTAGCTAGAAGGGGCATGTTGGTTAGATGACTACTTCCCACGATCACAGTTTCAGAATCAGCCCAATAAATTAACTCATTTCAGTTGTACAAATTCAGAACTGTTAGATACAGTAAGTCATTATCATTATCAATGGACTAAGAGATCACCCGCTACATAGGACTAATATCAAATTCAATTAATCATCTTCACTATCAAAAGATTCCGAGATCACCTGCTAGATAGGACTGATCTTAGACTTATTCAATTATCTTCATTATCAATATATTTAGAGATCACCTTCTAGATAGGATTGATCTTAAACTTAATTAGGAATTCTCATTATCAATAAATTCAGAGATCACCCACTAGATAGGACTGATCTTAACCTTAGTACATAGTTATTAGAATCATTAGATTTAGCTATTCAGTATCCCAGCATTAGCAAGCTCATATGTTAGTAAAGCAGCACTCAAAACTCAGTATTCAGTGTCACTATGATTTCATTTATGTTTTATGCAT
Organism: Capsicum annuum; assembly: GCF_002878395.1. NCBI lineage: Eukaryota > Viridiplantae > Streptophyta > Magnoliopsida > Solanales > Solanaceae > Capsicum > Capsicum annuum. The sequence goes on from NC_061116.1 coordinate 8,296,470, forward strand.
TCATTCATGTAACCTCATTTAGTATACTAAGATTATTTAGTCAGTATTGTTCACACATATAAACCCCTGTATTTAGCCTTACCTCATCTAGCATACCAATAAATTCTTACTTACTGACACATATTTTTCTATGCTATGGTGTTTTATACCATAGGTTCAGAAGCACGAGATCTAGAGCACACTTAGCAGTTCAGATTCAGCCAGAAGCAGTAGACTTAACAGTGATTCCTCATAATTCGAGGATAATATTTATTTTTATCATTATATTAGATTCAGTATTTCAGTTGATGGAGTTATTTGGGGACTTATCCCATTAACTCCTTATTCAGATAGTTTTGAGGCTTTCAGACTATAGAGTTTTTTAGACTAGATATTCTGACAGTTATTTAGTTTTGATATTATTAGATTTCATTCAATTGTATTTGGGTTTATTTTGAACCTTATGGCAAGTTTCTGGCATTTTCCACACTTATTACAGTATATTATGTAGTTCTCAATTACAAATATTAGAAAGGGTTAGCTTATGGTCCCTCGGGGTCATAAGCACTATGTAGCATCTGGGGTTTAGAATTCGAGGTGTTATAGTTTACGAGGTCCATTAGCTTAAAAGATTGGGTTTTTAGTTTCTAGTTTCAACCAAAGGTTGTATTTGTGTTCAGAATGGTTTAGAATCTTCCTTAGTTTTTAAGGGGGAGGAAAAGCAAGACAGAGATCCTATCATAGTCAAGTGAGAAGAAATAATTGAGATCAGAAGGTTGAGGTTTTCTTCTAAGGGGGAGATGGTATGATTTATTGTTAGGGTAGGTTGTCCATTTAGAATGAGGATGGTTTGAGGTATAAAATGTTAGCAGAAGTGCATGGTTTGTGGTAGTCTATTCATCTAGGAGTTACTAAGATGTACCTCTACTTTTGGGAAGTTTATTGGTGGAATTGTAAGAAAAAAGATATAGCAGAATTCATGGCTGTGTCCAAATTGTTAAAAGGTTAAAGTTGATCAGTAGAGACCTAGTGGAATGCTTTAGAAGTTCACTATTCCCACTTAGAAGTGGTACATGATGAATATGGATTTTGTTACAAGGTTACCTCGTATGCACCGTCAGCATGATTCAATTTGGGTCATTATGGATATGATGATAAAGTTAACCCACTATTGTCTGTTCATAATTCGTATGTAGATGAGGATTATACTAGACTATCTCAAGGATTTGGGTAAGGTTTCATGGTTCCACTTTGACCATTATTTAAGATAGAGGTACTGATAATGCTCAAACTACATCTCTCTAATGAGAATGTAAGTGATCGTTGTCAATATATAACCCAACTAGGTTGGGGTCGAATCCTATAGGAAATATGGTATGAACTTAAGTCATTTGTTATTTAATCAACTGAT
>NC_061116.1:8300859-8380916 GCF_002878395.1 Capsicum annuum
AGGAAATATGGTATGAACTTAAGTCATTTGTTATTTAATCAACTGATAGTTGGATGTTTCCTGAAATGCGGGTTTTTAGTTTAACAAGTAATTGTTGGTCACTTTAGTTTGAGTGTTTGTGATCAAGAGTTTATGGACAAACCAGAATTATGTTCACTAGGGTTTTGGTACGTGACAGATGCTAATACTGATTCAAGATTCTCACACTAGGTAGGACAATAGATTATCTTTATCGAAATTATGCCTAAATGTCTCTCGACCTACTTAAGCATTTAATTTCCTAATCCTCTCAGACTTAGGGAATTTATATTCACTGACCAGACTTTACCTCAGGTTAATCAACCTTATTACAACGTCAATTATTAAATGGAAGTTGAATGTTTCCAAGTCCCTATTGATAATTCACTTCCCACTATGTTTGATTTCTTTCTCAAGAAAATTAAAGCAGGTGTTATCTATCGTTTGCAACCAATAGATGATAATCAAAAAATTGGGATTATGAAGGAGTCCTACTACCTTTTGAATCTTGAACACTTAGCAGCTTATCAAGTCTTAACCCTAGATCCCATAATTTGAGTTAAAGGAATTTAGCCACTCATGATGTAATAATCGAAGCAACTAGATGTATTCATAATTTGAAGAATAAACTTACCACAAGATGAATAGTAACTAGTGACTCTCACATTAGATCACAATAGAAATCCCAAAATACTGATAAAAATCTCTTCAAAGTAATTGTTTTTTCAAGCCAAGAAATTAGAGAGAGAAAATAACAAATTATGTGTCTCAAAACTCTGGCTTGGTACTCACAAGAAAACCCTAAACATTGGTCTAAATAGTTCACCCTAATTATGGAAACAAAATAATAAAATTCAGCATTCCTCAGACAGGTGACGCCATCTATGACGCCCTATCAGGAGGCTAACAACTTATCACAAATGTCGTCACCTCCTTTTTTCTATTGATATTCGCTGGCTTAAGATGACGACGAACGGTGATGGCCTATCAACTTCTTGATGACTTATCATGAATATAGTCAGGTCTCTACCTCAGCTCTCATGTTCTACCTTAGGCTGATGGTAATTTTGACGACGTATTGGCTCCTTGACGACTTATCACAAAATGTCATCACAACTCTTAACTCAGGTCCATTCTCTATCTAAGGCTGACGATGAAGCTGATAAATTATCACAGGGCAGATGACTTATCAAAAATATCATCAGCCACACTTCTCTTCTAATTACTTTAAATTTCAACTTTTTTGCTTCCATCCTTGTTGGTTCCCTAGAATCTTAGATTCTACTGCAAAATCAAAGATAAAACAATCAAAAATGACAAAATTTACTTAAGACTTTGCAATTATTCTTAGTTAAAAACCTCAAATATGGTAGCATCAGCTCACACATCAACACCCTCAACTTAAAAAAATTGCTTGTCCTCAAGCAACTCAAACACAACTTAGAGAATACAAAGTACATTTGGCAGACAATCATCTATATCATCTTCACCATCTTCTAGGTCAGTCAGTTCAAGAACAATTGTGTATGTAATTGAAGAACACCAATGCAACACACAGGACTCAAGATACAACATTAATTTAGCTTTAACAACCATGCATAGCCCAGTATTACACTACCCGAGCAAGTTAGTAACTAGCAATGTAACCAGTACGCCCTCACTATAAAGAAATCCCCTTCATCTCATATCAGTAATCATATATTTAACTATGGGGACAATCAAACTAGTCACTCTCAGAATGAAGTTCCAATCAATGTATGCCAAGTACCATAGGCTTGCCCTTATTTTCACTACCCAGATCTTCAGACAGGTCATCTCAGATCACTATAGGTCTTCTCTTTGGCTTGTAATGTAGGATAGGGGTTGGTATGATACTCGATGATATTTAAGTGACTAAGTCTCCTTGACACTCCACTAGCTTTTTGGGGTTTCACTTATTATCCTTTTTCTATTCTTCTCTTTTCTTTATCATACTTATTCAGGATGGGTGCGGTCTTTTCCACAATCACTTATTCTTTTTCATAATTTATTTTTCTTTTCTTGCTCTTTTTCTCCGCACCTAGTTATTTATTCTTTTTTTATTCTACCTTTTTTCATACTTATTCTGTATCATGCACCCCTATGATAGCCACCCTTAACTTAGGCCATTGGCCTAAGTTAAGATGTATAGTGTCCAAGGAGGACCAGAGCCAAAACAGGTTCATTATGATATAAGTGGGAAGGTGACAGGTATCATAAAAAATAGTCTAATTAGGCTCAAAATAGGGATCAAGGGATATTATACACATAGGGAAGGTCATTTAGGCTAAAAGTGAGCTAATATCAAAATGGACTATGATCCTTTCCTAATCCCTATCCTTCAACCTAGGTAAGACTAACTGGGCAAGTTCTGGCTTTAGCATACAGAGGTAACTAAGTAACATCTCACACACACTTGGCACACAGGTATATCCTAATCTACTACTCATTCAGTTCATACAGCTGTTTGGCAATGATTATTGTGTTACTAGAACTAATTCCATACAAAGATACACGATGGTCACACTTAGATGTAAATCACATAGTTAAAGAAGTAGACCACTTGAAGAGGTGTACAAAAATCACAAAAACAATTTAACTGCCATAGTTACTTGTATTTCTCCTAGTCAGTTACAAAATTTTACAACAATAATTTACCCTACACCCTCAATTTAAAATCAAAGAAAAATTAAACTAAGGGTTAGGGTATACCTGGAATAGATCAATCATGGGGGTCATGGGTTCCTGACCGTGCTTCCCCATCCTTAGTTTCCCTATCTCCATCAGGGGTCTCGCTCTGTTCTGGTGTAGCTGACCTGGTAGTTTCTAAAGGCCTACTAGTAGAGACACCTGAGGCTCTTGCTCGGATGGATTTCTCCCATATCTCATTGTCAACTAAGGACTCAATCCTCGCTTTTTACATCTCCTCTTTTTTAGACTTCTTTCTTACCCTCTTCTTTGCTTTCTTCATCACTGTTAGACCTCTCTCTTTTTCCCTTACCTTTATTCTCACCTTTCTTTTTTTTCTTCAGTGGCTCCTCAGTGTGATCAAGCTATGGGATTTCTCCCTAAGACTCCTCTATAGCCAAATATGCAAAAACCATAAATTGATGTTGTTGTAGCTTTCCAATCTCTACTTTTACTTTATCTAGGTCATATCTGAATAATGCCGTCTCTGGAGATGACCTCTCTTTTAACTGCACATTGAAGCGGTTCTCCAATTCATCAATTTGACCCGAAAGAGCCTTGTAGGGCTCAAGTGCAGCCTTAACCCTCTTGTCTACTACAGCCACAAATTGATTGACAAAAATTTTAAGCTGAGCCTCGCACCACTTAGACTGCTTTGCCACTCTCCTAAAATTCATAGGGTTGAAGGCAAATTTTGTTTTAGGCAATGCAACTAAAGGGTTTGTCTTAGTTCTAAACACTGGATCTACTCATCCTGAAGATGTTAGTGGTGCAACTTTGGAATCCTGTACTTTTACATTAGGCACTAAGCTAGTACCTATAACTGGTAGATCTGTTGGAATCTCTGCACCCCTATCAAGCATTAGCCTTAGCTGATTTTCCTCATTTTGGATAGGATTGTGGGTCTTCTTAGCAAGCAATTCTTTCTCTAACCCTACAATCTTAGGTACCTTGGCTGCCCTACACAACCTTATAATTAAAAAAGGGAAGGGATATATTTTATTGGACCTTGAGACCCAAATTTTAGCCCTTCGATGATAATCTCTCCAAAGTTCAATTTATGGTTAGCCACAAAACTTACGATTAGTATTGCTCTGTCATGCCCGAGGATAGTATCGCTATATATAGGCATCAACCAGGTACGTAGAATACCCCACCAAATTCTTGCCTCTGAATTCAGGGAGGCCTTGAAGATTCTTTCAGTTGGGTTGGTCAGCTATTCCGATTCTCCATCAGCTATAAGTGTGGCTAACTAAGTCCATTGATTTTCTCGATACTTCAATCGGGCATAAAAAGTAGGTGAAGTATCCTGAGAACTGAAGTTTGGTCCATGAAGGAACCTGTTGATTGTTGCTTCTGAAACATCCACTATTGCACCCCGTACCGGAACTTTATCCAACAAAGGTTGGTCTGCTGCTTTCTCCCTTTCTTTTCACATGTTTTCCAAGTGAGCTTGGTAGTTTTCATAAAATTTCTATTCCACCTCCGGATACCTGCTCAACCCCTTAGTGATGATTCTCTTCTCTTCAAAGAGTGGCCTCTTAACAGCTCTTCTGTTAGTTCTGTGAAGCCCATCAAAAAAGATTTTCTAAGCTTTGGGAATCTGCCACCTAGTGGCATCTCGAACTTCTGGATTCTTGCATTTAACCATAGTTCCCCTAATCAAAGATTCTTCCTTATCTTATGGCTCAGCATAAGGGGACTCAGTTGATAGTCCCTTGGATTCAGGTTGACCTAACTCATGTTCCTCGAAATCAGGCTGATCTGACTCATGCTCTTCAAATTCAGCATGTTCAGACTCTTGTTTCTTAGAGGCCGAATGCTCAAAAGTTGTACGTTCAGACGTAGTTGGCTCAGTATCACTCTCTTCACTTTCCTCCACCTCAACTTATGGGGTTGGTGGAGGCTTTTTGGGCTTATCTTCTTTTTTTTCTTTCTGAGCAGTGGCTCTTGTTCCTCATAATTGAACTCCTCATCAATGAGTCTTTGGGGCACACTCCTCTGTTGTTCCTTCTTTGTAGATTTGGGGTTCTTTTCTTTAGGTGCCATTGCAAGACCTATAGCAAGAGAAAAACCATTAGTCGACCCTCAAGAGTATAAACACACACACATCACTCATTTAAGTTTCACACACCTTGAAAGGGCTCGTTTATGCTTCAAACCCTAGGTTTGATGACATTTTTGATAATCTGTCATGCTTATCATAAATGTCTTCATCTCTAAAAAGAACCCACAAAACTTTATCAACTTCTGACGACATTTCTGATAAGCTGTCACAGTTATGATAACTCATCATGAATGTCTTCAGCTTAGGATACAACTTCAACTTGACTTTAACTTTATTTTTTTAATCCACTTTCTCCCTAAAACCCCATTGGTTCTTATTTTTTAGCTGAGCTTTTAAGCTTCAAGCTTGCACCGCAAACCCTAGTTCCTGATTTTCAGCCATTTGCAAGCTAAACTCGATTCAAACTTCTTAGGAACCTGGGTTTTTATCAGTTTATTCACTTACCAATTGAAAAAAAAGGGTACGGTTTTGAGCATACCTGGTGGGTACTTTTACTTTGATTACACGAGCAAGAGGGAGTAGAAGGAAGAACAATTTTTATTTTGATTTCAAATCCACACATACAAAGAAACTTTTCTTCTTGTTTTACTTGGAAAGACTTTAGAAAAGGGAACAAAATATTCTAAGTATGGAAAAAATTTAAAACTTAAAGGAAATAAAATAAAAGAAAACTAGCAGGAAGGTGGAAAGGCCAAGTTGTGGGCTGGGTTGGGTCTTTTTAATTTGGCCCACAATTTCAACTAATTTTGGGATTTTTGTGACAATATTTCTGATAAGCCATCACAAATGTGATAGCTTATCACAATTTTCTTCAGCCTTAACAGAACCTACCTCAGAGCTGATGTTTCTAACTATAAATCTGATGGACTATCACAATTATGATAGCTTATTAAAAAATATCGTCAGGAGCACTTGGATGGATACATTGATTCCACCTTCTTTGAACTAGAACCTAACTACAAAAATAAATAATTTACTGGAACATAAAATTTTGGGTTACCTCCCAATAGCGCCTGATTTAATGTCGTGGCACGACTTGGTTATCTTGACTGCACAGACATCGCCAAGATAACCTTTTGATACCTCTTTACCATATTCATAGAATACGTCCACGATTGAGAAAATGCTCATCTCTTTTTGCTGTGTCATGGATAAGTGTATTTTGAATCGTGTTTCTTATCATTTAGCCTAAACTTCAGCTCATTCATCTCCATGTCTACGATTACTCTCCCGGTTGTAAAGAATAGTCTGCCCAAGAAGATGGGCACTTCGATATCTACATCACAGTATAGTACTACAAAATTATCAAGAAGAATAAAGTCGTCCAGCTTTACCAATACATCAAGTAATATGCCCACTAGCCACTTTACAAACCTATCTGCCATCACCAATCACATGTTCGTCAGGGTAGGATCCCTCAAACCTAGTTTCTTGTACACAACTAGTGGCATTAGGTTTATACTGGCTCCCAAATTGCATAGCACTTTTGTGAAATTCAGGGACCCAATAATGCATGGGTTGGTAAACGCTCCCGGGTCTGCCTTTTTCTGCACTAAAGACCTTGTAGAGATAGCACCACAATGAAGAAGATTGTCCTCCGGCTCATGTCTAACCTTCCATTTCTTCGTGACAAGTTCTTTTATAAACTTCACTTATCCTAGCATTTGCTCAAGTGCCTCAACCAAAGGCATATTTATCTTCAACTGCTTGAGCATTGCCATGAATTTGCTGAATTTTGCGTCAGCAATTTTTTTTTCAATCATTGAGGAAAGAGAGGTGGTGGTCTTGGAAGAGTTTTCAACTCTACCTCTTTCTCCTTCTCTTTAACTTTTTCTGGAGTATCATTAGAACCATCCAGCGTCTCCAATTCCACTGGGCATTCTTCTTTGGGTTCATCCTCTGTCTCAATCACATCTTTAACAAAATGTTTACCCATAGAATGGCCTGATAACATCTTACCAATCCTAGTGGTAATCGGCAAACATAAGCCATCATTCCATGGATTTTGGACTATATCTCTTGGTAACGTTCCACTTTTTCTCTGGTTAAATGCTATGGAGAGTTGGCTCATCTGCTGCTCCAACTGTTTGATTGTGGTAGAGTGTGAGTTTACCAACTGAATAATAGATGATAGATCAGTCTTCATGGTAGTCACACAAAAGTTAGTAATATCCACTCCCTTCAACAACTTCGCTAGCATGTCCTCTATAGACAACTTTTTAGAACTTCTTGTAGCAGCTTCACGATTTCCAGAAGGGATATAGAGCCCGCTCCTATCATTATTATTCCTCCAATTTTCCTACTCCCCATCCTTATAACCAGGCTTATCATAATAATTCCAACTTTGATTCCTTTGGCCATTGTCTTGGAAACCGCCCTGATTATTCACATAGTTCGCTTCTTCTTTTGTATCAGCATCAACTCTATCTTGAGATCCCACAACTTTTACCTTCTCAGTCTTTCCTGGTAGCGAATGCTTGGTTAGCAAATCCATCTGCATTTTTAGGTGAGCCATGTCTTGGTCACGCTTCTCATCTCATATACATTATTCAACAGTAATACCCACAGATATAGTGGGGTTGGCTACCACAGAGTCTGTAGTATGCCATGCCCGATACTGTTTTTTTAGTCTCTCTAGCATCTCTGAACCCTCTGGAAATGTAAGATCAACAAATAAACCACCTGCAGCATTATCTACAATTAGATTTGCAATAGAGTTAAGAGCCCTGTACAAAGTCTCCATCAAGTGTATGTCCGTCATGTTGAGGTTCGGACACTGTGTCAGCTTTTTTTTTAATTTCTCCTAGGTTTCATGCAAAGCTTCAGTTAGAAGCTGCCTAAAGTTGCTGATCTCATCCATCAACTGTACCCTTCTGGAAGGCGAAATTAACCTTTCTAGGAAAGCTCTTTTCAACTGCCTCCAGTTGGTTATAGAATCGGGTGTCAGCTCATTAAGCCACAATGTTGCCTCCCCAGATAGAGACAATGGAAAAAACCTCAAACGGATAGCATTCTGACCCACTCCTAGGTTATGAAAAGATTTACAGATATTGATAAAGTTCACTAGATACAAGTTCAGGTCATCCCCAGAAAGGCCACCAAACAACCTCTTTAGATTAAGGAGTTGGATCATAGTACGTGTAATGTTGAATTTTTCCCCAGGTGCCAACGGTGGAGGAATGATTTCACCCATTTCATCTGCTCCTTCCATTCCATCATCATCATCATTGAGGTCATACTAAACCGGTTAGTAATCTTTCCTTTCTTGGAATGGACGGTTCCTGTTAGCATTATGTTTTACTGGTGCAGCTACTTGCTCTGCACGCCTTGGGTTACAAGGATTTAGCAACTCCTCATCTCTCAAATTTTCATCCTCAGGATTTGGATGTCGTTCTTGTTTCCCGACGTTTTGTACATTCACCTAAGCTCTAGCTAAGGCTGCTAATCTACCAGCCTCTTATTGGTCTGCTATTTTTCCAATTCGTTGCAGTTCCGAATTAAGTGATAATAATGGTTCTCCGAAACTTCTAGTTCTTGGAATACACTATAAAGATCCTTCAATAACCAAAAACAATAAATAAATTTAAACCTTGGAAACTTGACAAACAGTCAATTAGTGCACATAAACTTTAATTTACAATCGTATTCCCCAGCAACAATGCTATTTTTTTATAATGCTCAAACTAAACCTCTCTAATGAGAATGTAAGCGATCCTTGTCAATATATAACCCAACTAGTTTTGGGTCAAATCCCACAGGGAATATGGTGTGAACTTAAGTCATTTACGATTTAATCAACAGATAGTTGGATGTTTCCTAAAATGGGGGTTTTTAGTCTAACAAGTAATTGTTGGTCACTTTAGTTTCAGTGTCTGTAATCAAGATTTTATGGAAAAACCAGAATTATGTTCACTAGGGTTTTGGTACATGACAGATGCTAATAGTGATTCAAGATTCTCATAGTAGGTAGGACAACAGATTATCCTTATCGAAATTAAGCCTAAATATCTCTCGACCTACTTAAGCCTTTAATTATCTAATCCTCTCAGACTTGGGGAATTTATATTCACTGATCAAAATTCACCTCAGGTTAATCAACCTTGCTACAATGTTAATTATTAAATGGAAGTTTAATGTTTCCAAGTCCCTGTTGATAATTCACCTCCCACTATGTTTGATTTCTTTCTCAAGCAAATCAAAGCAGGTGTTATCAATCGTTTGCAACTAATAGACGATAATTAAAACATTGGGATTATCAAGAAGTCCTATTAACTTTTGAATCTTGAACACTTAGCACCTTATCAAGTCTTAACCCTAGATCCCATAATTCGGGTTAAAGGAATTTAGCCATTCATGATGTAATAATCGAAGAAACTAGATGTATTCATAATTTGAAAGATAAAATTACCACAAGATGAATAGTAACTAGTGATTCTCAGATTAGATCACAATAGAAATCCCAAAATACTGATAAAAATCTCCTCAAAGTAATTGTTTTTTCAAGCCAGGAAATTAGAGAGAGAAAATAACAAATTATATCACTCAGAACTCTGGCTCGGTACTCATAAAAAACCCTAAACAAATCTTTGAATAGTTCACCCTAATTATGGAAATAAAATAATAAAATTCCGCAATTTCTCGGACAGGTGACGCCATCTGTGTTGCCCTATCAGGAGGTTGATGACTTATCAGAAATGTCGCCAGCTCCTCTTTTCTTTTGATATTCGCTGCCTAAGGCTGACGACAAACTATGACATCCTATCAACTTCTTGACAACTTATCACGAATGTCGTCAGGTCTCTACCTCAGCTCTCATGTTCTGCCTTAAGCTAACGACAATTTTGACGACCTATCGGCTCTTTGATGGCTTATCACAAAGTATCATCACAATTCTCAACTTAGGTCTATTCTTTGTCTAAGGATGACGATGAAGATGATAACTTATCATAGAGCTGAAGACTTATCAGAAATTTCGTCAGCCATACTTCTCTTCTAATTACTTCAGATTTCAACTCTTTTGCTTCCATCCTTGTTGGTTCTCTAGCATCTTAACTTCTACTGGAAAATCAAAGATAAAACAATCAAAAACGATAAAAGTTGCTTAAGACTCTACAATTATTCTTAGTTAAAGGCCTTAAATATGTTAGCGTCAGCTCACACATCAGGTACCTAGTTCAATTCTTATTTTTTAAAGGCTTTTCAGAAGGTCCTTGGTATCTAAGTTTATCTCTCCACAACTTTTCACCCGCAAATAGATGGTCAGGTAGAGAGGACCATTCAAACCTTAGAGGATATGTTGAGGGCTTGTGTTATCAATTTTAGGGGTAGTTGGAATGACCACTTACCTTTGATTGAGTTTGTATACAACAATATCTATCACTCTAGTATTTAGATATCTCTGTTTGAAGCTCTCTATGGTAGGAGGTGTAGAACACCTATTGGTTGGTTTGATGTTGGTGAAGCTACTTTGGTAGGGCTAGATTAGTGCATGAGGCAATGGAAAAAGTTAAGATAATCAGAGAAAGTTTGAAGATAGCCCATAGTCAATAGAAATCCAATGCAGGTGTGAGGAGAAACGAACTTGAGTTCGAAGTTGGAGATTTTATTTACCTGAAAATTTCACCCATGAAGAGGGTGAAGAGGTTCAGTAAGAAAGGTAATCTTATTCCTAGTTGTGTTTGCACATATTAGATTTTAAACTATTTTAGGCATGTAGCCTATGATTTAGAGTTTCCTAAAGAATTAGCATTAGTTACCCAATGTTCGATGTCTCCTTACTAAAGAAATGCATTGGTGATCAAACTTCAGTTGATCCTTTAGAAAGTGTGGGCACGGAAGATAGCCTCTCCTATGAAGAAGTACCAGTTGAATTCATTGAATGTCAGATTCATAGGGTAAGGAAAAAATAAATTTACCTAGTAAAATTTTTGTGGAGAAATCAGTCCATTGAGAGAGGTGCTTGGGAAGCAAAAGTTAATATGTGAGCCAATATCGTTTTATCTTCTCTACAAATTCAGGTTCGTGTTGAGGTAGTATTTACTCAAAGTAACCAACTCATTTTCTATCTCAACTATCCATCCATCCTTAAGTCATGGCATGCATTGATGAATTTAGTTTAGTTCATGCATCATGTTACATATTCAGGTATTTAACCACGATTCAGCTCATAAGTATTCAATGCATGATCTCAGTCTTCCTATTATCCCAGATCCAATAGTGTTCATTCTGGGACTAATGATCCTAAGGGGTATATATTCTAATACCTCATGTTTTCATGTTATAAAGCTCTCAAAAGATATCCCTTGAAGTTAGATTTCCAACACCACAACTCTAGCCCAAATCCAACATTGTGAAAGAAATTTATAAAAAATTTCTACCAGGAAAATATCAGTTGACCAGTGACCAAGACTAACTTGATGACCCATAACCAGATCCTATGAGGTGATATAAGGAGTTGTATTCATAATAATAAGGGTCCCAATTTTTAGCTTAGTGACCATGACTCCACTCCACAATTCGTAATCAGACATTACAAGTTATTTGGTGGGACTTGTAGTCAGAATAGTGTTCAACCAAGAATCATTTCCAGTGGTTGAGTCCAACACATAACTAATAGTCAGACCTTATGAGTCGTTGTGTGGGCCCATAGCCTGGACAGTAAAGGATCTAATAATAAAGCATCAGACTATGACTTCACTTAATGAATCATGGTCATGAGTAGTTAGGAGGCAGTCCTAGTTAGACCAAAATGTACTCAGTTCCCATTACCCTAGGTTACGACTAAGATCATAACTCATGACCATTCATAATGAGTCATGAGGTGAGTCATAAAGACAGGGAGTGTATTTTCCTTTATGTTTTTCCAAGGATTTTTGTGTATTTTTCCCACTCTCTTAAGGGCCAAACTAATGTCATTTCTATTTCCCAATGGGGTGATATAAAAGACCCAAAGCCCCAATTCATAACATTAACATTAATTCCACCCAACAAAAATCCAAGAGGTAATTTATTTCTTCAGCAAGAGAAAAGTAGGGTTCCTCAAGAAAGTCCAATTTTCAAGAATATCTCTTCAAGGATTCTACATTAGGTATGTGGGATATTGATTAGTGGGTCCCTTTAACCCATTGAGTCCCAAGAACTCTCTAAGCTTTCAAGTGTAAAACACTTTTCTCTTTTATGGGTTTCTAAATTAACCATGAATTTTATAAATCTCCTCTCATTTCTTTTCATTCTAAACCATAAAAATATATTTATTCATCATAATTATGCTTCTATATGTTTAATAATTGTAATACCCGTGTCTTTTCTTAGCTTGAAATCATCACAAGGATGTTAAAACTTGCATTGAAATATGAATTTATTTTTATCCATGTGGTAATTTTATGATTTTCACATTTTATCATGTGGAAAATTGAATAATCTTTCCATCGATACCAATTTCATCAAAATCCGGTGTTTGATGAGAAACTTATGGCCAAAATATAGAAAGTAGAAAAATCACCCAGCTGCGATGGCGCAGGCGACGGACCATCGAAAAAGCAACGGACCGTTGACCATGACCGTCACATCGAGGTAGTAAGTCTACCTTATGGAAATGTACTACGGCGAGGTCCGACGGACCGTCGCACCCCACCGTCGCTCAGAGCCAGTGAGTCCCAGTTTTGTCCCAGTCCGATGGACCGTCGACTCAGCGACGGACCATCGCACCCCACCGTCAGATTAGTTGATCAGTTGTTTTAAATCATTTTAACAGGGGAATTTTGTTCATTTACCACTCGCCTATATATACCCAATAATACACGATTTCTGTCATTGTGTTCATTATTATTTTACAACATATTAGGGTTTCTCTCTAACCTTAATCTCCAAGAACAAAATCCAATCTTCTTTAAGAAACTAAGGGATTTCCAATTCTTCAAGTTTAAGAACATTAAAAACATTGAATCAGGTATGCATAGTGTTCATTCATGGACCTCTTTCGTCCATAAAGTCCAAGAATCCCTTGTCTAAAACTCAAGTTATAGATTTTCTTTATGTTTTCATGATTTGGCTGCTCTTATTTACGTTGATAAATGAGAAATTGGATTCTATTCTATGATTGGCGATAATTCCTATGTGGGTTTAATTATTAGTTATAGATTCATGCAACCCTATGAATTAAAACCTTGAATGATGAAATTAGATTGGAACCATGATGTTTAATTACTATACAATAATGATTACATGAACCATGCCTACAATGATGTTTGCATGAACTATGCCTACAATATGTTTGATTAAATGTCTAGATGAAGGAAAATTGCCTAACTAGCATGATATCATGAAATCCCCATGTATGTACAAGTTTATGCCCATCATATGTTTGATAAAATGCTTGTATGAATGTAGTATTGATTATGAGGTTAGTCAAGTGTTCAAATAAATCATGCTTTGTCAGTTTCCTTCTATCGAGTCCTAGGGATACATGTACCCAAAACATTAGTTGTGTGCCTAGAGCCATGCTGTGTTTTCATGATACTCACAGTTAAGCTATGAATACTTAGACATCAGACCATCTTATGACTCAAGAAATCTCCATGATCTCATGACTCAGTCAGTTGTCAGATATCAGTAGTATTCCGCCAGTCAACGAAACTCAATAACTCAGCTCATGTTCAGTTCAGTAAAAAATGTTTAGTGTCTATTCAGATTAGGGTAGGAATTAGCACCGAGTAAACCCATGTAACACCCCTATTTGCTGAACCGGAATGCTACACAGTGCTCATTACCCCGAAGGAGCACAAGCTAATGCATGACTGATATTTGTACCAGTACACTACATAATATGACATGAAAATACGGAAACATGCATCGAAAGGCCATAAGGTTTAATACTGAACATAACTAAATAACATAAAATAAGTGTGGGGTAATAGAACACCCAAAACAAAACTAAATGTATGAAACATGATAATCTGTATCTAGTCTGCATCTAGTCTGAAAGCCTCTACTATATGAATAATCTGAATAAGGAGTTGATGGAAAATGTCCCGAACTAACTCCAACTACTAAATAATCAATGAAATAGTAAAGAAATAATTATGTTCTCGAAGGATGAGGACTCACTTCTGACTCTGGCTGCTGAAACTGGAATCTACTACTGAGATGGAGCTGGTGTCTCTGAACTTATGGTGTAATATAAAAACAAAGCACCATAGAGAAATATGTTAGTACAATGGAATGTACTGAGTATATATGTGAGGTAGGCTATAAGCAAGGGTTTGCATACATGAATAATGCTAACTGACTATCTAACATGAACGTAAGAGTGCATACATGAATATATAACTATAATTGACACTATGATAACTTGACTACTGAGTCAGAATACTAATAACATGACATGGCTTATAACATGAATGAATGCATCTAAATATAACTGATAACATGGGTGACTGTATCTGACTATCCTAAATCTGATAGAACTATCTGAGTTCCATACTGTATCTGAGTTGACTATATTTCATAGTCCTAAAATTTGAAGAACGATCTGAGTTCTATTACTGAGACTTATTGACTGTGTTTGAAAGTTCTGATTCTGTAACATGAAACTGTGGGAAGTAGTATTTAATAGACATGCCCTAAATATACTGTAATAGCAAATTTGGTGTCCAATCTGTGCCCTGATTGGAAGGGTGTCAATACCGCGCCACTACTAAGGACAAAATATGAGTAAGCCTTGTATAACAGGTAACTCTAGTAAGAATGGTGGGAACCTTCATATAACAGGTTATGCCACCTTATCTACCCTCATATAGCAGTCTACGATGTCTCTATACTGGCTACATAGTTCTAGAATGCAAGGATTGCTTCTAAGAATCACACCCTCATATAGCATGTGAATTCCCATTCTTGGGTTCACTCCGTGCTAATTCCTACCCCCAATCTGAATAGACACTAAACATGTTTTACTGAACTGAACATAAGCGGAGTTACTAAATTCCATTGACTGGCAGAATACTACTAATTTCTGACAACTGACTGAGTCATAAGATCACAGAGATTTCCTGAGTCATAAGACTGTCTAAAGTCTAAGGATTCATAGTCTGACTATGCGTATCGTGAAAACATGGTATGACTCTAGGCACACAGAGAATGTTTTGGGTGGAAGTAACCTAGGACTCGATAGAAGGAAACTGACAATGCATGATTTACTTGAACACTTGACTAACATCATAATCCATACTACATTCATAGAAGCATTTTATCAAACATGTGATGGGCATAAAGTTATTAATACATGGGGATTTAATGGTATCATGCTAGTTAGGCAATTTTCATTTATCTAGACATTTAGTCAAACATATTTTAGGCATGGTTCATGTAAACATCATTGTAGGCATGGTTCATGTAAACATCATTGTATAACAATTAAACATCATGGTTCCAATCTAATTTAATCATTCAAGGGTTTAATTCATAGGGTTGCACGAATCTATAACTATAATAATTACCCACATAGGATTTATCACCAATTATGGAGTAGAATTCAATTTCTCATTTATCAACATGAACAATAGCATCCAAATCATGAAAACATAAAGAAAATCCATAACTTGAGTTTTAGAAAAGGAATTCTTAGACTTCATGGATGAAAGGGGTCAATGAATGAACACTATGCATACCTGATTCAAGGTTCTTGATGTTCTTGAACTTGAAGAATTGTAAATACCTTACTTTCTTGAAGAAGATTGGATTTTGTTCTTGGAGATTAAGGTTAGAGAGAAACCCTAATTGTTATTGTGAAATAATAATGAAAACAATGGCTGAAATCGTGTATTATTGGGTATATTTAAGCGAGTGGTAAATGAACAAAATACCCTTGTTAAAATAATTTAAAATAACTGAGCTACTTATACGACGGTGGGGTACAATGGTCCGTCACTGGGTCGATGTTCCGTTGGACCTCTCCGTTGGATTGGGATAGAACTGGGACTCATTAACTCTTAGCGATGGTGGGGTGTGATAGTCTATCACAGGGTCGACTATCCATCGGACTTCGCCGTCGTATATTTCCAGAAGGTAGACTTAATGCCTGGATGTGACGGTCATGATCGACAGTTCGTCGCTTGTCTGATGGTCCATCACCTGCACCATCGCACCTGGGCAGATTTTTTGCTTTCTGTATTTCGGCCATAACTTTCTCATCTCGCATCGGATTTTAATGAAATTTGTATCTATCAAAATCTTATTCAATTTCCCACGTGATGGGAATTGAAAATTGTTAAAATACCACATGCATAAAAATAAATTCATATTTCAAAGAAAATTCTAACATACTTGAGATGATTTCAAGCTAAGAAAAGGCAAGGGTATTACAATATCTCCCTCTTGAGAACATTCATCCTTGAATGAGACTAACTGAAAGGGAAGGAATAAGATGAACATGGATAACTGAAACATGTTATCATGACTGATATGACTGATGAACTGAATAGATAATACTGAACATGCATAGCTAATACATGTGTGACTGATTCATGAATAAATAGTTGAGTGTTCTAGGGAACTAAGTTTTCTCACAATGAGAATGCATGTCGGATGCATAGTTATATAACTGAACTAATACATGCATGTATGATTGAATATGAAATGGTACTTGATACCAAGTTTATAATAGGAACATAAGCAGGAAACTGAATACTAAGTTTGTGAAATTGAACATAAATGGAGTAAGCTTAAGAAGAACTGTTACCTTAAGCTTGATTGGAATTGGCGGAGAAGAGGTGAGGATACTTGGTACGCATGTCTGCTTCTACTTCCCAAGTAGATCCCTCGACGGGCTGATTTCACCAAACAACTTTAACTAGAGGGACTTCTTTGTTCCTCAATCTACGAGTCTGATAGTCTAGGATTTCAACTGGAATCCCTTCATAAGAGAGGCTGTTCTAAACAGCTACGCTCTGAATAGGGACTATGAATGATGGGTCACCTATGCACTTCTTGTGCAAAGAGACATGAAAAACTTAATGAACTGAGGCTAGATCTGAAAGCATTCGAGCTCATAAGCTACCTTTCCAAAACGACTAAGAAACTTGAAGGGACCAATATTTCGGGGATTGAGCTTTCCCTTCTTTCCGAATCTCTTCACTCCCTTCATGGGAGATATATTTAGATAGACATGATCACCAATCTCAAACTCAAGATCTTTTCTATGAACATCTGCATAAGACTTCTGTCGGCTCTGAGTAGCCCAGAGTCTTTCTCTGATCAGATGGACTTTCTATGAGGCGTCGAATACAAAGTCAAGACCGATGACTGAGGCCTCACTAACTTCAAACAAGCCAATCATAGATCTATATCTCCTACCATAGAGAGCTTCGAATAGAGCTATTTGAATACTACAACAATAGCTTTAGGTGTATAAAAACATAATCAAAGTCAAGTGGTCATCCCAACTACCCTTGAAATTAATTACACACGCTTTTAGCATATCTTCTAAAGTCTAAATAGTACTTTCTGGTTGACCATCTGTCTAAGGATGGAAGGATGTACTAAGATGAACTTGGGTACCAAGACCCTTTTGATAGAAGGTTATACCTCTGTCTAAGATAATAGACAATGGAACACCAGCCAATCTGACCAACTCCTTGATGTAGAGTTTGGCGTAATCCTCGGCCTAATATGAGGTATGAACTAGAAGGAAATGAGTTGATTTAGTCGTCCTGTCTACAATGACCCAGACTGAATCATGCTGAGGATGATTTTGAGGCAAAATTGTCATGAAGTACATGTTCACTTCTTGCCACTTCCAAGTAGGAATAATGAAATCCTACATAGGACCACTAGGCTTCTGATACTCTATCTTAACCTGCTGACATGTAGAGCACTTAGCCACAAATTATGTAATATCTCTCTTTATCCCACTTCACCAATAGATCTCCCACAAGTCTCAATGCATCTTTGTGGCCCCTGGGTGAATAGAGTAGCGCGCACCATGCACTTTTGTAAGAATTCACTATCTTAAATCATCTACACCTGGAACACAGAGACGACCCTGAAAACGAAGAACTCCATCTCAGCCCTAGAAGAAAACTTCTATTTTCTGATTCTGGACTAATTCTTTTGACTTTACTAGGCTAGGATCACTATCTTAGTTTCCCTTACCTTGGAAACTAGAGATGATTTTGAACTACTCAGAACACGTACACCACCCTCCGAGGAATCGACTAAGAAATCGCCTAGTCTGGTAAACTGATGGACTTACAGAGCTAACTTCTTCTTACTATCCTCAACATAAGAAACACTTCCCATGGACAACCTACTGAGAGAGTCGACCACTATGTTGGCCTTTCTCGAATGATAAAGGACTCTCATGTCATAATTATTCAAGAGCTCTAACCACCTTCTCTGACAAAGATTGAGATCTTTCTAATAAAAGACATATTGAAGACTCTTGTGATCCATGTATTTATCTACATGAACTACATAAAGATAATGCCTCCAAATTTTCAAGGCAAAGACTATGGTTGATAACTCAAGATCATAAGTAGGATAATTTTTCTCATGGCGTTTAAGCTGTCTAGAGGCACAGGCTATGACCTTACCATGCTGCATGAGGACACAACCTAAACCCACTCAGGATGCATCACAATACACTACGAAGCCATCTAGACCATCTAGAAAAGCTAAAACTGGAGCTGAGGGTAGTCGAGTCTTCAACTCCTAAAAACTTTTCTCACATGGAACTGACCATTGAAACTTGACTTTTTTGAGTCAATTTGGACATCGGGGAAGCAATAGATAAAAATCCTTCAACAAACCATCTGTAATAGCTAGCCAAACCTAAAAAACTCCTCATATCTGATGGTGAGATAGGGCGAGGCTAGTTTCTTACTGCGTCGGTCTTATGAGGATCTACTCTAATGCCATCACCAGAAATGATATGACCAAGGAATGCTACTGACCATATCCAAAACTCACACTTACTGAATTTGACGTATAACTGATGATCTCTGAGAGTCTGAAGTACTATTTTGAGATGGTCTGTATAATCACGCTCAGTGCGGGAATAGACCAGAATATCATGTATGAAGACTATGACAAACATGTCCAAGTACTGCTTCAACACCCAGTTATCAAGTTTGTGAAAACTTTTGGGGCATTGGTAAGACCAAATGACATAATTAAGAATTTGAAGTGACCATACCGACAATAGAAAGCTATTTTCGGGATGTCACATTCTCTAACTCTGGGCTAATGATAGTCGGATCTGAGGTCTATCTTAGAGAAATAACTGGCACTCTAATGTTGGTCAAATAAGTCATCAATTCTGGGAAGAGGATACTTGTTCTTGACTGTTACTTGATTAAGTTGACGGTAATCTATACACATTCTGAGAGAACCATCTTTCTTGTGCATGAATAAAACCAGTGCACCCCATGGGGAAATGTTGGGTCTGATGAATCCCTTATCTAAGAGATCTTTTAACAGTTCTTTCAGTTCTCTAAGTTCTGCTAGTGCCATTCTATAAGGCAAAATAGAGATAGGCTGAGTGTCTGGAAGAAGATCGATATCAAAGTCTATTTCCCTTTCGTGAGGAATTCCTGGAAGATCTTCGGGCAAGACATATGAATATTCATTTATGACTGGAATAAATTAAAAATTGGGAGTTTCAGAATGAGAGTCCTTAACTCGAACAAGATTATAGAAACATCCCTTAGATATCATTTTCCTTACCCAAAGGTAGGAAACAAGCTGACCTCTAAAAGAGGATACGCTGCCCTTCCACTCTATGATGGTTTTATTCTAAAACTAAATCTAGACTATTCTATTTATGCAAAACATTGCGGACTAGCAGGAATGAAGCCAAGAATGACATCAAAATCAATCATGTCTAATTCGACTAAGTCTACTGAAATGACTTTTGAAATATCATAACTGGGCAGTTCTTGTATACCTACCGGGCTATGATAGTTCTAACCACTGGGGTAGAAACTGAGAAGGGCTCTGCTAGAATTTTGGGACTGATTCCAAAATCAACTATTGTATAAGGAGTAACAAAAGAAAAGGAAGCTCCTGGATATAGCAAAGCATAAACATGTAGATAAAAGATCTATAACGTACCAGTAACTACATCAGGATAATTTACCTAGTCCTGTAGAGTCTTAAGTACATAAAGACAATTTGGGTGCTACCTACTAGCAGCATTGGAGGTGGCGCCCTAGTGATTCGGGAGACCAGACTAGGCTAAGGAGTAGTTTTGTTGACACTGACGACCTGGCTGAGGACAGTCTCTGACTCTGTGTCCTGGCTTGCCACAACCAAAACAAATTCCACTACCTACCCTACAAATACACTGATGGTGCTTACCGTAAGTCTGGCAAAGAGGATAGGTTTGTGCACTACTGATACTGCTGATACTACCCTGAGACTTAGAGCCTGGTGCTCTATCTTTGTTACCGTCTCTGAACTTAGGCACTGGAGAACTGGCTATAGAAGGAGATGGAACTGATGACTTAGGATGAAACTGGGAATGGTTTCCTCTTTTTGATTTAGGCTGACTAAAATTGAAGATACCTATCTAGCTTTCTTATTTTGTTTTTCCATATGCTTAATCTTCTTCTCCTTTATCTACTAAGCATGGGTCATAAGCCTAACTAAAGTAATGTCACTATTCAACATGGCAGATCTTCACTTAATAACCACACTGTCATTTAATCCTAAAGCAAACTTACTTATTTTGGCTTCACCATCTACAACCACATGAGGGGCGTATCTGGCTAATTGAGTAAACTTTAGATAAAACTCTTTCACCATCATATTGCTCTGCCTGACGTTGATGAATTTTAGCACCTTGGCTTCTCTAAGCTCTTGGGGAAAGAATCTATCTAAGAATACAGTGACAAACTCCTCCTACTCTATAGGTCCTGCATGATCTGACTTCCACTGTTTGAACCAAGCATAAGCCATATCCTGCAACTGGTATGATACTAGCTTAGTACTCTCAATAGTAGTCACCCCCATGATGTCTGTCACTTTCTGGACCTGATCAATTAATTCCTGAGGGTCTTCATCTACCTTAGACTCGAGGAAGGTTGGACGATTCATTTGGGTGAAATCCCAAATCCTAGATGCAGCTGAGATAGCCACTAGGTTGGCCGGAATAATTGTTGGCCGTTCATTCTGAGCAGCAACTGATTGAGCAAGAGTTATGAATACGGCCCTGAACTCCGCATTAGAAACATGATTTCCCAAAGGTTCTTCGAGCTGAAGGGCTGACTGATTTCTTCTATTAGGAGGCATACTCTGAAACAGAGTGAAGAAGTGGATTAAACTAAGATGGGTATAAACTTGTACATAAATAGGGATTTCATGATATCATGCTGTTAGGATATTTTTCTTCATCTAGAAATTTAATCAAACATATTGTAGGCATGGTTCATGTAAACATCATTGTAGGCATGGTTCATGTAAATATCATTGTATAACAATTAAACATCATGGTTCCAATCTAATTTAATCATTCAAGGGTTTAATTCATAGGGTTGCACGAATCTATAACTATAATAATTACCCACATAGGATTTATCACCAATTATGGAGTAGAATTCAATTTCTCATTTATCAACATGAACAAGAGCATCCAAATCATGAAAACATAAACAAAATCCATAACTTGAGTTTTAGAAAATGAATTCTTGGACTTCATGGACGAACGGGGTCCATGAATGAACACTATGCATATCTTATTCAAGGTTCTTGATGTTCTTGAACTTGAAGAATTGGAAATCCCTTAGTTTCTTAAAGAGATTGGATTTTGTTCTTAGAGATTAAGGTTAGACAAAAACCCTAATATTTGTTGTGAAATAATAATGAACACAATGGCTGAAATCGTGTATTATTGGATATATATAGGTGAGTGTTAAATGACCAAAATACCTCTATTAAAATTATTTAAAACAAGTGAGAAAATTATCTGATGTTGGGGTACGATGGTCCTTCACTGGGTTGACGGTCTGTCGGACCTCTCCATCGGACTGGGAAATAACTGGGACTCACTTGCTATGAGCGACGGTGGGGTGAGATGGTCCATCGCAAGATCGATGGTCCATCGGACCTCACTACTGTACATTTCCATAAGGTAGACTTACTGCCTCGATGTAATGATCATGGTCGACGGTCGGTTGCTTGTTCGACGGTCCGTCGCCTGCACCGTCGCACCTGTGCGATTTTTCTACTTTTTGTATTTCGGCCATAACTTTCTCATCTAACGCTGGATTTTCATGAAATTAGTATCAATGGAAAGCTTATTCAATTTCCCACGTGATGGAAAGTGAAAATCATAAAAATACCATATGTATAAAAATAAATTCATATTTCAAATAATGTTCTAACATTCTTGAGATGATTTCAAGATAAGGAAAGGCTCGGGTATTAACTCACCTGCTATATGAGGGTGTGATTTTTAGAAGAAATCCTTGCATTTCATAACTATGTAGCCAGCATAGGTTGAGACACTGTGGCCTTCTATATGAGGCTAGATGAGTTGGATTTACCTATTATATGAGGGTTCCCACTATTCTCACTAGAGTTACTTGTTATACGAGGGTTACTCATATGTTGTCCTTACTAGTGGTGCAGTATTCACATCCTTCCAATTAGGGCACAGATTGGACCCCAGCTCAGCTATTATAGCATATTTGGGGCATGTCAGTTAAGTAATACTTCCCATAGTTTCATGTTATAGAATCAGGACTGTCAAACCTAGTCAATCAATCTCAATAATAGAACTCAGATCGTTCTTCAGATTTTTGTACTATCAGATACAATCAACTCAGATACAGTACAAAACTCAGATAGTTTTATTATATTCAGGATTGTCAAATATAGTCACCCATGTTATTAGTTTTATTTAGATACAGTCTTTTATGTTATCAGTCATAGCAGTTATTAGTATTCAAATTCAATAATCATGTTTTCACGGTGTCAGTTACAGTTACGTATTTATATATGTATTCTCACATTCATGTTAGACAGTCAGTTAGCATTAATCATGCAAGTGAACCCTTGCATATAGACTACCTCACATGTATACTCAGTACATTCCATTGTACTGGCACATTTGCACTATGGTTCTTTCTTTTTATGTTACACCATATGTTCAAAGACACGAGCTCCAGTTCAGCAGTAGATTTTAGTATTAGCAGTCAGAGTTAGAATTGAGTCGTCATCCTTCAAGGACATGATGATTTTCTATTATCTCATTGATTAGTTTCTTGGTTGGAGTTAGTTGGGGACATCTCCCATCAACTCCTCACTCAGACAGTTTCAGTCATGTTTAGAGGCTTTCTAGACTGTTATGTTTCAGACTTCAGTATTTCAATTTTGTTTTGGGTATTCCATTACCCACTCAGATGTTATATACTTTAGTTTATATTTAGATTGAACCTTATGGCCTTTCAAGGGATGTTTCTGCATTTTTATGTTATATTATGTAGTATACAGGTACAGATATTAGTCATGGGTTAGATTATGGTCCTTCGGGGTCATGAGAATCGTGTAGCATTCTGGATACCAGATTCGAGGTGCTATAAACTTGGTACCAGATCCAAGGGTTCAATAGAGTCATAGAAAGTATAAAGGCCTCATATAGTAGAATCTTATACATGGGTGTGTTGTACACCACATTTAAGTACAGGAGGCTATGAGATGTTTTAGAAATAGTTTCCCCTCTTTCATTATTCATGTCATTCCATTAATCACAAGTTAATTTTTCAGTCTAATTTATTTCTCCCTTTCTTCTACAAAATATGCCTCCTAAAATAAGAAGCAAAAATTAGTAAGCCCCTCAGCTCGAAGCACCTTTGGGTGATCATGTTTCTCTTGCAAAGTTTAGGGCCACATTCACAACTCTTAACTAATCATTCACCGCTCAGAATAAATGGCTAATAGTTATTCCAGCCAACCTTGTGGCCAACTCAACTGCAGCTAGGATTTAGGATTTTAGCCAAATGAATCCTCCAACCTTTCTCGAGTCTAAGGTAGATGAAGACCCTCAGGAATTCATTGATCAGGTCCAGAAAGGGACAGATATCATAGGGGTGACTACTGTTTGGAGTGTTGAGCAAGCCGCATATCAGTTACAGGATGTGGCTCATGGTTGGTTCAAATAGTTGAAGTCAGAGAGGTCAGATAATGTAGGCCCTATAGAGTGGAAGGAGTTTGTCATTGCATTCTTAGACAGATTCTTTGCCCAAGAGTGTAGAGAAACCAAGGTGCTAGAATTCATCAACCTCAGGAAGGGCAATATAATGGTGAAAGAGTATCCTCTAAAGTTTACTCAATTAGACAGATACGCCCCTCATGTGGTTGCAGACAGTAGAGCCAAAATAAGTAAGTTTGTTTCAGGGGTGAATGACAGTATGGTTAATAAGTGCAGATCTGCCATACTGAATAGTGATAGGACTTTAGCTAGGCTTATGACCCATGCCCAGTAGATAGAGGAGCAGAAGGTTAAGTAGAGGGAAAAATAGAATAAAAGAGCGGAGACAGGTAGTTTCAAATTTGTTTAGCCTAAATCAAAAGGAGCAAACTATTTCTGGTTTCATCCTAAGTCATCAGTTCCATCTCCTTCTACAGCCAGTGCTCCATTCCCTAAGTTCAAAGAGAGTAACAAACATAGAGCACTAGGCTCTAAGTCTTAGGGCAGTATCAACAGTGCCCACACCTATCCTCTTTGCCAGACTTGTGATAAGCACCATCAGGGTATTTGTAGAGTGGGTAGTGGCATTTGTTTTGATTCTGGCAAGCCAGGCCATAGAGTTAGAGACTATCCTTAGCCATGTCATTAGGGTCAATAGAACCGCTCCTCAACCCAGTCCAATCACCCGAATTAGCAGGGTGTCACCTCTAGTAATGCTAGTGGGCAACGCCCAAATAGACTCTATGCTCTTCAAACTTGAAAAGATCAGGAAAATTCTCCTGATGTAGTTACTGGTATATTACAGATATTTTATGTTCATATTTACACTTTGCAAGATCCAGGAGCTTCTTTGTCTTTTGTTACTCCTTATTTAGCCTTTGATTTTGGAATTAGTCCAAAAATTTTAGTAGAGCCCTTCTCAGTCTCTACCCTGGTGGGTAAAACTATCATATCCTGATGGGTATACAGGAACTACCGGTTGTGATATTTTAGAAAGTCGCTTCAGCAGACTTAGTCAAATAAGAGATAATTATTTTTTATGTCATTCTCGACATTGATTGGCTTCATTCGTGCTATGCCACGGTCGACTGCAGAAATAGAATAGTCCAGTTTCAGTTTTTGAATGAACCCATCCTTGAGTGAAAGGGTAGTGTATCCGCTTTTGGAGGTCAGCATATTTCCTACCTTCGAGCAAGAAAAATGATATATAAGGGATGTGTCTATCATCTTGTCTTAGTTAAGGACTCTCATTCTAAAAATCCCAGTCTTGAATCAGTCCCAGTTGTAAATGAATATTAATGTCTTTCCCGAAGATCTTCTAGGAATTCCTCCTGAAAGGGAAATAGACTTCGGTATTGATCTTCTTCTAGACACTCAGTCTATCTCTATTCCACCATACATAATGGCACTAAAAAAACTCAGAGAACTAAAAGAATAGTTGAACGATCTCTTAGATTAGGGATTCATCAGACCCAGCATTTCCTCATGGGGTGCACCATTTTATTCGTGCCCAAGAAAGATGGTTCTCTCAGAATGTGTATAAACTACCATCAACTCAATAAGATTATGGTCAAGAACAAGTATCATCTTACAAGAATTGATGACTTGTTTGACTAACTTCAGGGTGCCAGTTATTTATCTAAGATAGACCTCAGATCCGGCTATCATCAGCTTAGAGTTAGAGAATGTGATATCCCAAAGAAAGCTTTCCGTACTCAGTATGGTCACTTAGAATTCCTAGTCATATCATTTGGTCTGACCAATGCCCCAGCTGCTTTCATGGACTTGATGAACTGGGTGTTCAAGCAGTACTTGGACATGTTCGTCATAGTCTTTATAGATGATATTCTGGTCTATTCCCGCACTGAGTACGATAATGTAGACCATCACAGAATAGTACTTCAGGCGCTTAGAGATCATCAGTTATACACCAAATTAAATAAGTGCGAGTTTTGGCTAAGGTCAGTAGCATTCCTTGGTCATATCATTTTTGGTGATGGCATTAGAGTAGATCCTCAAAAGACCAAAGTGGTAAGAAACTGGCCTCGCCCCGTATCTCCATCAAATATTAGGATTTTCTTGGGTTTGGTTGCCTATTACAGGAGATTTTTTGAGGTATTTTCTTCTGTTGAATCCCCTATGTCCAGATTGACTCAAAAGAAAGTCAAGTTTCAGTGGTTAGATCTTTGCAAGAAGAGTTTTTAGGAGCTGAAAAATTGACTCACCTTATCTCCAGTCTTAGCTCTTCCAGATAGTTTCGATGGGTTCGTAGTGTATTATGATGCAACAAAAGTGGCTTTAGGTTATGTCCTCATGCATCATGGTAAGGTCATAGCCTAAGCCTCCATACAACTTAAACCCTATGAGAAGAATTATCCTATTCATGATCTTGAGTTATCAGTCGTAGTATTTGCATTGTAAATTTGGAGGCATTATCTCTATAGAGTTCATGTAGATGTCTTCACGGATCACAAGAGTCTTCAATATGTCTTATCTTAGAAAGATCTCAAATCTTCATCAGAGAAGGTGATTAGAGCTCTTGAAAGATTATGACATGAGTTTTCTTTATCATCTGGGTAAGGCCAACATAGTGGCCGACGCTCTCAGTAGGCTATCCATGGGTAGTGTTTCTCACGTTGAGGATCATAAGAAAAAGTTATATCAGGAAGTCCATCGGCTTGCCAAACTTGGCATTCACTTAGTCAATTCCTCAAAGGGTGGTGTATATGTTCAGAGTAGTTCAGAATTATCTTTAGTTTCTGAGGTGAAGTAAAAGCAAGATAGAGATCCCATCCTAGTCAAGCTAAAAGAATCAGTCCAGAATTAGAAAATAAAAGTTTTCTCCTAGGGGCGAGATGGCATTCTTTGTTGGTAGGGTAGTCTATGCGTTCCAGATATAGATGACTTAAGACAGTGAATTCTTGCAAAAGGGGATAGTGTGTGCTACTTTATTCACCCAGGGGCCACAAAGATGTATTGTGACTTGCAGGAGATCTATTGGTGGAGTGGGATAAAAAGAGATGTTGCAGAATTTATGGCTAAATACTTTACATATCAGTAGGTTAATATATAGCATTAGAAGCCTAGTGGTCCTATGCAGGATTTCATTATTCTTAATTGGATGCGGGAAGAAGTGAACATAGACTTCATGATGGGTTTACCTCGAACTCGTCATCGCCATGATTCAGTCTGGGTCATTATAGATAGGATGACCAAATCAGCTTATTTTTTTCCAGTCCATACCTATTATTTAGCTGAGGATTATGAAAAACTCTATATTAGAGAGTTAGTCAGATTGCACGATGTTCCATTATCTATTATTTCAGATAGAGGTACCGAGTTCACCTCTCATTTTTGGAAAACATTCCAAAAGGGTCTTGCTACCCTAGTTCATCTTAGTACAGGCTTTTATCCTCGAAAAGGATAGTTAAGCAGAAAGGACCATGCAAACTTTAGAAGATATGATAAGAGCGTGTGCAATTGATTTCAAGGGCAGTTAGGATGACCACTTGCCTTTGATTGAGTTTGCATAGAACAACAGCTATCATTCCAGTATTCAGATGGCTCTATTCAAAGATCTCTAAGGTAGGAGATATAGATCTCTGATTGGTTGGTTCAAAGTTAGTGAGGCCTCATTCATCAGGCCTGACGTGGTATTCGACACCTTAGAGAAAGTCTAGCTAATCAGAGAAAGACTCTAGGCTGCTTAGAGCCGACAGAAGTCTTATGCAAATGTTCATAGAAAAGATCTTAATTTTAAGATCAGTAATCATGTCTATCTAAAGATATCTCCCTTGAACGGAGTGAATAGATTCTGTAAGAAGAGAAAGCTCAGTCCTCGATATGTTGGTCCCTTCAAGATTCTCAGTTGTTTCGGCAAGGTAGCTTATGAGCTCGAATTGTCTTCAGGTCTAGCCTCAGTTTATACAGTCCTTCATGTCTCTTTGCTCAAGAAGTGCATATGTGACCCATCAGTCGTAGTCCCTATTCAGAGTGTAGATATTCAGAATAGCCTTTCTTATGAAGAGATTCTAGTTGAAATCCTAGACTACTCGTACATTGAGGAACAAAGAAGTCCCTCTTGTTAAAGTTCTTTGGCGAAATTAGTCCGTCGAGGGAGATACTTGGGAAGCAAAAGAAGACATGCGTACCAAGTATCCTCACCTCTTCTCCACCAATTCTGATCAAGCTCAAGGTAACAGTTCTCTTTAAGCTTACTCAGTTTTATGTTCAGTTTCATA
This sequence comes from Capsicum annuum, assembly GCF_002878395.1. Lineage (NCBI taxonomy): Eukaryota > Viridiplantae > Streptophyta > Magnoliopsida > Solanales > Solanaceae > Capsicum > Capsicum annuum. The sequence goes on from NC_061116.1 coordinate 8,329,076, forward strand.
AACTTGGTATTTAATTTCCTGCTCATGTTCCTATTATAAACTTCGTATCAAGTACCATTGCATATTAAGTCATGCATTCATCTATCAGTTCAGTTATATAGCTATACATCAGACATGCATTCCAATTGTGAAAAAACTTAGTTCCTCAGAACACTCAGCTATACATTCATAAATCAGTCACACATGCATCAGATATGCATGTTCGGCATTATTTGTTCAGTTCATCAGTCATGATATCATGGTTTAGTTATCCATGTTCAGCTTATTACTTCCTCTCTAAGTTAATCTCATTGAATAATCTTTCCATTGATACCAATGTCATCAAAATCCGGTGTCAAATGAGAAAGTTATGGCCGAAATACAAAAAGCAAAACAACCGCCCAGGTGCGATAGTGCAGGCGACGGACCGTCGAACAAGTGAAGGACCATTGATCATGACCGTCACATCGAGGTAGTAAGTCTACCTTCTGTAAATGTACAATAGTGTGGTCCGCCGGACCGTCGACCCAGCGACGGACCATTGCACCCCGCCGTCGCTCAGAGCTAGTGAGTCACAGTTCTGTCCCAGTCCGACGGAGGGGTCCGATGGACCGTTGACCCAGTGATGGACCATTGTAGCCCACCGTTGGATAAGTCGCTCAGTTGTTTTAAATTATTTTAATAGGGGTATTTTGGTTATTTACCACTAGCCTATATATACCCAATAATACGCAATTTCAGCTATTGTGTTTATTATTATTTCATAACAAATATTAGGGTTTCTCTCTAACCTTAATCTCCAAGAAAAAAATCCAATCTTCTTCAAGAAACTAAGGGATTTTCAATTCTTCAAGTTCAAAAACATCAAGAACCTTGAATCAGGTATGCATAGTGTTCATTCATAGACCATTTTCGTCCATGTAGTCCAAGAATCCCTTTTCTAAAACTCAAGTTATGGATTTTCTTTATGTTTTCATGATTTGGTTCCTCTTATTCATGTTGATAAATGAGAAATTGGATTCTACTCCATGATTGGTGATAATTCCTATGTGGGTTTAATTATTATAGTTATAGATTCACGCAACCCTATGAATTAAACTCTTGAATGATGAAATTAGATTGGAACCATGATGCTTAATTGTTATATAATGATCTTTACATGAACCATTCCTACAATGATGTTTACATGAACCATACCTATAATATGTTTGATTAAATGGCTAGATGAAGAAAAATTGCCTAACTAGCATAATAGCAAGAAATTCCCATGTATGTACAATTTTATGCCCATCATATGTTTGATAGAATGCTTCTATGAATGTAGTATGAATTATGAGGTTAGTAAGGTGTTCAAGTAAATCATGCTTTGTTAGTTTCCTTCTATCGACTCCTGGGGGTACTTGTACCCAAAACATTAGTTGTGTACCTAGAGCCATGCCATGTTTTCATGATACTCATAGTTAAGCTATGAATCGTTAAACTTCAGATAGTCTTATAACTCAGGCAATCTCTATGATCTTATGATTCAGTCAGCTCTTAGATATCAGTAGTATTCCATTAGTCAATAAAATTCAATAACTTGGCTCATGTTCAGTTCAGTAAAACATCTTTAGTGTCTATTCAGATGTGGGTAGAAATTAGCACCGAGTGAACCCAAGAATTGGTACTCACCTTCTATATGAGGGTATGATTCTTAGATGCAATCCTTGCATTCCAGAACTATGTAGCCAGCATAAATTGAGATATCATAGCCTGCTATATGAGGGTAGATAAGGTGGCTTAACCAGTTATATGAGGGTTCCTTCCATTCTCACTAGAGTTACCTATTATATGAGGGTTACTCACATGTTGTCCATACCAGTGGCGCGGTATTCACACCTTTCTAATCAGCATATAGATTGAACCCCAGCTCAGCTATTATAGCACATTCGGGCATGTCGGTTAAATACTACCTCCCATAATTTTATGTTACAGAATCAGGACTATCAGACCTAGTCAATCAGTCTCAGTAATATAATTCAAATCATTCTTCATATTTTAGGATTATCCGATACAGTCAACTCAGATATAGTATGGAACTCAGATAGTTCCATCAGATTTAGGACTGTCAGATAGAGTCACCTATGTTAGTAGTTTTATTCAGATATAGTCTTTTATGTTATCAGTTATAGTAGTTATTAGCATATCATGTTATTAGTATTCAGATTCAGTAATCATATTGTCATGGTGTTAGTTACAGTTACGTATTTATGAATATACTCTCATGTTCATGTTAGACAGTCAGTTAGCATTAATCATGCATGTGAACCCTTGCATATATCCTACCTCCTATGTATACTCAGTATATTCCATTATACAGATACATTTACGCTATGGTGCTTTCTTTTTATGTTACACCATAGGTTCAGAGACACGAGCTCCAGATCAGCAGTAGATTTCAATCTCAGCAGTCAGAGTAGAAGTGAGTCCTCATCCTTCGAGAACATGTTGATTTTTTATTATCTCATTGATTAGTTTCTTAGTTGGATTTAGTTGGGGACATATCCCATCAACTCCTCGCTCAGACAGTTTTCAATCATGTTTAGAGGCTTTCCAAACTGTTATGTTGCAAACTTCAGTATTTTCAATTTTGTTTGGGTATTCCATCACCCACTCAGATGTTAAATACTTTAGTTTATTTTCAAATTGAACCTTATGGCCTTTCAATTTATGTTTCCGCATTTTTATGTTATATTATGTAGTATACAGGTACATATATCAATCATGGGTTAGCTTATGGTCCTTCGGGGTCATGAGCACCGTGTAGCATTTTGGGTACTAGATTCGGGGCATTACAAGAATCCAAATGTCTACATCATGATTAGTTATTAAAATATAGAGTATTTTTCATGATTTTCCTATACCATGTATTGTTTAATATTTTCCAAGTATAGTTCATAATAGATAGTTCTGGTGGGTTATGAATACCTGAAACCTGGATATTTATGCATGTCACAAGTTTTAGTTTACAATACATTCATTCCATGATTGTATCATTGAATTTAGAACATTATCATAATGAGAACTTGTCAGTACTAGATCATGTTAAATCAATAATAATACTTGTGTTATTTAGTTATGAGTAATACTTAGCACTGAGTAAATGCAGGAAATGTGGCTCCCTCTTTAGTTAGGCATGAGTCATTAGTAGTGGTCCCTAAGTTCCAAACCTATGATGCCTTTGGGGAGTCCTCCATTAATAGAGATATGAAACCCTTATTCTTTGGGACATCAGATTAGTTGATCCACGCTATCCAGTATTGGTACCCTTGGACGTTTACTAATACTCATCCAACAGAGTTACTAGTTAGACCCTAGTTTTTCTCAGATTGGTGTATGTCGGTTCTAGTTTTCTCCCACAGTCTCAGTGTAATATTTAAATTACAACAATTCAGGTTTTCATGACCAAGTGTCCAGTCTATCAGTTACTCAGCTAACTAATTTTATGGATTATTTCTACACATGCTTTATTTGGTCATTCATTTGATTTAAATGTTCATGCATTCATGTTCGGTACCATTATATATATACATATCATCTAGTCTATATCTCGCATACCAGTACATTAAAAATATTGATTGCATACTTCTTTTGTGCTTTGTTGTCATATAACATAGGTTTGGAAGCTCAGTCCGATCGTACTTAGACAGTTCTTATGCCATTCAGTAGCAGTTATGGTGAGATCCATAGTTATTCTCAGTACTTTTTATTACAGTCAGTCAAGTTAGTCAGGGGTTTATCCTATCAACTCCATATGCTAGAGGCTTTCAGATAATCAGACTTTATTTTAGTTTTATCAGATGTTCAGTTCTATCATATTGAGTATTGTTTCCATTTTATATCTAATTAGTTTTCCCTAATTTGTCTCCTACATATTATACTATGTTATTATCATATTCAGTTCTCACAATAGTACTAGACCATGGGTTAGCTTAGGGTCATTTTTTACTCTAAGAATCATGTTATGATAAAGGGAAATCTCAGGTCATGACATATGAGATTTTGTTTCTTGAATAGGCAAGACATACTTGATGCCATATCCTTCAGAGCAGGACATGGTGCATGGATTTATTAGAAGATAAGTATTTCCACTCTATTTAGCATTGGGGCACTAGACAGTAGCAGGGTCTTCCTTCTCTTTTGTTGTTGATTTTGCGAGGGTCATAGAAAGAGCATGCATTAACACTTATAGAGGTGGTGTCAAGAGGCCATCTTATAGGTATAGTGTTATTTGTATTTATCCAGGAGTAATAATCCTTTTAGTGGAGGTTTACTTTACTTGTGGCCTATCAGCTTTACGTAAGTAGCATTTTATACTATGAGTGGCTTTTAGGTTAGTCATAGAAATCATAGCAGGTACAGTTCTTATTGGACCTCACAATGTATTTAGTATGGGTCTTTATGCCATGGGGTCCCTTTTCAGGTCAATAGGGGCAGCATCTCAGAGTATTCTAGGAGCTTGTTTTGGTTGTAGTGAGATGAGACATTGGTCTAGAGAGTGTCCCAAACACGAGTTGGATGTTCAGAAAGAGTTATTATTTCTTCCCTATCCTTCTAGAGTTCTTGAGGTAGGCTATGACTGTAGAAAGGATTATCATTATGGTAGAGAGTGCTCTCAGCATCAGTTGGCCAGCTATTTGGGCTAAGTTCATATTTTTTTGCCTGGTTAGGTCTTCAGAAGCTTGCTACGATAGTAGAAAGATCTATCACTAGTCTAGAGAGTGTCTCCAAATTAGGATTACTAGTTATTCAGCTCATTTAGACCAACCTCATGATATTGTGGCACCGTCACTTAGAGATAGTGCATTTGGTGCCTGATTTGATGATTTAGTCGGTCTGTCTAAGTTTGTACTCATTCAGATTTATTATCCCTTAGACCTATTAGGCATGTGACTGTGGATTTTACCATGATAGGTATGCTTTTAAATCATACATCTTTTTTTATTTATGTATATTGGGGGTTTAGTACCTATTGATTATTATATGCCTTGATGAGCTCATATTGGTTATTGCATACCTTTCTATTGAATTTATCATTATGTGGCTACCCCATGGATTATTTTCTCTTAGTAGTGGATGGAGTAAATTTGTATTGATATTTTCCCCTATGGGTGTAGAATTTGGGTTTGAGTCTCATTTACCTTGTCATATTGGCCTTATTGTGCCCTTGAGTGGTACTTGCTATTTATTTTCATTTTCATACCACCAATTCACTATATTAATGTTTGTATTGCTACTGTTATTGTTACTTTTTGATGTAATTGATACTCTCTTGGTATATTGCTAGACTATTGGCATCAATTAAAATTTTTCCTTCTATGTGGTTCTTATTTGGTGGGTCCTGATTGGGTGATTTCTTTGCTATAGATAGGTGAGGTTGGTTGTTTTTCTCTTTTGTTGGTTGTGCTAGATTGATTGGGAATGAGCTATGGTATTAAAGGTATGTTGACCTTTTATGGATCTGTTATAGTTTTAAAGTTGATAATTTGATTGTATTATCATTCTTGAGTTTGGGATTCTTAGACTTGCCTCCTCGGCTACAAAGGATTTTATATTTGCTATCCTTTTCTATATAGCCCAATTTTTAGCTTGACTAGTTTGGGGTCCATTCCTCGATTATGGCTATTTCATTGCCTAATAGTGGTTTGATATTAATATTGGATGTACTGGATTCATCTTTTATAATTGTTGTATTCATCTATTGTGATGATTTGACCTTATTATTTATTCAAAGTTGGATGCTTCATTGTCACTGTGATGTGATTCTTGTTCTAGTGGAGCTAGAGAGTTGGAGATAGGTGGCATTTCTGTGACCACTTTTTAAGTTGGCAAATTGGAAATTCTTTATCTTTAGTTGTTTGGTTTATTTTTTGGAAGTAGTTTTGATCTTGGCATTGGTGTCGAGATTGATACATTTTTCCTCGCTGATATGATTCATGAATTGATCGAGTTATCATGTTCCTGCTTGGGTGGAATTAGGAAATCTCTATTTTAGAGCTTTTCAGCCTAATAAGACTTGGTGAACTGCTTCTCCTTGATGATATGTGTTGATGGGTATTCATTGTCAAGATGGAATATGGGCTGATTAATTTCTATGTAGAGTTGCATTTCTCCTATCTTCTAGAGTTTTTGTCATTACTAGTATGGTTAGCAGCTTTGGGCAGTTTTTGAGTATGTTTTGGTAGTTCATGTCCTCTAGCGGATATGGAATTGATTTTTTGTGATTTCAATTGGTGATTTATCCTCTATTATTATTTTGTTCTCCAACTATGTTTTTATTTTAGCTCAACATGATTTAGTACAAATATGTTTAATTTGTATAGAATGGTTGATATTAGTAGTTGACTTTAGTTTAGATTTGTTGGCTCAATTTGAGATTTGACGCATTGGAACAGCAATTTGGAGGTTATTAATAGAATTGGAGAACGAATTCTCACCCATCTTCGAATAGTGTTTAAGACCAAGTGTTTTAGCTTTGGTATTAAGATTTCATCTTGGAGTTGTAGAATTTGAGTGTTACCTTTATTTTTTATTTGCCTTAGTTAGGATTTCATTTATGGGATGGTTGTACCTACTCTGTGGTTACTTATTTAGTCTTTCTTCTTTGAATTGATTATGGCTGATATGTGTTCAGATAATCGTCTATGGACACAGTATAAGTTCCTTCAGCTTGGACCTTGGGTGTAACTTTTCATTGAGATTCTTAGACGATATACTTAGTGTGTAGTATGTTTGAGTTGGGTTCATCTTGGCTTCATTTTCATTTGATAGGACATTTGGGCATGGAATTCTCACCGATAAGTAGTTATTCCTTAGACTCTGAGATTTTTATTTTTAAGGATTATCCAAACCAATTATAACACTGACATAGATTGCAGATCTTGGTTGTCTTCAGTTGTGTTCCCAAATAGCGCCTATGACTTTATTCTCGTGTTTGCCATATGGACTTTTAGTATATCAACCTCAGTTCTTTGAGTTTTCTATAATGAGATTGTGCAGGTTAGACTTCAGTGATTTTCCACCTATTTTGGAGTAGATAGCAGGTATGAAATGGTAAAGAAAGGTTATATTTGGATTTGGAGTTGCTTGCATGACTCATGCCTTGGCTTGCCTTTGGCTTGGATGAGTGTTTATTGGATTGTGCTGGTATCGATATGGTATCATTGTGTCATGGTTTCGATTTGCATGCACCTTTCTCGGTTCATTTAGAGGCCACTTCGTCGTTGAGGTTGAGTTTTGGCTATGTCGAAGTTAAGTAAGAGAGCTTGTTTAAAAAGGGATACCAATGGTAAAATCCCTTAGAAGTGTTCTCTCTTGTTAGAGGTTATCTGGAAAGTCATTCTCAAAGTTTGTGGGCCCAGTAACTTATCCTTTTGAGCTTTTGAGATCTTTCTATCCATTGACTTGCACGGATAAAAGTCCTCTTAGTAGTAGATATTATAATGACCCTTCGGGTTATTTCCTCAATTTGTGTACATTTTTTATGTTTTGAGCCTTCCAATAGTGGCTACAGGTCATTTATGACTTACTGAGATTGTTTATTCGGTGATCAAACAGTTCGTTTAGATTTTAGGTTCATTTTCTTATATTGGAACTTTTGTTGTTTAAGATTTGGTCTCGGACAAAAAATCCCATTAGATGACCTTGGATAAAAATTCTGACAACTCCAACAGGTCCAAAACTTTGATATTAGGATAGGGGGACCCTTGGTTCGGGTCTCGAGGCTTGCGGCCTCATTTTAGGCTATTGGCCAGATTATGTAAAAAATGGAACTATAGGAGTGGCCTCATATTTTGTCTAAACAATTTTAGATAAAAGTTTCAATGGTTCCATTGAGTCCAAAATATCGAACTTAGTATGGTACCATATTTTCTTGCATGCATAGGATTTTGAATGAATCTTGAACACTTGGTTGAAGTCTATTCCAAACTTAGAAGGAAATGTGGTGTAATAGATCTAGTATGACTGCGATGGCGAGGGGAAAATTCCGATCAACAATAATGTTTTAGTACAGAATTATGATCGCAAAGGTAAATCATGAATTCTGAATGTGTTCTCTTCTTGTTTGATAGAACCACAATCACGAAGGTTAAATTGCAATCATGACTCCCTCGTTCAGACCCTAGATATCGCAATAGTAATCATCACATTGCAATAGTAATACTCGAGCCGCTAGAATGGGCATAAATACCCCATTTTCATCTTATTTTTTCCCATTTCTCACGTATTTCCAAGAAAACAAAACCCTAGAAGTTGGAGATCTTGGGATTGAAATTTGTAGATGACTTGGGGCATTGGTTAATGATTATTCTGTGATTTCCCTTTGAATTCGTTATAAGTTTGCTTCGATTTCTTGATAAATTCTTAGAAATCTAGGTTTGAGTTTCTAAACTTTGAGGTTCGATTTTAGACCCGATTTGTATCCTATTTGTGCTCAACTTTTGAGCTCAACTTCTTTGTTTTTCGAGGGACCTTGTGATGGGTTCAATTTAGGATTCTATTAGTAGGCCTCATAGGCTGGTTCTTGACCCAAAATTTGACCCGACCTGTTATATAGAAATATGGGTCTTGTTTTACTCCTAATGGCAAATAGATTATGATTTTGATAGCGTGATGATATTTTGGGATCATGGATTGAAGACGAATAATTTGACCGTGATTCAAGGATTTGTGATTCGACATCGAGGTAGGCTTCTGTCTGCTCTTCTTCAGAAGACAATATAATTTATATATTTCATATTAGTAAGAATGCTAAGACTGATTTTGTGTAGAACACCATGACTAAGTCTTGATTATTGAAGCTTGAGGATTAGATGAGGGATTTGACCCGTAAGGTGAAGTAATTATTATATTTCTAGGATCCTATTATTTTCTTTATAGATTAAACTAATTCATAGAATGGTTATAATGTGATGCTAGATAAGGGATGTGGTGGTTATAATGTGATGCTAGATAAGGGATGTGGTTTAAGTGTTGGAAGTGTGGTTAGTATGATTAACCTTATTTGGGATATTTAGTGATCTAGAAACCATAATTTAGATGGAGTTGACTTGATTGCTCATGGCCTAGGTGGAATTCCTATCTTAGGATTGACTATGAATTATTTATTTTCTAGAAGTTGATACAGAAATTTTATACTAGTCTGGGGAAGAGATTAGTTATCTATGAATTTCAAGGGTTAGAAGTGGGTTCCTCCAGCCCACCTTAGGCCAAGATTTGTGTTAGCCCTTGTGGACTTATATACAGATGTTACGCATAGTTGAGACTATTGAGCCTTTTTTATAAGGTTACTTCGTGACTTGGTGAATGGTGATGATTTTTTTGGATTATGACTAATGGTTCGTAGCTGTGATATGACTCTCGGATTTGCTTAATTGTATAGATATAATTATGATATATGGCCTATAGATATGAGATTCCTTATAGAGGTGATATGACTAATAGTTATGATATATGTCCTATGGATGTGATACTCCTTATAGATATGTTATGCCTCATAGATATGATTTATGGCCTATAGATATGCTATGCCTCATAGAGATGATTTATGGCCTATAGATATGATATGCCTCATAGATATTCCATGACTTATTGATATGAGATGGCTTATGGATATGATTATTAATATGGGTTCCGAATATGTATTGGGCTTAAGGCCGTGATTATGATGTTTTAATTATTTCAGACACATTATTAGGCCCAACATCATGTTATGATACCTATTGGACATCAGGGAAGTGTTTATCCTTGTAAAGGATGTGGCTATAGTTTATAGATATATTGATTCTTATGATTACATTATTTTAATATTGGTTATGGTGTGCATAGATTCAATATATTTATGATTATTAAATTGGTAAGTGATACAATTTCGAATAAAATATTATTTTTTATTACTATTTTTCTTAAATAGTGGTTAAAGTCCACTTTTCACCTTAAAATGGATTTCTTCATAACAATAATTGCACCATCTTAATGAATAATCTATGTGCAAGGATATTGGAAATGATGTTTTAAAGATTTGATCAAGACAGATTCCGATCTATGATTTTGATACTACTATTTAATCGATTGTAAGAGATTCCAACCCTTTTTATACTTTTATAATGATTTAGTCCCCAAGTTTACCATGGGTAGTGGATTTACATATTTACACTCTTTTTAGCCATGACTTAAGTCTGTGCACCTATTATATATCTATATACACATCTCTTCAACTTGGGACGGAGAAGGATGATGGTATATATAATATGAATTCCAGGTAAAACCCTATGATAGATTATAGTATTGATGTTATATATGTTGATGACATGAATTATGGGTAAAGCTCGATGATTGGTGATGGTATTAATGGTATGAATTTCTGGTAAAACCGGATGATATATTATAGTATTGATGTTATATATATTGATGACATGAATTTTGGGTAAAGCCTGATGATTGATGATTGTATTAATGGTATGAATTCTAGGTCAAACCTGATGATGGATGATGTTTACAATATTGATGATGTTGATGATATATTGAAAAATCTTGGGTTTTGATCCTTAGAAAATTTCCTCAATTTTTAGCTCCTGGACATCATATGACTTGGGGTACTTTTCATATGATAGGGTACGACTCGAATGGTCTTGGTCGTATGTTCTTCAGTGTTAGGTAGTGTGGGCTGGTTATCTCTGTCCAAGGTATGGTTGAAAGATATAGGTCGTATGTTAGGGTATGATTGGTGAGGTGTCTCTCGTATGTTGCCCTAAAATTTGGTCTAGGTGATTCTATTCTGCCTAAGGTACTATTTAAGGGTATTATTTGTATCATTGGGTACGGTTTGGACTAGGTTGGTCATATGTTGGACAGTGTTGGGGTCCAAGGTAGGGCTTACGGTACGAGTAAGGTTACCACTTGTACCCTAGTGTATGGTTGGGGTGGGGTGGTCATACCATCCTATGGTCATTTTCAGTAGTGTAAGTTGGGGGTAATCTAGACATTTTCCCTCTAAACCTCTTAAGTTCCCATGAATTATATCATTCTTGGAACACTATCTACCCTATGTATATAGTTGGTTTACTTGGTTTTAATGGCTGTCATTATTTTATCCTTATCCTGAGTGTTTGCTAGTGTTCACCCTCTAACCCATCTTTGGGCATTTGTATCCCTACGTGATGCAAGAACCGACCATTCTAATCCTCCTACTTAGTGATCGGATACGGGATCAGCTCGGTTGGATTGAAGTGGTGAGATTTCATATTATGGAACGCTTCATTTCATAACATGGATGTCCTTACATACTTTAAGTATTTTATGTATATTGGTTTTAGATATGATTAGGGGTATGTCTCAATTGGATATTGTTTTACTTTCGGTTAGAGACTTTGTGGGACTACTATGGGTTGGTATGGGCGGTGTTGGTATTGGTGGCAACCTTAGTATTTGCATTGGTATTTTGGATGACATTGTTCGACTGTATTTTTTTCCGTCCTATTATGTTATAGACTCATATTTGGTTATTGTTTCTATTTTGGTATGGTTATTTTTTGGATTTGGATGGTTGGACTTGCTCTGGTTGGTCATGGTTATGGACCTATCCTAGAGTCTAGGTTGGTAAAAATACACTATCTTGTTATATGTTAGGGATTCATTTGACTCATGGTATGCATTTGGATGGTTGCGTTAGGTATCGAGAATAGTCCCCAATCCTGGTTAGACTTGGGATGCACATTATGACAACTCCCCAATTCGGGTAGTGTCAACTTTGTATCAGTGCTCTAGGTTTATGGTTAATTTGGGAGTTGTAATACCCTAAGTTTGCGCCCCAAACATCACACGGTGCTTACGGGCTTGAAAGACCACAAGTTAACCCATGAATGGTACCTACTATGAGCACTGAATAATAATACTGAAACAACGAAGAAGTTAGGCTGAAATGCCAGAAGGTTCATAATCTAAATACTGATAAATATAGACACCGATAATTACACCTGAAAACTGAATACTGTCAGAGCTAGTCTAATCTAAAAAGCCTCTAATTGGACTATCTGAATGTAAAGTTGATGTAACAAGCCCCCGACTAACTCCGACTAATAAAATACTTAATCTAATTTAATATTGAAGTAGAAAATATCATCGATAGAAGAGGAGTCACTAATAAATCTATTGTTGCTGACTGACTCTGGCTAAGAGTGGCCAGGAACCTGAGAGTCTGAACCTATGATATGCGACATCATAGCATTAAAAAGGAGTATGTGATCAGTATGTGGAATGTAATAGTATGCAAGGTAAGGTAGGGATAATATGCATGGGTTCATATGCATGAACAGTAACTAGCTGAATGATATAAAGTAACTGAATGAGAGTACATAAAGAACTAAAACTGCTGTAATCACTAAGTATGCAATACTGTGCATATACGTATATGCATATCGTGTATCTAAGATTACCTATAACTGAGTACTTAGTTCTGTGGGGTTTATAACTGATAACTAAATTACCAATAACTGAGTGACTGTTACTGATAGTCCTGATTCTATAGAACTGAACTAAGTTCTATACTAAAGACTGAAACTGTGGAAAATAATCATCTAACTGATATGCCCCTCTCTGAACTGATTAGGGTCCAACCTGTAACCCCAGTTGGAAGAATATTATTCCCATGCCATGAGTACAGACGCTATTGAGTGGATCTACTAAAATATCATCACAAAGGACTAAGGGTCACCCTCTACTGGTAGGTTCCCTGATGAGATTGGTATTACCCTTAATTGGAAAGTAAACACCTTATCAACCCTCAACTGGAAGGTTGATATCTCAACCTATGTTGGCTATGTAGTGCTAGAACGCAAGGACGGCTACTAAGGATCACACCCTCTACTGATAGGTGAGCTCCCATTCTTGGGTTCGCTCGGTGTTGAATCCTACTCCTAAATGAATAGCACTGATTATTAAATCGAACTACACTAGACTAAGTTTCACTGAGTTTTGTAACTAACTGAGTACTGCTGTTTGTGACATTACTGATACTATTCTGTAGCTACTGTGATTTAGGTAAACAACTAGATCTTTTGGGGTATTGAAACCCCCAGGATTCGATAGCATCAATAGTAAAACATGGCACAATCTTGAAAGCATACTAGCTAGTCACGTAGTCATGATTCATTCATTGAGACATTTTGTCAAACACTTGCAAGGCAAGAAATTGTACATAAATGGAATACATGCTAACATGTCATTGTTGCACTATTCAATTCACATAGGTATTCTAACAAACACTTGGGGAGCATGATTATTCCACATAATAATAAACAAATATAAATATCATGGCTACAATATTCAACTTGTAAATTCAAGGATCTAATATGAAAAATCACATAATTCACCACACATGCTATCTTAATTTCATGAAACTTGTAATTAATCATAGAATTAAACCCAAACAACATCATGAACATGCATACAACCTAATTTTAGCATGGAAATCATTAATCCAAAAACTTGTATTCTTGAAAAAGTAGACTCCATGGGTAGCAAGGGTCCATGGATGAACACCTAACATACCTCAAAAATTAACTTCTTGAATATTCTTGGTTGAATTCTTGAGAATTGCTCTTGATTCTTGGAGGCTAGGGTGTTTATAATTGAGAGATTGCTCATGATTTTGCGAGAAATTGAATAGAATAATAACTTAACTGGGTTATTAGAGGTTAAATCACATGGTTAGATTGATTATGGCCGTGGAAAAGGAATAAATTACCCCTGGAAAGAATTAAATTTTCATCACTGAAAGTCTCAATTTTGGATTGCACTGCAATGCGGTGGCGTCATAGTAAGCCACTGGATGTTGGCTGAAATTTGTTTAAAATGGATAATTATGTAATTCCATTTTAGCATGATGTGGTGAAATTGCATCGGTCTACTGGAAATTGACAATTCTGAAATGGTACCTTTGCGAGACGCAGGCCAATTGTGGTACGTCTCCAAAAAATACCAATTAGAAGTTGGAACTTCATTGCTATGCACTGGAATCGCGGTGTCCCACTGTAAACTAACGAATGTCATTTTGACCCACACTGCGACGCGGTGCTGCTCAATTTGACATACTATTTTACTAAAAGTGCCCTAACTTCTCATCCGGATATTGAATTTGGGCAAAATTTATATCGTTGGAAAGATAACTGAATTTCCTACACTTTGGTAAGTTCTGAACTAGAAAATTCAAAGAATATTGAAAGTTTTATATAGAAATTTGCATGTAATGAGAGCTAAATTGAGCTAGGAAAATTACGGGGTATTACAGAAGTCCACAATGGCGTGTCAAGTAGAGTCTCTTTTAGGGGTGTCTAGTATGCCACACAAATAAGGGAAGGGCTACAAGGAATTTTGGAACTATTTCTCTTTCTTGGTATTCTATTTTCAAGCTTGAAATCTAAGGTATCGAATTCTTCTGATTTCTATTTGCTAGTCTTTCAGATCATGTATCTATGATTTAAAGCTCATAAAAACTCTTTTGTCCCACCTAGAGACAATGTTGATAGGATACGCTCTACTCAAGGGATCCGTACTAGGTTAAGGGGTCCAATCCCTGATTTCTTTACCATTAATTCCTTCTAGTCCTCATCAAGTACACGTAATGAATGTAGAGTTTTGTTAGTTAATTTATGTGATTGCTAATTGGTAGATTCTCAAGCTGAGTGTGGTGCATCAGGTATTCCATCTTCTAAGGCCATAAGGGTTGGCCAATTCATAAGGTTGAATCCTATAAATTTTAAAGGTATTGAGGTGGTGGAAGATCCTCGGGGTTTTTTAGATGAGATGGATAAGATCTTCAGGTTCATACAGGCTATGAATGTGGAAGGGGTGCATTTTGATGCCTATCCGCTGAAGGATTTGGTGTACCAATGGTACGAGGAATAAGATCAGGCAAAGGGTAAGGTTGATGAATAATCTTTATGGGAGATATTCTTGATGCTTTTCTGGACTGCTTCTTTTCTCAGGAGTTTAGAGAGGCAAAAGTAGAGGAATTTGTTAATTAGAAATAGGGAAGATATTAGTCAAGGAGTATGCCTTGAAAGTTCACAAGCTATCTAGGTATGCTCCAAAATTTATGTTTGATATGAGGGCCAAGATGAGTAAGTTTGCTTCAAGACTATCTCTAGATTTGATCCTTGAAAGCAAGACTTCATTGTTGATCAAAGACATAGATATTTCTAGTTTGGTTATTCATATGCAATAGGTAGAGGATGAAAAGAGGAAATAGGATGAGATAAGGGAAAAGAAGGGAAAAAGTTCAGGTTCTCTTAGCAGGTTGGTCAGCAATACAGTGGTAGAGATAGTGGTAAGTGGCCAAAGAAAAATTAAGGGAGTTTTGGTTCCTTTTCCACGACTAGTGCTCCCTACCAGAAGTAATTAGGTGATAGACGTCAGTAGGGTGGCGATAACTTCAGGGAACAAAGTGCACAGTCTCAGAAAAGTAGAGATCAGTTAACATTATTATGTACTTCTTGTAGGTTCTATTGTCGGTTACATCAGGGTTTCTGTGATGAAGGAAGGAATAGGTGCTTCAAATAATGTCAGCTAGGCCATATTCTTAGAAACTATCGAGTTGTTAAGGTTACTTCGGGGGAAAATAAGGTTCCAGTTGTCTCTTCATCTTTCCCTACACCAAAGGGTGCTACTTCTATATCCATTTATACTTCTTGAATTGGTACAGGTCGTAATCGGTTATATGCTCTCACTACCCGACAAAAGTCTAAGGCATCACCATATATTTTTATGGGTATATTGGAACTCTTTTCTCAGGATATTTATTGTTTACTTGATATAGAGTGTTCTCTCTCTTATGTGACCCTATTTATGGCCGTGTATTTTGGTTTTGGTCCTAAGAATATTTTGGATCCTTTTTTTCTACCCCAGTAGATAACTCTATGCTTGCTAAAAGAGTCTCTAAGGGGTATGTGGCATCTATTGGCAGTAAGGAGACTTTGGTGCATTTGTATGAATAAGATATGATGGACTTTGATATTATTCTGGGGATGGGTCGGTTACAGTCGTTCTATACGTCCTTAGATTTTTAGACCCATAAAGTTTTCACTAGGTTCTCTGATGACTTGATTATTGAATAAGAGAGTGGTTTCCTAGCCCCTAAAAGGAGATTTATATCATATCTTAAAGCTCGAATGTTAATCTCCAAAGGGTGTCTCTATCATTTGATCTAGGCTACAAATTCTAAATCGGAAGGTCCTTCTTTTCATTCAATTCTGGTGATGAATGAGTTTCTTGAGGTCTTTCCTAATGATCATCATGGTGTTTCTATAGATAGGGATATTGATTTTGGGATTGATTTAGTTCTGGACACTTGTCCAATATCTATTCTTATAGAATGGCTCCGACTAAGTTGAGGAAACTCAAGGAGCAACTTTAGGATCTTATAGAAAAAGGTTTTATACATCCTAGTATATCCTCCTGGGGTGCACCAGTATTATTTGTTCATAAGAAGTATAGCTCACTTTATATGTGTATTAACTATCGGTAGTTAAATAAGGTAATAGTTAAGAACAAGTATCCTCTTCCAAGGATAGATGACTTGATTAATCAGTTGCAAGGATTTAAATTCTTTTATAAGAAAGATCTCCGATTTGGGTATCATCAACTTAAGATTAGTGAGTGGATATCCATAAGATGGAATTTCAAACTAGATATGGGAACTTTGAGTCCTTGTGATGTCATTTGGCTTGACCAATGCCCCGGTGGTATTCATGGATTTGATAAATAGGGTATTTTGTCAGTGTCTGGTTTTGTTTGTCATTCTGTTCACTAATGACATTTTGGTGTATGCTAAGAGTGAGGTGGATTATGCCAATCACCTCTGTGTGGTGTTGCAGACCTTAAAAAAGCAGCAGTTGTATGCTAAATTCTCAAGATGTGAATTCTTGTTGAATGTTGTCTATTTTCTGGTTCATATTATTTCTAGTGAAGGGATGATGGTGGATCTACAAAAGGTTATGGTTGTTAAAAAGTGGCCTAGACCCATGACTTCAATCAATATTCGAAGCTTTTTGGGTTTTCGCAGGTATTATAGGAGGTTTGCGAAAAGCTTTTAGACGATAGCTGCCCCATTGACTAAGATGACTTATAAGAAGGTAAAGTTAACTTGGTAGAATACTTGTGAGGGTAGTTTCAAAAAATTGAAGGATAATCTAACTTTGGCTCCAATTTTTACTCTACCTGAAGGTAGTGAGGGGTTTATGGTAAATTCTGATGTGTCTCGAGTGGGAATTAGTTGAATTTCTATGTAGCATGGTAAGGTGATTGTCTATACATCCAGGCAGTAGAAGGTGCATGAGAGGAATTATCCTACTCATGATTTAGAGCTTTTAGTAGTGGTATTTGCATTGAAAATTTGGTAGTACTACTTGTGTGGAATTCACGCAGAAATCTTTTCTGATTATAAGAGTCTACAGTATGTGTTCATTCAGAAAGATCTAAATCTCAGTTAGAGAAGATGGCTTGAGCTTTTCAAGTACTATGATATAAGTCTTCACTACCTCCCAAGTAAAGTTAATGTAGTTGCTAATGCTCTTAACAAGTTTTCCATGAGGATTTTAGCTCATGGGTATAAGGAGAAGTGGAAATTAGTAAAAGATATTTACCACTTGGCTAATCTTAAAGTTCATCTATTATACTCTGAGAATGGTGGTGTGTTTCAGAAAGGGTTAGGGACCAAGGTAAGTTTGAGTAATGTTTTTCACCTGCAGATGGATGGGTAAGCAGAAAGTACTATTTAAACATCGGAGGAAATGTTTTGCGCATGTGTGATTGATTATGATGGTAATTGGATTGATCATCTACCTCTTGTAGAGTTTGCTTACAACAATACTTACTATTTTAGTATTAGAATAGACCCTTTTGAGGCATTGTACGGAAGGAGGTATCGATCTCCTATTGGGTGGTTCGAACTTGGTAAGTTTGGATAGGATTTGGTTTCAGGATATAAAAAAAGGTAAAGGTAATTCGAGATAGGCTTAAGGCTTCAAAAAGTTTCCAAAATTCTTATGCGGATGTACGATGTAGAGACTTGGAATTTGAGGTTGGCGATAAGGTATTCCTAAAGGTGTCTCCCATGAAGGGAGTAATACGGTTTGGTAAAAAAGGAAAGCTCACTCCCTGGTATATTGATCCTTATGTGGTTTTGAGGAGGGATGGTAATGTGGCGCATTAACTAGAGTTGCCTTCTAGTTTGAGCTTCATTTATCTGGTATTTCATGTCTCTATGTTGAGAAAGTGTATAGGTTACACTTTATTGGTTGTTTCTTTAGAAGGATTGGGTATCTAGGATTCTCTGTCTTATGAAGAGATCCCGGTTGAGATCTTAGATCAGCAGGTTCATTGGTTATGAACTAAGGTGTGGCCTCGGTTAAGGTTCTATGGTGGAACCATAAGGTGGAAGAGGATACATGGGAAGTGGAAGAGGACATGAAATCTAAAAATACATATTTGTTCTCGACTTCGGATATTTGTGCAGAAGGTATGTGTTCTTAATCGTATCTTTGTTTTTAGACTTTTTTTAAAGTAAAGGTTGATTTCCTTGCATCTTTGTTTTCTAAGTTTTTTAAAGGAAAGAGTAAAGGCATCTAAGGGGTGTAAGTCGCATGTGTACTAACTTGTATGTTATTTGGGTACGAATGATCCTAATGGGTTAGATTGAAACACCCTGGGTTTTGACCCTTAGAAAATTTCCATGGTTTTTAGCTTCTGGACATCATACAACTTGGGATACTTCTCATATGATAGGGTACGACTTGAATGGTCTTGGTCATATGTTGTCTAGTATTGGGTAGTATGGGTTGGTTGGTTTTTGTCCAAGGTACGGTTGGAACATATAGGTCATATGTTAGCGTATGATCGATAAGGTGTATCTCATACTTTTCCCTACAATTTGGTAAAGGTGTATCTATTATTCCTAAGGTGCAATTTTAGGGTACTAATAGTTGGGTATGGTTTGGCCTTGGTTGGTTGTATGTTGCATATTGTTGGGGTCCAAGGTGGGACCTAGGGTATGAGTAAAGGTACCACTCATACCCTAGGTTATGATTGGGGTGGGGTAGTCATACCATCCGGCGGGCATTTTAAGTAGTTTAAGTTGGTGTAATCTGGACATTTCCCTTATTAACCTCTAAAGGCCCCGAGACTTATATCACTCTTGGGACACTATTTACCCAATTATTCAAATCTTAAACACTTACAAACTCTCTTAAAACACTCTCAAATTCTCTCGAGGATTTTGGGCCAAGGAAGGCTAGGGTTTCATCAATAGGATCAATTTAGGGATTTACTAAGGTGATTTCTCTCCATCTATCTTCATAATATAAGGCAAGTTGTTCTTCCCTCATTGTTAGTCCAACTAAAGGCATGATTTAATGTTTGGTTTTCATAGCATAAATTTTGTATGGTTTTGGGTTTTCCAATATATGTTGAGGGTTTTGGTTGTAATGGTTGGTTATGGTTTTCCCATGTCTTTTACTTATGCTTTTCATATTATTATGATGGCTTAAACATTTAGTTGCATGGGAATGGTTAATTGGTACTTGGATTTGGTTTGGAAATACTATGCCCCCAATATGTTTCATAAAATGCCTATGAGAACGTTTTTGGTTAAATTATTGGACTTTCATTGAACTATAGCATGGTATAACTTGGTAGTGGAACCTTATGGTATAAATGGTTTAAATGATTTGGAATGGTTAAATGGTAAGGTCTTGGTGGTTATGTTTGGTCTAATTGAAACCCTTGTGGGGTACAAAGGAATCCCCCAAGCAAACATATTAATGAATTACTTATGGGTACAAGGAAATCCCTCAAGTAACTAAATAATGTCACCTATGGGTACATGGGAATCCCTTATTCTTTAAAAGGTTTGCGAAGGACATTATTTGTAAGCTATAGTCGGTATGATGATACCACTACTTATAGTCTCGGTTAATAATAAACGGAATGGTGGTTTGGTTGTGTGATAATGGTTTTAATTAGGCAATAATGGCAGGTGTGACAGCTAACCGTGAAGGTGTGAGTCCAATGGACGGACAGTGGAACCTCATGTTTGCCGATATGAAGGTTGGTCATAAATACCATATATGATACTTATAAGGTACATAGGAATCCTCTAAGGACACTTATATATATGTATCATGGAGAGCGAAGGGTACTCGGGAATCCCTAACTCCTGTGGCATCTCTAGTTCGTCCAGCTACACATATTAGGGCCCGTTTAGGGGGTTATACTGGAGCCATATAGCCCGTGGGTAGTTCTAGGATAGTTAAGCTACACATAACGAGGTAAATGGTTTTAAATGCATGCTAAACCTAGTTTTTTTTCCACAGGTTATATATATCTATATGTATGTATGGTTGTGAATGCATATGTATGGCTTACTTTGTTTTAATGGTTGGCATTATTTTATCCTTATCCTGAGTGCTTGCTAGCATTCAGATGCTAACCCATCTTCGGGCGGCTGTATCCCCATGCAATATAAGGATCGTCCATTCTACTGCTCTTGCTTTGTGATTGGATTCAGGATTATCACAGTTGGATTGAAGTCGTAAGATTCCATATTCTGGAAGGCTCCTTTTCATATCATGGATGTTTTTACATACTTTGATTATTTTATGGACATTGGTTTTGGCTATGGTTGGAGAATGTCCCAACCGGATATTGTTTTACTTTTGGTTAGAGGCTTTGTGGGACTACTATGGGTTGGTATGGGCGGTATCGGTATTGATGTCAGCCTTAGTATTGGTATTAGTATTTGGGTTTTCTTTATTAGACTATATTTTTGGTTATTCCATCCTATTATATTATGGACTTGTATTTGGTTATTGTTTCGATTTTGGTATGGGTATTGGTTGTACTTGCTCAGGTTGGTCACGGTTATGGACTTATCCTAGAGTTTGGGTTGGTACAAATATGTTATCTTGTTAAATATTTGGGATTCATTCGACTAAAGGTATGTGTTCGGATAGTTGGGTTTTGTATCGGGGTGGTCCCTAGTCCTAGTTGGACTTGGGATGCCTATTTCCACAAGGCCCTAATTTGGGTCGTGTCATATATATTTATGCCCGACAAGGCCTGCGGATGGTTATGATGATATACGTTTATGTCCGGCAAGGCTGGAGGATGTGTATGATGATATACATTTATGTCCGACAGGGCTGGAGTATGATTATGATGATGTACATATATGTACATTTTTTCATTTGAGTCTGGCTATTTCTTATGATATTTGGATTAGTTATGGTATTACAGATTATATCTCGGTATTCATTCTTCCAGGTGCATTTTTTATCACCATTATGCACCATATGTAATACCCTAAGTATTCATGTTTTAAACCTCATAAAATATAGCCCATAAAGTTAGATTTCCAATGCTACACGTCTCGCCCTAATCCGACATCAAGGCAGAAGTTATGGATTTTTTTTCCAGGAATCTATCAGCTGACCAGTGACCACAACTCACTTGACGACCCATAACTAGACCTTTTAAGTCATTAGAAGGAGTCATAGTCACAACAGTAAGGGTCCCAAGTTTTAACTCAATGACACAACTCCACTCCTCGATTCATTATCAAACATTATGAGTCGTTGGGAGGGACTCGTAGTCACAATAGTATTTAATAGAGAAGCCCTTCTAGTGGTTATGAGTCCAGTACACAACCCGTAGTAAGACTTTACGAGTTGTTGTATGAACCTGTAACCTGACCAGTAAAGGATCTAAGAATCCATCCTCAGACTACGGCATCGCCCAACGACTTATAGTCAGTCGTACAGACTTGTTATAAGGTAGTCGTAGTTATATAAGAATGTACCTAAGATCCTAGGATCCCAAGTTTGACTTACATCATGAATTGTGACCAGTCGTAATAAGTCGCGAGGTTCGTCATAACAAGTGGGAGCGTATTTTACTACATGTTTTTCCATGGAATTTTATATCTTGTCCCACTCCCTTAAAAGCCAAACCTATGTAGTTCTGGCTTTCTTCAAAAGTTCTAATTCTCAAGAAGATTTTTTCAAGTCTTATACTTTGGGTATGTGGAATATTAATCAGTGGATCCATTCAACCTATTGAGTCCTAAGAACTCTGTAAACTTTAAAGTGTAAAATTCTTCTCTCTTTTATGGGGTTCCAAGTTAACCATGAATTTTATGAATCTGTTCTCAGTTGTTTTGACTCTCAACCATGAAAATATATTCCCTCGTGATAATTGTGACTCCATATGTTTGATAATGCAAATGTCTACACCATGATTAGATATTGAAATATGGGGTGTTATTCATGATTTTCCTAGACCATGGATTGTTAATATTTTCCAAGATCAATTTGTAATAGATAGTGCTGGTGGGTTATAAACACCTGATATCTAGATATTTATGTATGTCACAAATGTCAAGTTACACATCATTCAGAGCATGCTTGTATCATTAAATTTAGAATACCATTATGTTGATCATATGTCAGTGTCATTCATGTTAAGCCTTTAATTAGTATCAGTGTTAGTTCAATTGGGAGTAGGACTTAGCACTGAGTGAACCTAGGGATGAAGGCTCACTCTCCAGTAAAGCACTGAGGCCTTTAGTAGAAGTCCCTAAGTTCTAGAACTATGTAGGCAGCATAAGATATGAAAGTTCACCCTCCATTTGAGGATTGACGCTCTCTTAGGGTCACCTGCCAGGACTGACACCATAGTTCTTTAGGACATCATGTTAGTGGATCCACATAG
Source organism: Capsicum annuum (assembly GCF_002878395.1). NCBI lineage: Eukaryota > Viridiplantae > Streptophyta > Magnoliopsida > Solanales > Solanaceae > Capsicum > Capsicum annuum. The sequence goes on from NC_061116.1 coordinate 8,351,855, forward strand.
CCAGTATTAGTACTCGTGGAAAAGCATTGACACCCTTCTAACTAGGGTTATAAGTTGAACCCCGATGAGCTCATATTGGGGTATATTAGTTAAATTTTAGCTCCCACAGTTCCACTTTAATGTTCAGACTATATCAATTCAGGTTTACATGACCCAGCTTTCATATATCAGTTATTCGGGTTATTTCAGTACACGTTTATACTTGGTCTCGCATTCAGTATTCATGTTCATGTATTCATGCTTAGTATGTATGCATTTCAGTTAGTTTTCATCTCACATACCTCTACATTCAAAGTACTGACTGCATACTATTTTTTACACTATATTGTCTTCTAACATAGGTTCGGACACTCATTTTCCAAATCACACGTAGTCTACTCTTATTCCCCTTGGTTTCATGATTTGAGAGTCCTCATAAATTGAGGACTAGTTAAACTATATTTTATTTATTCTAGTCCTTCATTTTATGCTATTTCGGTTAGTTAGAGTTAGTTGGGTACTTGTCCCAACAACTCATCATGTTTAGAGACTTTTAGACATTCAAGCAGTTAGATAGTCAAAGCTATCAAATTTATGAGATGTATTTAGTATTATATTCAGTATTAGTTCTTACCCATACCTTTTATTTTAGTTTATTCATATTATTTTACCATTTTTTTAGTGCTAACAGCAGTTACCATACCATGGGTTATCTTGGTGTCACTTGCAACTCTAAGTACCGTGTCAAGACTACGGGGTAGCCTCAGGTTATGACAAACTTTTTTTTAGTGCTCAAGGTTTAAAGTGTCCTAGGCTATCTAAAATCCACGTCAAGTAGAGTCTGGCACATGGGTATAAAGTGCACCACACTTTTGGGAGAGAGGCTACGGGACATTTTAGAAAAGGTTCCCTTCTTTCAGGGTTAATGGCGTGCTATAGAGCATAACCGATACTAAAATCCCTCTTCTAACTCACTCTCTACCATTTACATAAAATCCCTCCCAAAAGATCTACTAGAAGAAGAAATGGGGACCAGCCTGCAGCACCTATCCCCGAGGACCCTCTGAATGAGCAAGTCTCTCACGCTGAATTTAGGGTTACTTTCATAGTACTAGACAAATCCATGGATTCTTAGAATAACCATGCTATTTCCCCATCCAATATAGTAGTGAATATGATAGGTGCTAGAATTCGAGACTTTACTCGAATGAATCCTCCAATATTCTCTGGATCTAAGTTTCAGAAGGATCCATAAGAGTTATTGGATTGTGTGTAGAAGGTGATTGATATAGTAGATGTTTCCCTAGGATGAGAGTACTGACTTAGCTGCTTACAAACTATATGGAGTCTCACATACTTAGGTTAAGTAGTGGAAGGAGAATAGAGGTGTCAATATAGGGCCTATAGAATGGGTAAGTTTTCTACTACTTTCTTAGATAGGTTCGTCCTACTCAAATTGAGAGAGTCTAAGGTGCAAGAGTTAATAAATTTGAAGTAGGGTAACATAAGTGTGAAAGAGTATTCACTCAAGTTCACCCAGTTAGCAAGATATGCTCTAGCTATGGTGGTCGATTCTAAGGCCAAAATGACTAAGTTCAAGTCTGGATTTTCTGAGGATGTGTTAACGAAGTGAAGGACCGCAATATTTGTTAAGGATATGAAACTTTCTAGATTGATGGTTCATGAATAGTAGATTGAGGAAGAGAAGTGTAAGGAAAATAAAAGGGAGAATAAGAGGGCTAGAACTGGTAGTTTCAACTTCTCTCAGTAAAGGTCGGGCGATGGGAATTGTTCTCAGTTCTACCAGAATTTTTTATCCCTAGCCCTATCTTTTGCTAGTGGTATAGTGCCTAAGTTTAGGAAGGAAACTCATGATAGAGCACCAGGATCTAAACCTAAGGTTAGTGTGAATAGTAATCACATTAACCCAATCTGCAAGAGTTGTCCTAAGAACCATAAGGGTGAGTTCATGGTTGGCAGTGATGTTTTTTTAGGGTGTGGAAAGCCAGGCCATAGAATCAAGGATTTCCCAGTTGCTGCCAAAATAGTTAAAGATCTTCGTCAGTAGGGTCAGGCTAACTCCTCATCAATTTCACCAGTTCGCATATTTCAGTAAGACACCGCCTCTAGTGCCTCTAGTGTTCAGCACCAGAATTGACTCTATGCCCTTTAGACTCAACAGGATTGAAAAGGTTCTCCTGATGTGGTTACTGGTATATTACTAATGTTCCATATTCATCTATATATATTATTAGACCCCGGAGCCACGCTTACATTCGTGACTCCCTATTAAGCAATAGACTTTGGTGTTAGGCCAAAAATTCTGACATATCCTTTCTTAACGTCTACCTTAGTTGGTAATTCTATCATATCCATACGGGTATACAAAAATTTCCCGATCATAACATCTTATAAAGTCACTTTAGTTGATCTGGTAGAGTTAGAGATGATAGATTTCGATGTCATCCTTGGCATAGATTATCTTTATTCTTTGTATGGCTTAGTTGTATGTAGAGACAAGATACTTTAATTTAAGTTTCCTAATAATCCAGTCCTAGAATGGAAGGGTAGTTTCTCAATCCCTATAGGTCGGTTTGTCCCACTCATCAAGGAGAGAAAAATAATTTATAAGGGGTGTATCTATCATCTCATTTGAGTCAAGGACTTAAATTCTAAAATACCATGTCTTGAGTTAGTTCTAGTAGTAAATAAATTCCCAGAAGTGTTTCCTAAAGACCTTCCCAGAGTTCCTCCTAAGTGGGAAATTAACTCAGAATAGATCTCCTTCCAAATATCCAATCTATTTCAATTCCATCTTACACAATGGCTCCAGCCGAGTTTAAGGAATTAAAAGATCCCTTAGATAAGGGTTTCATCAGGACAAGTGTCTCTCCATAGTGCGCTCCTGTTCTATTCATGTGTAAAAATGATGTTTTTTTAGAATTTTCATCGACTACCGCCAACTTAAAAAAGGCAATAAAGAAGAAGTATCCCATACCTAGGGTTGATGACTTTTTCAACAAACTTCATGGTGCATATTATATCTCTAAGATACACCTTATATTCAACTATCATCTACTCTAAGTCAGAAATTGTGGCATTCTGAAGACATCCTTCAGAACTCGATATGGCACTTTCAGTTTAAAGTTATGTTGTTGGGACTAACAAATGCTCCCACAGCTTTTATGGACTTGATGAAAAGAGTGTTCAAGTATTACTTGGACATGTTCATGATAGTCTTCATAGATGACATCCTTGTCTATTACTGTAGTGAAGTCGAGCATTCAAACCATTTTAGGATTATGTTGCAGACCCTTAAAAATCATCAGCTATTCACTAAGTACAAGAAATGCAAATTCTAGTTGAATTTAGTAGCTTTTTTCAGTCATATTATTTCCAGTGAAGGCATTTGAGTTGATCCACAAAAGACCAAAACAGTAAAGAACTGACCTAGACCCCTCTCTCCATTAGATGTCAAAAATTTATTTAGTTTAGCTGGTTACTATAGACTATTTGTGGAAGTATTTTACTCTATTGCATCTCCTATGTCCAGACTAACTCAGAAGAAGGTCAAATTTCAAGGTTCCAATTCTTGCGAGAAGAGTTTTAATGAATTGAAGACTCGACTCACTTCTACCCCAGTTTTGACTCTGGTAGAGGTTTCAAATGGTTTTGTGGTTTATTGTGATGCCTTCAAGGTTGATCTTAGTTTTTTTTATACAAAAAGGCAAGGTGATAGACTATGCCGCTAGACCACTTAAACCCCATGAGAAGAATTACCCGATTCATGATCTTGAGTTGGCAATAATTTTTTTGGCGTTAAAGATTTGGAGGAATTATCTATATTGGGTTCATATTAAGGTGTTCACCTTTATAAAGTTTACAGTATGTGTTCACTCAAAAGGACCTAAATCTTCATCAGAAGAGATAGTTGGAACTATTGAATAATTCTGACATAAGTGTTTGGTATCAATCGGGTAAGGCCAATGTGGTGGACGCAACCTCAGTAGATTATCTATGAAGAGTGCTTCTCAAATAAAGAATGACAAGATAAAGTTAGTCTGTGAGGTTCATCAGCTTGCTAGATTGGGTGTTTAGTTAGGTGATTTGGCCAAAGGTAGTGTATGGGTTATGAATGGTTCAGCTTCTTCATTAGTTTTCGAAGTGAAGGAAAAGCAAGATAGAGATCCTATTTTTCTTAAGCTAAAGAAGGCAATTCAAAATTAAAAATTGGAGGTTTTCTCTCAAGTGAGAGATGGTGTTCTTCGTTGTTAGGGCAAGTTGTGTGTTTTGAATGTGGATGATTATAGGCAGAAAATGATAGCAAAGTGAATAGTTTACGATATTCAATTCATCTAGGTTCTTTTAAGATGTATTGTGATTTTTTAGAAGTTTATTTATGGAATGGTATGAAAAAACATATTACAAAATTCATGGCTAAGTGTCTAAATTATCAGCAGGTTAAGGTTGAGCATCAAAGACCTAGTGGCCTACTTCAGGAGTTTAGCATTCTTACTTAGAAGTGGGAATTGGTGAATATGCATTTTATTACATAGTTACCTCATACACGTCATCATCATGTCTTGATTTCGGTCATTGTAGATAGGATGACCAAGTCAACCTATTTCTTGCTATTCCATACTTCATATTCAGCCGAGGATTATGTTAGACTCTATCTCAGGGAGTTGGTGAAGTTACATGGGGTTTCTTTTACCTTTATTTAAAATAGAGGTACCCAGTTCATCTGCTATTTTTAGAAGGCTTTTCAGAAGGGTCTGGGTACCCAAGTTTATCTCAGTACAACTTTTCACCCACAGACAAATGATCAAGAAGAAAGGACTATTCAAACTCTTAAGGATATTTTGATGGCTTGTGCACTTAATTTCAAGGGTAATTGGGATAAACAACACTAATTGAGTTTGCATACAATAACAGTTATCACTTCAGTAGTTAGATGGCCTTAATTGAGGCTCTGTATGGTAGAAGGTATAGATTTCCTATTGGCTAGTTAGAGGTAGTTGAGGTTTCCTTGATAGGGCTAGATTTAGTGCATTAGGCTATGGAGAAAGTTCAGCTTATCAAAGAAAGATTAAAAATAGCCCAGATTCGTCAGAAATCCTATGCAGATACAAGGAGGAGGGAGCTTGAGTTTAATGTTGGAGAATTATTTTACCTGAAAATTTCACCCTTGAAAAGGTGAAGAGGTTTGGTAAGAAGGGAAAGCTTATTCCCCACTACGTCGGCCTATATAGTATTTTGAGTCTTAGTAGATTATGTGTTAGAGTTGCCTTCAGAGTTAGCACTGGTGCATCCAATGTTTAGTATTGTTTTGCTAAAGAAATGTATTGGTGATATAGCTTTTGTCATTTATTTAGAGAGTGTTGGTGCGGGAATAACCTATCTTGTGAAGAAGTCCCAGATGAAATCCTTGACCATTAGATTTGTAGGTTAAGGAATAAAGAAGTTGCCTTAGTTAAGGTTCTATGGAGAAATCAGTCCATTGAAGGAGCTACTTGGGAAACAGAAGATGATATGCGAGCAAATTATCCGTATCTCTTCTGTATGAATTCAAATCCATCTTGAGGTAATGGTTTCCTTAAGGGAATTCTCTCATTTTCTATCTCAGCTATTCAACCATCCTCATGTCATAACATGCATTCATGAAGTTAGTTCAGTCCATGCATCATGTTTTAGAACCAAATATTTAGTCATGATTCCGCTCATAATTGTTTAGTGTATGATCTTAGCTTTTCTCAAGTGTCCCAGCTCAAACAATTTTCATTTGGGGATGAATGATCCTGAGGGGGGAATATTGTAATACCCTAAGGTTACAAGTTTTAAACCTCCCAAAAGATAGCCCATGAAGTTAGCTTTCTAATGAAAAAAGTCTCACCCTGATCCAACATCGTTACAAAAATTTATGAAAATTTTCTTCCAAGAATCTGTCTGTTAAACCGTGACCACTACTCACGTGATGACCCTACCCATACCTTACGAGTCTCTATAAAAAGTCGTAGTCACAACAATAAGGGTCCCAAGTTTTAGGTTAGTTACCATGACTCCACTCTATGATTCATAATAAGACATTATGAGTCATTTGGTTGAACTTGTAGTCACAACAATGTTAAGAAAAGAATATTTTTCAGTAGTTATGAGTCCAGCACATGACCCGTAGTCAGATCGTATGAGTCATTGTGTGGACCCTTAGCTTGACCAGTAAAGGATCTAAGAATCAAGCCTTAAACTTGGACTTCACTGAACGGCTCATAGTTAGTCATAATAAGTCATTAAGAGGCATTCGTAGTCAGACTAGAATGTACCCAGGATCCTAGGTTACGACTCATATCACCACTCATGACAAGTCGTAATGAGTCATACGGTGAGTAGTAATGATTGGGAGCGTGTTTTCCTACATATTTTTCTAAGGACTTGTATGTCTTTTCTCACTCCATTAAAAGCCAAACCTATGTTGTTTTAGATCCCCAAGGTTGGTATAAATACTCAAAGCCCTAATTCATAAGATAATCATCAATTCTACCCAAGAGAAATCAAAGAGGTGATTCCTTTCTTCCTCAAGAGAATACTAAGGTTCTTCAAGAAAATCCAATTCTCAAGAATATTTCTTCAAGGCTCATACTTCAAGTATATGGGATATTCATAAGTGGGTCCCTTCCACCCATGGAATCCCACTCTCTATAGTTTAAAATGTAAAACTCTTCTCTCTTTTATGGGGTTCCAAGTTAACCATGAATTTTATGAATCTCCTCACAATTGTTTTGATTCTAAACCATGAAAATACATTCCCTCATGATAATTGTGCTTCCATATAATTATAATGCAAATTTCGACATCATGATTATATATTAAAATATTGGGTATTATCATGATTTTCCTATACCATGGATTGTTCAATATTTTCCAAGATCAGTTTGCAATAGATAGTATTGGTGGGTTATGAACACCCGATACCTAGATATTCATGTATGTCACAGATGTTAGGTTACACATCATTCAAAGCATGCTTATATAATTAAATTTAGAATACCATCATGTTGAGTATATGCTAGTATCATGTTAGTTCAGTTGGGAGTAGGACTTAGCACAAAGCGAACCTAGGGATGAAGGCTCACCCTCTAGTAGAGGTCTAAGGGCTCTAGTAGAAGTCCTTAAGTTCCATAATGACGTAGCTATCGTAGGATATGAGAGGTCACCTGCTAGTTGAGGATTGCATCTCTCTTAGAGGTGACCAGCCAGTATAAGACTGATACCCTAGTACTTTGGGACATGATGTTACTGGATCCACTTAGCTAGTATTGGTACCTGTCACAAAATATTGATACTCTTCCATCTAGGGTTATAGGTTTGAACTAGATTAGCTTAAAATGGGGCATGTCGATTAAATGCTAACTCCTATAGTTTTATTTCAATATTCAAGCTATATCAGTTAAGGTTAGCATGTCCTAATGTTCATATATCAGTTATTCAAATTATTTCAGTACACATTTATACTTGGTATCCTGTTCGATATTCATGTTCATGTATTCATGCTTAGTATATATGTATGTCAATTAGTTTTCATCTTATATACTAGTAAATTATAAGTACCGCATACTATCTTTTGTGCTATGTTGTCTTATAATATAGATTCGAGCACTCAGTTCCCTGATCACACATAGTCTATTTTTATGCCCCTTAACTGCAACATTAATGAGTCTTCATTAGTCGAGTATTAGTTATACTATCTTTTATTGTTTCCAGTACTTCATTTCATCCTATTTCAATTAGTTAGAGTTAGTTGGGGACCTGTCCGAACAACTTATCATGTTTAGAGGCTTTTAAACAGCCAAGCAGTTAGACATTCAAAGTGGTTTTTAGATTTATCGGATGTATTCAGTATTAATTTTAGTATTATTTATTACCTACACTTTTCTGTTTAGCTTCCACATATTGTTTTGTTATTTTCTTCAGTTCTTAAAGCAGGTACTATACCATGGGTTAGGTTGGGGTAGCTTGTAACCCTAAGAATCTTATTACGACTAGGGGGTAGCCTCAGGTTGTGACACTATATCTATCATCCTTATGGGGGTTGCATAGGTATGTGAGATGAGTATGGCTTATGGTGTATTGTATATTGATTCAACCTTCTAGGCTTAGAGAAGTGGGGCTTTGTTAAAGGCTTCGATTTGGTATTATTTATCTGAACTAGTCGGTTACTCGTGTTGTCGTTGCTATTGTTATTTTTACTGTTATGATCATTGTTATGGCTAGATTGTGACATCTTTGTTAACTATCAGGTATTGAGATTTGAGGTATGATTTTGGTCCCTTTCATTTTACTATTATATCTTTATACATGATTATCTCATGATTAGATGTATGGATTAGAAATCTTAAATATACGAGCACTAGTTCATGCTATGATTATGAGGTCTTAAGATGCTAGTCTGATGATTTAAGTTGCACCTTGAATTGACCTCATTTACACAAATATATATATACACATAGATATATATATATATATGTGTGTGTGTATGTATGTATATATATATATATACAAATATATATTATATACATACATACATATATATATACACATACATATATTTACAGATATATATATATATTTACATATAGATATGGTATTACTTTATATCCATTCCTTCATTATTCAGATTGGATATTCATTCGTGGGCCCTATATACTGTTATATATTCTTCATTCGCCCTTTATTCATGCATTGACCGATGATATACAGTATAGTGTTGAGATTCCTGAGTATGGCTGGAATAGGATAGTCCATCTTTAATACTTCCTCAGCCTTATTATGCTAGTTTCTTGGATATGAGTAGAATAGTTTTTCCTTATTACCTCACTAGCTTTACTATGTGGTTTCTAGACATTTGGGTATAGTTTAATTTCTATTTATATGTTGTATATATTTGCGTTATCTTTGGAAATCAGTCAATAGTTGCCTACTGAGTACCACGTGTTTGGTACTCATAGTACACTTCTGCAGCCTGCAGATCATAGTATTGGTTATGGATGGTGTTGTCTACATCATGTCGAACAGCCAAGGTTCGATGAATTACAGTGAGCTCCCGACGTTCGGAGTATCACTTTCCTCCCTTTTATGTACTAGATTAATCTCAATGTTGTATCAGAGATGAATTGTATCAATGTAACTCCCTTGGTACCTTATTTTGCATTCTTATTATGCTAGAAGATCTTGTACCTATTTCACTAGATTTTGGGATTATCTTATGTATGTTATCCTCTTATCACATTTATTCTACATTCTTTCCTTTATGTCTCTTGGTTGTCTGTTACTAGCAGTTCCTAATTACGGGCTGGCTTACCTATTGGTGGGTTATAGTAGGCACCATCATGACCTGAGAAATTGGGTCGTGATAGAACTTGTGGTTTTGATTTGAGATTTTCATCCTCTATGATTCTCTCAATAACATCTCAAACAAAATTTCTAGTAATAAACATAATTCATGAAGGGATATATAGTTTTTTTATTATATTTCTCTGTGAGTTGTTATTCCAAAACAAAATGTCATCCTCTTAAGTACCTGTTTGGAAGGCAATAATTTTTTGCAATAACAAACACAACAACCCTCTTAATTGTTGGATAAAATAGCTCTTTTGATGATCAAAACTTCCTTCAAATGATGTGGATCTCTTAGACACTAACGGCACTTTGTGTTGAACGGTCCCGCGACTACATAATCTTAAGCTGATGTGGTAACCCTTTTGGTCACTTATAATGCATCGTGCATGTGTAATTATAACCTTTTTGGATATCGGCAATGATCATTTGCATACAATCATCGAGTAAGTCTTGTGTATCTTCCATAAAGATGTCACTTCACAGATATCCCTCAATATTTTCACTCATAGGATGAGGTTATATATTATCCGATGTTTGATATGAGATGACTAACTGACCTCCTTTGAGTTGAAGGTCTTTTGGGTAATCCTACAAATTGTATGACCTTGGATAATAGAGGACTTAAAGATATCCCTCGAATTACAATCTTTTGGGTAATCCTTCACATAATCAATCTTGGATATTTTACGACATACAGTGAATAGTTGGACTATTAATTGGTGATCTTGCACATCAACAAGTAAAGATTTAGATGTGGATTTTGGATAACCTTCGAATTGTCAATTTTTGGGGTAATCTTGTATACTATCAAGTTAGGATATTGTTGCAGCTTATGGATGACCCATGGGCTATCAAATCACGGATAATCTCGCAACACTATCATATCTTGAATATTATGGCTTATATATGACCCTCAAATTTTCAATTTCTAGAAATCTAATATGTATTCCGCCTTTAGATAACTACTTCAAGACATTTCTTTAGATTATCTTCTTTTTAAACTTTTCTATGTTGATACATTCAAATGTGGGTATATAAAATGTTGAAATATCCTCAATGCTGGGCTACATAGTTTTGTGCGTGGTCACTAGATATAAATTTCTGAAATCCACGAAGCCAGATTATGCTATCTTCCCATGGTCAAAGGATATAGATGCTTAAAAGAATCTTCCAAAGCCCAACCTTATCTTATTGCATGGTGAGTTATTACAGAGAATTATCTAAATGGTATAATTTCCCTCTTGGCATGAAAAAAATGGCCCTTTGAGCAATGGAATTAAATGTCCTTTCGATATGGACCTTTTGACAATGGAATAAAATAGCCACCTCAGTAATAGAATGGGATGCCTCTCTTGACGTAAAATAAAATAACCCTCTTGACATGAAATAAAATGGTCCTTTCGGTATTGTAATCTCGACAACTGAGTGAAATATCCCTCTATCACGACCCAAACTAGGGCCTGGCTATGACTAGCATCCCAAAAACAACCATAACCTGAGATGATCCCTAGCCTTACCACCAAAGCATAGTAGTAATAATAAACAGCAGAAGGCAACAAAGATAACAAGAGAAATATGCTAGTCAAAAGAAAGATTTAAAGTCGAAACCAAATCCATAATGATATGACAATACTGTCCATAAAAGCCTCTAATCCAATGAATACCAACTAAGTCGGGACATGACCCTGACAATGCCTAAAGAAAATCCAAAAGTACTAAAATAGTAAATGATATCAAAGAGAGACCATACTTTCTGAAGGATTAAAGGCTCACTACTTCAAAGCTAACCAATCGATAATATTGAACTACCAAACATTGTGCAGGATCACAACAAAATCCCTCAAAATATCTATAGCATCCAGGGATGGTCAGTACAGCGAGTTTTGGCATGAACCCAAAGGAACAGGACAAAATATATTCATTTAAAGAAAATCAGTCAAAAATCACGTGCACAACGATTAGGTAAACAAATTGTGATGCCCCAGAAAAATTTTCCGTTAAGATCTCGGACAAAAATGTGTTGAATTTTGTTCTTTATCGTGATTAATAATTTTTTGTGTAGAATTTCTGGATATACGACCAGTCATCACTTAGATCATCGAATAAGATTCCCAACGATATGTGGATCATCCAAAACGGACACTCAAGCGATGAGTTATGATCATTTTGATCTAACCGTGAATTGTGGTGAACAGTAAATGTGCAAAAAAAAAATATTGAGGCCAAGAGAATTTTAGGGTCAACTTCAAACAATCATAACGCCTTGTACATAATGATCTGGGTGAGCTACTATATATCAAAAGAAAGCTCTAAAATTCCTCTTTCCAATGAAATTTTTTTCATCCAATTTGGCCATCGAAGCAAAAGGTTATGGTCGATCTACTTCAGCCTACCAAAATAGTCCACCAAAGGACAGATTTGATATTATTTGATTTTTCAGGGTATTTTGGTCATTCCCATTCCAATCCATCAGGATAAACCATGGATTTAAGTCCATTAAGAGCATTCAATAACTCATTTTTCTCTAAAATTTCCTAAGGCTAAAACCCCAACCCTACTACTCCAAATTTCATTCTTCTATGTCTCTTGATTGAACCGTAGAAATTTCAAATTGATTTGGGATTTGAGTTAATCATGTTAAGGGCTTCGAAAAGCATCCTTTATTTTTGTGAATAAAGTTCTGGATTCGGAAGTTCATATCATCGTCCATTTTTAGGTATGTGGGGCTTTGAACAAGATTATCCTTTCGATCTTGTGCCCGGTATTTTTGTTGAATTACATTGACATGAGATTTTACATGTTTTACCATGAATTCGAAATATGATTTTACATCTTATATTATTGTCCATGAGCTATGGGATTATGTCATCCGATATGTGTATGATGTTGAGATGGAATTATGCCCAAAAAGTATTTGATTATGAGAGTATGATGATTTAATTTGTTAAGCCTTGGTTTATACTATCATTCCACTATTTTCTTATCATGAATTTAAAATTGACGTTGAAAATTCTGCATCCCTACTATGGGTTGATGTCTCAAGTGCCTTTAAATTATAGTTGGATGGCAAATTGAGAAATGTTGATATTGAAGTTGCAATGAGTCTTGGTATTTTCCGGATGGTTTTGATGAGTTAAATTATTCAAAATATTATGTATTGATTCTTCATATCCTTGTCCAAATATCGAGTTAGTTATGGTTCAATGCATTTATACCTTGTTGATGTTGAGGAAGATTAAAAAGTTTTGAGCTAAAATGTGTTGAGTTGGGAATCCACAAATTGATATGATTTGATAAATGAGAAAGAGATTTGATTTGGTCTTTATGATAAACCCTTGTGAGGTGGATTTTCTAATGCGTTCTGAGCATGTCGGGAAGTAGTAATTAGCACCGAGAGGGAAATTTGGTATTTCTCAGAACCTATGTGCCACCATAGGGTTGTTAGATGATGATATTATTGGCCAGAGAGCTCGATTGTGATTATTGCAGTTTTAAGGTCGTACTCCCTGGCAAAGAGTATGACGCTCCAGCCAATGGGAGTTTCAAATGTTGGTATTCCATGTAGCTCACGTGGAGTTGTCGGTTATAGGAAACTCGCCTGTCCATAAGAGTCACATTTATTGAAATACCGATTCACTCCGAGTTTTGATGTGGTAAGTCAAGTTGCCTATGATGATCTATAATGATTTATGAGGTTTTTCTCCTACATTTCCTATCTAAGATGTTATGAGTTGCATGATTCAATGTCACTAAAGCCAGGTGTGTCATTATGGTCCGTATGTACGTTTTTACGAAATTTATGATATTATTTATATTTTGCATGCGCCCCCACATACTCAGTATGTACCTTGTGCTGACCCACACATTTCTCTATGGGCTACATTCTTACCATGATGTATGTTCAGGTACTCAGCCTTAGCCGCGACAGTGATATCCGAGTGCCGCATCTACGTTCCTTCAGTGGTGAGTCCTCATGGTTCAAGGACCAAGTTGCTAGTTTTGGTGTTGTTGTTTTGTGATCCCTTTGGTCTTTTGAGTCAGTTGGGGGTTTGTCCCTATGGCTCGTTGATTTTGCTGTATAGAGGCTATGTCAGAATAGTGTATTGTTGGGTTGGTTTAGGTATAGACATTCCATTTATATACAGCCTAACGATATTCCGTATCATGTGTGAGGTGATATGATATGTACCTATATATATATATATCCTTAGCGTAGCATGTACGTGCAACGCCCCAAAAACAAGTTCTAGAGCGTCACACGATGCTTGAGGCTACGAGTACCCCCAAGCTAACCCTTTGAGCCATTTTCATTCAGTTCAACATGAATCAACGGGGTTTTCATAAATAACCCTCAAATATCAAAAGAAAAATCATCATCCAAGAATAAAAGAATTTTAGAAAGTAACAAAATACAACTTATTAATCAACTCCCAACATCAATACTAGTCTGACAAACCTCTAAGAAAATCAATAAAACCAGAAAGTCATTGAGATATTCCCCAACTGACTCATACTCAGTTATCAAATGTAAACAATTCCATGAAACCAACATTAGACATCACGTCCTTAGAACATGAGGACTCACGACAACAGAGGATGTAGAACAGCGTGCCCGAAGAATCACTGTCGAACCTGGAACTGAGCACCTGAACCTATATTCCAATAAAATGCAGCCCACATCCGAAGATGTGGGTCAGTACCATGAAAAGGAACCAAGTATATGGGGGTGTATGCAGTTTAATAAACGTCATCATCATAAATATTTATAAGAAATATGCAGGATGTATAAAAGACTCACATAGCCCGAAGAAAATAATCATAATCATGAGAGGATGAAATAAGTATAATAACACATGTGAGTCATCATATAATTTGTCAATCACTTTCAGTTCATCAAGAATATCAATTCTCATAATGTAAATATCATTTAAATCTTTAGAAAGAATAACTTTCACAATTCTACTTTCAAATTACTTCACCGTTCACCAAAGACACAAGGAAACACACACATACTGGGAGATCCTATAACCGACATAAATCATATGAGCTACATAGAGTCCAACGTACAACCCACGTTGGGGAGAACCGTCCTATCCTTGCCATCGGAGTAGGACTATCGATATTAAATCCACACAAACTAGTGATCACTATATAAATCAGCCTCAGGCTCACTCCTACTGTGGTACGTAGTTCTAGGGAAGTAAGGTTGCTTTATACCTCCCACTCGGTGCTAAAGATTTCTCCCAAACTTAGCTCAGATCATTTCAAAGACAATCCACAACAAAATAATTTCAGTAATATATAAATATACATCGGGAGCCATCATGCTTTCCATCTATCAAAATCAACCACATTGTGGATTTCTTTCACACTCGAGTTCAAAACAACTCCATTAAAACCAAAAAGTCAAATCATTCAAAATATCTCAAATATTCAACATCAACGTTCTTATAACACACACTTCCTCAAAAAATCACAATTTCCAATAGGAATTCATGACCCAAATATCAAAATCATGATAAATATCATTCAAGATTCATGCTTTATATCTCCACACATGTAAATTCATCTTCCAAAATCATAAACATCAAGATTTCATAATAATCATCATAAGATATGGGTTCCTGCTTCAAATTCAAAAAAATCAAATAAAAATTATGCCTTTGTAAAGAAATTACTTTTGGGCACAAGAACGAAAGAGAATTGTTGTTGAAAAACTCCACATACCTTGAATGATGAACTTTAGATCGATACTCATTTTTGAGATGTTAATCATGCCTTTGAATGATGGTTCTTGGAGTTCTTGAACTAGGAACTTGGAATCTTGAATAAATTTGCAGAATTAATGGTGAACTTTGAAGGTTCTTAAAGTTGGATGTAGGAGCTTAGGGTTTTCTTTTTTATGGAATTTGATGAAATATAACATATAATGCTTCTAATAGGCTTTAATATAGGGTTTGGACGGATTTTGGGTGAGGGGGAGTGACCAAAACGCCCCTAAAAATTAAATAATTCTACAATCTGTCCTTTGGTGGATAGTTTTAATAGTCTGAAGTAGATCAACCATAATATTTTACTCTGATATCCAAATTGGATGAAACCAACTTCATTAGAAAGAGGAATCTCATATATTTACATTGATATATAGTATCTCACCCAGATCATTGTGTACGAGGATCTATGATTGTTTGAAATTGATCCAAAAATTCACTTTTGATCGGCTGAAGTAGACCGACCATAATTTTTTTTCTCCAATAGACTAATTGGATGAAACCAATTTCATTGGAAAGAGGACTCGTAGAGATTTCTGTCGATATATAGTAGATCACCCAGATCATTATGTACAAGGAGTTATGATCGTTTAAAGTTGGAGCAAAAATACGCCAGGCCTCAGTACTTTTCCCTAGACATTTTACTGTTCACTACTATTCACGGTTCGATCGGAATGTTCATAACTCATCGCTCGGATGTCCGTTTTGGATTATCCACATATCATTGGAAAGATTATTTGATACTCTACGTAATGGTGGGCATAATCTAAGACATTCCATACAAAAAATTTATAATTTAGTTTAGAAGAGAGAACCCAACACGTTTACGCACAAAATTTCAATGAAAAATTTCCCGGGGTATTACATCATCCCCCTGGAAACATTCATCCTCGAATGATGCTAGACATGCCAAGATTAGATATGGAATAGAGAGTACAGCTGAAACCATTCGTTAGACTCATCACCACATCATTTCTCACTGAGAATGCAATATAGAATGCATAAATTCAAGAAACTACAGCTGAACAATAATAAATGACAGCTGAACTGCTGCAACTTTTATCAAAAGTGCATAATTTAGGAAAGAATGGTACCTTCAGCTTGATCGAAGTTTGAGTAAAATAGATGCGGGTACTTGGATCGTATATCCGCCTCAGCTTCCCAAGTTGCAGCCTCAACAGATTGGTTTATCCACAACACCTTGACCAAGGGAACTTCTTTGTTCCTTAGTCTTCGGACACTGAAATCAAGAATCTCAATAGGAATCTCATCAAAAGAAAGATTTTCTTGAATGTCAGCACTCATAGAGGAATCCACTACCACAGCATCGCTAATATGCTTTCTAAGCATGGAGACATGGAATATTGGATGAATAGGGGACAACTCGAAAGGCAACTCGACCTCATAAGATACCTTACCAACACAGCTAAGAATTTTGTAAAGACCAACATAACGGGGACTAAGCTTCCCCTTCTTCCCGAATCTCTTCACCCTCCTCATGGGTGAAATTTTTAGATACACTAGGTAACTAACTTCAAACTCAAGGTCTCTCCTTCTAACATCCGCATATGACTTCTGACAACTCTGCATAGTTTTCCACCTTTCCCTAATCAACTTAAGTTTTTCCATAGACTCAAATACCAAATCAGGACCACTCACAGCCACTTCACTCACCTCGAACCAACCTATGGGTGATCTACACTACCTCCCATATAAGGCTTCAAATAGAGCCATGTCAATACTAGAGTGGAAACTGTTATTGTAAGCAAACTCTATCAACAGTAAGTGATAATCCCAACTTCCTTTAAAGTCAAGTGCAAAAGCTCTCAATATATCATCTAAGGTCTGGATGGTCCGCTCAGCCTGACCATCGGTCTGCAGATGAAAAGTAGAACTCAAAAGCACTTGGGTACCAAGACCCTTCTGAAAAGCTTTCCAAAATTGCGAAGTGAACTGAGTACCCCTATTCGAAATGATAGACAAGGGAACTCCATGCATTCTGACCAGCTCTCAGATATACAATCTAGCATAATTCTCAGCAATATATGAAGTATGAATAGGCAAGAAATAAGCAGACTTAGTCAACCTATCAACCACAACCCAAATGGAATCATGATGGTATCGGGAAGGAGGTAAACCAATCACGAAGTCCATATTTATCTCTTCCCATTTCCAGGTGGGAATACTAAACTCTTGCATCATACCACCAGGTCTTTGGTGTTCAGCCTTAACCTGTAGGCATGTTGCACACTTAGCTACAAATGTTGCTATATCTTTCTTCATGCCACTCCACCAATAGATTTCCCGCAAGTCTTGGTACATCTTGGTGGCACCAGGATGAATAGAATATCGCACCCCATGCGCTTTAGCCATAATCCTCTATCTTAAATCATCAATATTCGGGACACACAATCTACCCTGCAATCTCAACACACTATCTCCCCCTTAGGAGAAAACCTCTACTTTTTGGTCCTTGACTGACTCCTTCAGTCTGACCAAACTAGTATTTAAGTATTGCTTTTCCTTCACTTTCGAAACCAAGGAGGATTCGAAACTACTCTGAACCCCTATACTACCTTCAGCAGAGTCAAACAACCTAACCCTCAATCTAGCCAAATGATGTACATCACGAGCCAACTCTTTCTTACCTTCTACCACATGCAAAACACTACCCATGGACACTCTACTTAGGGCACCTGCCACAATATTGGCCTTTCCCAAATGATACAGAACACTCATATCATAGTCATTTAACAATTCTAACCATCGTCTGTGCCTAAGATTCAATTCTCTCTGGGTAAACACATACTGCAGACTCTTATGATCAGTGAAAACATCAACATGGACACCATACAAATAGTGTCTCCAGATTTTCAAAGCAAACACAACAGTAGCCAACTTAAGGTCATGGGTGGGGAAATTTTTCTCATGGGGTTTCAGCTGTCTAGAAGCATAAGCTATCACCTTACCCTTCTGCATCAATATGCAACCCAACCCAACTCTCGAAGCATCACAGTACACCACAAAACCATCAACACCATCAGGCAAAGTCAAAATAGGGGTTGAAGTGAGTCGAGTCTTCAACTCCTGAAAACTCTTCTCCTAAGATTTGGACCATAAGAACTTCACTTTCTTTTGGGTCAACCGAGTCATAGGAGACTCTATAGAGGATAAACCCTCAACAAAATGGCGATAATAGCCAGTTAAACCTAAAAAACTTCAGATATCAGTCGGAGAAATAGGTCTAGGCCAATTTCTAATAGCTTTAGTTTTTTGGGGATCAACTCTAATACCCTCAAAAGAAATTATATGACCCAAAAAAGCAAATGATCTTAGCCAAAACTCAGACTTACTGAACTTGGCAAACAACTTGTGATCTCTAAGGGTTTGTAAGACAGTTCAGAGATGATCAGAATGTTCATCCTTACTACGGGAGTACACTAGTATATCATCGATGAACACTATGACAAACATATCCAGATATGGTCTGAACACTCGATTCATTAGGTCCATGAAAGTTGTTGGGGGATTAGTTAACCCGAAAGACATAACAAGAAACTCAAAATGGCAATAACGAGTTTGGAAAGCAGTTTTTGGGATGTCACACTCCCTAACTTTGAGTTGATGATAGCCGGAACGAAGGTCTATCTTTGAGAAATAACTTGCACCTTGCAATTGGTCAAACAAATCATCTATTCTCGAAAGGGGGTGCTTATTTTTTATGGTCACTTTATTTAGTTGGCGGTAATCAATGCACATACGCAAAGAGCCATCTTTCTTTCTCACAAACAACAAAGGAGCACCCCAAGGAGAAACACTGGACCTTATAAAACCCTTATCTAGTAGATCTTTGAGCTGCTCTTTCAACTCCTTAAGTTCTGCAGGGGCCATATGGTAAGGAGGAATAGAAATGGGTTGAGTATCAGGAAGTACCAATAAGGAGGCATATTTTTGAAAGAGGAGAGCACGAATCAATCTGCAGGGGCCATATGGTAAGGAGGAATAAAAATGGGTTGAGTATCAGGAAGTACCAATAAGGAGGCATATTTCTGAAAGAGGAGAGCACGAATCAATCGCAAAGAGAGACACTTTAAGCATGATAGACTTTTGAAAGAATGAATCATACCTTTTCCTAAAATGTTGCCTCTTGCTCATAAATGGGGTGTGCTACACACCGATGATCAAGACTCTACTTAACGTGGCTTGTCAGACTTCCTAGGACACCTTAAAACCTTAGTCTTTGATACCAAGTTTGTAAAGCCCAGAAAAAAGGTTCTGGAGCGTCACACGGTACTTAAGGCTACGAGTAGCCCCAACCTAACCCTTTAAGCCATTTTCATTTAGTTCAACACGAATCAACGGGGTTTCCATAAATAACCCTCAAATATCAATAGAAAAATCATCATCCAAGAATAAAAGAATTTCAGAAAGATAACAAAATACAACTTATTAGTCAACTCCCAACATCTATACTAGTCTGACATGCCTCTAAGAAAATCAATAAAACCAGCAAGCCATTGAGACATGCCCCAACTGACTCATACTCAGTTATCAAATGTAAACAATTCTGTGAAACCAATATCAGACATCATATCCTCAAAACATGAGGACTCACCACAATAGAGGATGTAGAACAGCGTGCCCGAAGAATCACTGTCGAACTTGGAACTATGCACCTGAACCTATATTTTGAGAAAATGCAGCCCACATCCGAAGATGTGGGTCAGTATCATGGAAAGAAACCGAGTACATGGGGGTGTACGCAGTTTTATAAAAGTCATCATCATAAATATTTATAAGAAATATACAGGATGTATGAAAGACTCACATAGCCCAAAGAAAATCATCATAATCATGAGAGGATGAAATAAGTATAACAACACATATGAGTCATCATATAATTCGTCAATCACTTTCAGTTCATCAAGAATATCAATACTCATAATGTAAATATCATTTAAATCTTTTGAAAGAATAACTTTCACAATTCCACTTTCAAATCACTTCACCATTCACCATAGACACAACGAAAAACACACACACTGGAATATCCTATAACAGACATAAACCATGTGAGCTATATGGAGTCCAACGTACAACCCACGTTGGGGAGAGCCGTCCTATCCTTACCATCAAAGTAGGACTATCGATATCAAATCCACACAAATTAGTGATCACTATATAAATTAGCCTCAGGCTCACTCCTACGGGGACTCGTAGTTCTAGAGAAGTAAGGTTGCTTTATACCTCCCACTCGGTGCTAAAGATTTCCCCCCAAAATTAGCTCAGATCATTTCAACGACAATCCACAACAAAACAATTTCAGTAATATATAAATATACATCAAGAGCCATCATACTTCCCATCTATCAAAATCAACCACGTTGTGGATTTCTTTCACACTCAAATTCAAACCAACTCCATTAAGACCAAAAGGTCAAATCATTCAAAATATCTCAAATATTCAACATCAACGTGCTTATAACACACACTTTCTCAAAAAAGCACAATTTCTAATGGGGATTCACAACCCAAATATCAAAATCATGATAAATATCATTCAAGATTCATGCTTTATATCTCCACGCATGTAAATTCATCTTTCAAAATCATAAACATCAAGATTTCATAATAATCTTCATAAGATATGGGTTTATGCTTCAAATTCATAAAAATCATGCTTTTTTAAAGAAAATTACTTTTGGGCACAAGAACGAAAGCGAGTTCTTGTTGAAAAAGCCCACATACCTTTAATGATGAACTTTAGATCGATACTCATTTTTGAGATATTAATCGTGCCTTTGAATGATGGTTCTTGGAGTTCTTGAACTAGGAACTTAGAATCTTGAATAAATTTGCAGAATTAATGGTGAACTTTGGAGGTTCTTGAAGTTCTTGAACTAAGAACTTGGAATCTTGAATAAATTTGCAGAATTAACGGTGAACTTTGGAGGTTCTTGAAGTTCTTGAACTAGGAACTTGTAATCTTGAATAAATTTGCAGAATTAACGGTGAACTTTGAAGGTTCTTAAAGTTGGATGTAGGAACTTAGGGTTTTCTTTTTGAGGGAATTTGATGAAATATAACATATAATGCATCTAATTGGCTTTAATATAGGGTTTGGATGGATTTTGGGTGAGGGTAATGACCAAAACACCCCTAATAATTAAATAATTCTCAAATCTATCCTTTGGTGGACTGTTTTGATAGTCTAAAGTAGATCAATCATAACGTTTTACTCTACTATCCAAATTAGATAAAACCAATTTTATTAGAAGAGGACTCTCATATATTTCCGTTGATATATTGTATATCACATAGATCATTGTGTACGAGGAGTTATGATCATTTGAAGTTGACCCAAAAATTCACTTTTGATAGGCTGAAGTAGAGCGACCGTAATTTTTTTCTTCGATAGACAAATTGGATGAAACCAATTTCATTGGAAGAGGACTCGCAGAGCTTTCCTTTGATATATAGAAGATCACCCAGATTATTATGTACAAGGAGTTATGATCATTTAAAGTTGGAGGAAAAATACGTCGGCCTCAGTAATTTTTCCTGCACGTTTTACTGTTCATTACTATTCACGGTTCGATCGGAATGTTCATAACTCGTTGCTCGGGTGTCCATTTTGGATGATCAAAATATAGTTGGAAAGCTTATTCAATACTCTACGCAATGGTGGGTCATAATCTAAGACATTAGGCATATAAAATTTATAATTTATTTTAGAAGATAGAATCCAACACGTTTACGCACAAAATTTCAATGAAAAATTTCCTGGGGTATTACAGTATGTTGTTGTGTTGGAACCCAAGGGTAGTGTTTTGCTTTAATGGGTTATCTTGAGGCTATATATAGCCTTGGTCACCGTGTGGCATCTCGGGATAATATTTTGGTGCATTATAAACTTGGTATCAGAGCCTAAGGTTGTGAAGAGTCCTAGGGAGTCTGGCAAGCCGCGTTACGTAGAGTCTTGGACATTGGTGTGTAGCACGCCACACCTATGATCAAGAGGCTACGGGGCACTCTAGAAAATATCGTTTCTTTCTTTCTACAAGAGTCTATCATGGTTACAACTATTTCCTTCTGTTGTTAATTCGTGCGTTCTTATGACAGAAAATACCTCTACGTCGAGCTCACAGAAACAACAAACAACCTTAACCTGTTGATCCGTTACATGAGATGGTATCCCATGCCAAATTTCATGTAGATTTTTAGATGTTAGCCCAGGCAGTTACTGCCAATACTCAGGCCAACGCTCCACCTCCCTAGGAAAATAATTCGGCAGCAATATGAATTTGTGACTTTATATGGATGAATCTGCCAGAGTTTCATGGGTCGAGAGCAGGTGAAGACCCTTAGATGTATGTTGATGAAATAAAGAAAATTACACAAATTATGCACGTGACCGATGAAGAAAGTGTTGAGCTGGCTTCTTATCGCTTGAAGGATTTTGCCTATGACTGGATGCAGATGTGGAATAAGGGTAGAGAGGAAGATACCACTCCAGTGACTTGGCAATTATTCCAAGATACTTTCTTGGATAGATTCTTTCCCCTTGAGTTATGGCAAGCTAAGACAGAGGAGTTTATGAATTTGAGACAAGGCTCTATGTCAATTAAGGAGTATTATCTTAAGTTAAATCAGCTATCGAAGTACACTCCCAATATGATGGCCAACTCGAGGACTAGTATAAGCAAGTTTCTAACTGGGGTGTCGAGTTATGTGGTGAAAGAATATAGATCTGCTATGATCAACAGGGAGATTGATCTTTCTAGGTTAATGATTCACGCCCAATAGATTAAGTCAGACAAGATAAAGAAAAAAGAAAGAGTAAGAGTGATTAAGAAAGTCAGATCAGAGCAACAGGGGTCTGGTCAGACTAGATTCTCCGGTGGGAGTCGCCCTTAGTTTCAGAGACGTCAATTTATACCTGCGCCTTACTCAGCTAGTGCTCTCGTATATCAAGGCAGGCAGGAGCTCGAGAATAGGTCAGTACCTTCAATTTCTTAGGACAGTGTAAGCAACCGACCTCATCCTCCTTCGTGTGCTAAGTGTGGTAATGACCATTTTAGGGAGTGTAATATGGGGCAACGGGGTTGTTTTGGCTGTGGAAAGTTGGGCCACATACTTAGAGACTTCCCGTATACCAGACAATGGAGTCGTGATACCATCCCCAGAGTCAGGCTACCAGTGCCCCGCCTCCCGCAGCCCATCCAGTTCCTCCT
Source organism: Capsicum annuum (assembly GCF_002878395.1). Lineage (NCBI taxonomy): Eukaryota > Viridiplantae > Streptophyta > Magnoliopsida > Solanales > Solanaceae > Capsicum > Capsicum annuum. The sequence continues at coordinate 8,375,232 of NC_061116.1, forward strand.
CAGGGTGCTTCATCTAGTACTGCTGGCGGTCAATGCTAGAATCATTTCTATGCTATACCACCTCATCAGGAGTAGGAGGACTCTCCCAATGTTATCACTGGTATGCTCCGTGTTTTCTATTTTGATGGCTATGTTTTGATGGACCTCGGTTTAAGTTTTTATTATGTGACACCTCTGGTTGCTATAAATTTTGAAATGGATCCTGAACTAATTTCTAAGCCTATTTTAGTTTCTAATCTGGTAGGAGAGTCTGTCATTGATAAGTGGGTGTATAAGAAATGTCCTATTACTGTCTTTCATCAGGTTATGTATGCTAATTTGATTGAGCTTGATATGGTTGACTTTGATATCATTCTAGATATGGATTGGCTTCACTTATGCTATGCGTCTATTGATTGTCGTTCCCATGTGGTCAAGTTTCAGTTTCCTGATAAACCTATCCTCAAATGGTCTGGGAGTTCTGTGATTCCTAAGGGTCGTTTCATATCCTATCTCAAAGCTAGGAAGTTGATTTCCAAGGGTTGCATCCATCATTTGGTTCAGGTTAAAGACACTAAGTCTGAAACCCCGACTATTCAGTCAATTAATGTTGTTAATGAGTTTCTTGATATCTTTCCGGAAGATCTCCCTAGAGTACCTCTTGATAGAGAGATAGAGTTCGAGATTGACCTTCTTCTCTATACTCAGCCTATTTCCATTCCTCTGTATCACATGGCTCCCACGGAACTTAAAGAGTTGAAGGAGAAATTAAAAGATCTTTTAGACAAAAGCTTTATCAGACCTAGTGTGTCCCCGTGGGGTGCACCTATCTTGTTTGTGCATAAGAAAGATGGTTATTTGTGGATGTGTATTGATTACCGGCAGCTTAATAGGGTTACTATCAAGAATAAATATCCCCTTCCTCGAATTAATGATTTATTTGATCAATTGCAAGGTGGGAGCTATTTTTCGAGGATAGACCTCAGATTTGGTTATCACCAACTTAAGGTTAGGGAATGTGGTATCTCCAAGATAGCCTTCCAAACCCATTACGATCATTTTGAATTTTTAGTGATGTCTTTCGGGTTAACTAATGCTCAAGCGGCTTTCATGGATCTTATGAACCGTGTATTCTGGCCATATCTGGATTTATTTGTAATAGTGTTCCTTGATGATATTCTTATTTACTCCCGAAGTGAGGGTGATCATGCGGATCATCTCCGAATCATGTTGGAAACTCTTCGAACTCATCTGTTGTATGCTAAGTTCAGTAAGCGTGAGTTCTGGCTAAACTTTATAGCCTTCTTGGGCCATGTTGTTTCTTTCAAAGGTATTAGAGTTGATCCTCAAAAGATAGAGGCTATAAAGAGTTGTCCTAGACCTATTTCTCTTTATGATATTCGATATTTCTTGGGTCTAGCTGGTTATTATCGTCGTTTTGTTGAAGGTTTTTCATCTATTGCGTCTCCTATGACCCGTTTAACCCAAAATAAAGTGAAGTTCCTTTGGTCCAAATCTTGCGAGAAGAGTTTTTAGGAGTTGAAGACTCGACTTACTTCAGCCTCTGTGTTGACTTTGGCTGATGGTGTTGATGGTTTTGTGGTGTATTGTGATGCCTCCAGAGTCAGTTTGGGTTGTGTATTGATGGAAAAAGGTTATAGCTTATGCTTCCAGGCAGCTAAAGCCTCACGAGAAGAATTATCCTACCCATGACGTTGAATTAGCTGCCTTGGTTTTTGCTTTGAAAATCTAGAGACATTAATTGTATGGTGTCCATATCGACGTCTTCACGGACCATAAGAGCTTGCAGTATGTATTCACCCAAAAGGAGTTGAATCTTAGGTAGAGACGATAGTTAGAAATGTTGAAAGATTATGATATTAGTGTGCTATATCATCTAGGCAAGGCCAATATAGTAGCAGAGGCCTTTAGTCGGAAGTCCATGGGTAGCGTAGCATATGTGGAGATTGGTAAGAAGGAGTTAGCCCATGAGGTACATCGTTTGGCTAGATTAGGGGGTTGTTTGGTGATGCTAAGGGTAGTATAGGAGTGAAAAGCGGTTCCGAATCCTCTTTAGTTTTGGAAGTGAAGGAGAAGCAAGACAGGGATCCTACCTTGGTCAGGTTAAAAGAGCCAGTTAAAGGCCAAAAGGTGAAGGTTTTCTCCCAAGGGGGAGATGATATTTTGAGACTCCAAGAAAGATTATGTGTTCCTGATGTTGATAACTTGAAGCAGAGGATTATGGCGGAAGCGCATGGTACATGATACTCCATCCATCCTGGTTCTACAAAGATGTACCATGATTTGCGAAAAATCTATTGGTGGAACAGTATGAAGAGGAACATAGCAGAATTTATGGCGAAGTGTTCCACGTGTCAACAGGTTAAAATAGAGCATCAAAGGCCCAGTGGCGTGATGCAAGAGTTCAACATTCCTACTTGTAAGTGGGAAGAAGTGAATATGGACTTCATAGTTGGTTTGCCTCCTTCTCATCGCCATCATGATTCTATTTGGGTTGTTGTAGATCGGCTGACAAAATTAGGACATTTCTTGCTTGTGCATTCATCGTATACAGCTGAAGATTATGCTAGAATATATATTCGAGAACTCGTCAGACTTCATGGAATCCCCTTGGCTATTATTTCTGACAGAGGTACTCAATTTACCTCTCAGTTTTGGAAATTATTCCAGAAGGATCTCGGTACCCAAATTCGTTTAAGTTCTACTTTCCATCCGCAAATAGATGGTCAGGCCGAGCGGACCATTCAGATTTTAGAAGATATGTTGAGGGTTTGTGTCCTTGATTTTAAAGGTAGTTGGGATGAGTACTTAGCATTAATCGAGTTTGCTTACAATAACAGTTTTCATGATACTATTGGAATGATCCCATTTGAAGCTTTGTTTGGTAGAAGGTGTAGATCACCCATTGGTTGGTTTGAAGTTGGTGAGGCTACCACGACTGGACCGGATGCGTTGTTCGAGGCCATAGAGAAGGTTAAGTTAATTCGGAAAAGTTTGAAAACCACCCAAAGTCGTCAAAAATCATACGCAGATGTAAGGAGGAAAGACCTTGAATTTGATGTTGGTGATTTAGTGTACTTGAAAGTTTCACCCATAAAAGGGGTGAAGATATTTGAGAAGAAAGGGAAACTAATTCCCCGTTACATTGGTCCCTATAAGATTGTGGATCGCATTGGGAAGGTAGTGTATAAGGTTGAATTTCCCGCCGAATGATCTAACGTCCATCCGATTTTCCATATTTCGATGCTTAAGAAGGTTATTGGTGATTCTTTTGTGATTGATCCTTCTGAAAACTCGGGTATTCAAGATAGTCTTTCATATGAAGAGATTCCGGTTGAGGTTTTTGACTTTTAAGTTCGTAGGCTAAGAAAGAAGGAAAATCCTTTGGTTAAAGTGCTTTGGCAAAATCAATCCGTGGAGAGTGCTACTTGGAAAGCCAAAGTGGATGTGCGCGCCAAATATCCCCACCTCTTCCCTACGAATCCTGAGCATGTCAAAGGTATCATTCTCTTTTGATTTAATCCTTATTGCTATATTTATCTTGGCTTGTGTGTCTTCTACGATATCCAAAAAAATCTAGAATGGAGTATATGATTGGGCAAGATGATTTTTCTCTATATACTCATTTTCATAGTATTCTTGACCTACCTATCAATATTTGAGAACGAATGTTTCCAAGGGGGAGATGATGTGATGCCCTAAAAAAAATTTTCGTTAAGATCTCGGACGAAAATGTGTTGAATTCTATTCTTTATCATGATTAATAATTTTTCTGTGTGGAATTTCTGGATATGCGATCCATAATCACGTAGATCATCGAATAAGCTTTCCAACGATATGTGGATCATCCAAAATGGACACTCTAACGATGAGTTATGATCATTCCGATCTAACTATGAATAGTGATGAATAGTAAATGTGCAATAAAAAAATACTGAGGCCAGGCGAATTTTAGGGTCAACTTCAAACGATCATAACTCCATGTAAATAATGATTTGTGTGAGCTACTATATATCAACAGAAATCAGTAAAAAAAGTCCTCTTTTCAATGAAATTGGTTTCATCCAATTTGGCCATCAGAGAAAAAGGTTATGGTCGACCTACTTCAGCCTATCAAAACAGTCCACCAAAGGACAGATTTGACATTATTTGATTTTTAAGGGTATTTTGGTCATTCCCACTCTAATCCATCAGGGTAAACCATAGATTTAAGTCCATTAAGAGCATTAAACAGCTCATTTTTCTCCAAAATTTCCTAAGGCTCAAACCCCAACCCTACTACTCCAAATTTCATACTTCTATGTCTTTTGATTGAACCGTAGAAATTTCAAATTGATTTAGGATCCGATTTGATCATGTTAAGGGCTTTGAGAAGCACCCTTTATTTTCGTGAATAAAGTTTCGGAGTCGAAAGTTCATATTCATCTTCCATTTTTAGGTATGTTGGGTTTTGAACAAGATTATCCTTTTGATCTTGTGTCCGGTATTTTTGTTGAATTACATTGACATGAGATTTTACATGTTTTACCATGAATTGGAAATATTATTTTCTATCTTATATTATTGTTCATGAGCTATGGGATTATGTCATCCGATATGTGTATGATGTTGAGATGGAATTATGCCCAAAAAGTATTTGATTATGAGAGTATGATGATTTAATTTGTTAAGCCTTGATTTATACTATCATTCCACTATTTTCTTATTATGAATTTATAATTGATATTGGAAATTCTACATCCCTACTATGGGTTGATGTCTCAAGTACCTTTAAATGAGAGTTGGATGGCAAATTGAGAAATGTTGATATTGAAGTTGCAATGAGTCTTGGTATTTTCCAGATGGTTTTGATGAGTTAAATTGTTGAAAATATTAAGTATTGAGTCTTCATATTCTTGTCCAAATGTCGAGTCGGTTATGGTTCAATGCATTTATACCTTGTTGATGTTGAGGAAGATTAAAATGTTTTGAGCTAAAATGTGTTGAGCTAGGAATCCACAAATTGATATGATTTGATAAATGAGAAAGAGATTTGATTTGGTCTTTATGATAGACCCTTGTGAGGTGGATTTTCTAATGCGTTCTGAGCATGTCGGGAAGTAGTAATTAGCACCGAGAGGGAAATTTGGTATTTCTCAGAACCTATGTGCCCCCATAGGGTTGTTAGATGATGATATTATTGGCCAGAGAGCTCGATTGTGATTATTGCAGTTTTAAGGTCGTACTCCAAGGCAAAGAGTATGACGCTCCAGCCAACGGGAGTTTCAAATGTTGGTATTCCATGTAGCTCACGTGGAGTTATCGGTTATAGGAAACTCGCCTGTCCATAAGAGTCACATTTATTGAAATACCGATTCACTCCGAGTTTTGATGTGGTAAGTCAAGTTGCCTATGATGATCTATAATGATTTATGAGGTTTTTCTCCTACATTTCCTATCTAAGATGTTATGAGTTGCATGATTCAATGTCACTAAAGCCAGGTGTGTCATTATGGTCCGTATGTACGTTTTTGCGAAATTTATGATATTATTTATATTTTGCATGCACCCCCACATACTCAGTATGTATCTTGTGCTGACCCACATATTTCTCTATGGGCTACATTCTTACCATGATGTATGTTCAGGTACTCAGCCTTAGCCGCGACAGTGATATCCGAGTGTCGTATCTACGTTCCTTCAGTG
>NC_061116.1:8381016-8432348 GCF_002878395.1 Capsicum annuum
CACCAAGAGGGAAATTTGATATTTTTCCAAACCTATGTGCCACCGTAGGGTTGTTAGTTGATGATATTATTAGCCAGAGAGCCCGATTGTGATTATTGCAGTTTTAGGGCCGTACTCCCTGGCAAAGAGTATGACTCTCCCGCCAACGGGGGTTTCAAAGGTTGGTATTCCACGTAGCTCACGTGGGGTTGTCGGTTATAGAAAACTCCCTTGTCCATAAGAGTCATGTTTATTGAAATACCGAGTCACTCCGAGTTTGATGTGGTAATTCAAGTTGCCTATGATGGTCTATAATGATTTATGAGCTTTTTCTCCTATATTTCCTATCTAAGATGTTATGAGTTGCATGATTCAGTGTCAATCAAGCCAGGTGTGTCATTATGGTCCGTATGTACATTTTTACGAAATTTATGATATTATTTATATTTTATATGCGCCCCCACATACTCAGTACGTATCTTGTGCTGACCCACATATTTATCTATGGGCTACATTCTTACCATGATGTAGGTTCAGGTACTCAGCCACAGCCGCGACAGTGATATCTGAGTGCCGCATCTACATCCCTTCAGTGGTGAGTTCTCATGGTTCGAGGACCAAGTTGCTAGTTTTGGTGCTGTCATTTTGTGATCCCCTTGGTCTGTTGAGTCAGTTGGGGGTTTGTCCAATGGCTCATTGATTTTATTGTATAGAGTCTATGTCAAACTAGTGTATTGTTGGGTTGGTTTGTGTATAGACATTCCATATATGTATAGTCTAATGATATTCTGTGCCATGTGCGATGTGATATGATATGTACTTATATATATATATTTATGTATATATATATATATCCTTAGCGCAGTGTGTATGTTGTTGTGTTGGAACCCAAGGGTAGTGTTTTTGCTTAAAGGGTTAGCTTGAGGCTACGTGTAGCCTTAGGCACCGTGTGGCATCTCGAGATGATATTTTGAGGCGTTACACATATTTCGGGGCGTTACACATATATTTCAGGGCATTACACTATTTGAAAACTTAATCCCAAAATGTGCAGCTCATACTGAACTAAAGACACCCATGGGCTATATGAGTCCGACTTCCCTTTCCAGACCCATATAGGGGTCCGGTTCCCCCAGTCCATGTTAGCCATATGTATTGGAGATATAGGCTAAAGCCACCAATAGTTAATTAGCCTCCCAAAAATGTGTTGTATAAATAAGACACAGTGGTCAACCCCCAATGTCGGCAAACGTGATTTAAAGTATTGGTTCCCTCGAGATTACACCTTCTCAATAAGCTATACAATTCTCTTAAGCCCAAATTAAAATAGTTTTACACATAACACCAAAACCAGCCAAGGAGTCTTTATTTAAGGCATTTTTTGAATTGGTATCATCATACCAATAGACTTGCAAGCTATTCTAACTATGCCAAACCATATCCATTTAACCAATTAGACTCCAAATACCGGTTAAAAATCCAAAACCAAAGCCCCCAAGGGTATTCCAAATTCTATTTACATTTTTACCAATTAGTGCAATTTAATATTTCAAAAGATGAGTCAAATTATGTAGAATCCTTGTTCAAAGCAAAAATTATGATGTGGGTTGAGGTTCTTGTTAGTAACATGACACAAAATCAATAAACAATGCAATAAACCAAATTGCCAATTCCATCATTACCATGAAACTCTAATTTATTTTGCAATCCACCATTTAAACAATGAATAAACCATTTAAAACAAGATAAAATAATTCAAGTGTATAACTACTAAAAGCCCTCACCCTAGTTTGAACTAAACAATCAAGAGACATGTAATACCAAGTAATTTGATGAAAAAATATAATAAGTAAATAGGGAGTGTCCAACATGCCTGAAAGACGAAAAACTTTGAAGCGAATTTGGAGTTTCGAGCTCAGGGAATTGAATTCTCGAGAAAACCCTCGTGTTTCTTGACTTAGGGGTTGGAGAGGATAAGATCAATGATAACATGTTATAATTGATGTTAAATAGGGATTAAAAGGTGTTTTAAGTCATTTAATCGGGCAAATGACCAAAAATCCATTACCCCCAATTGAAAAAATAAAACTAGGCAATTTTTGCCCAAGGGCATTTCATGCCACTATCGCGGATCCAAGACAGCATGTCACACTACTATCACGGGATCCTAGGCAATGTACCACACTGCTATCATGGACCCTCACTGGTTTGGGTTCCCAAAATGACCCCAAAACCTTTCCAAAAATTTCAAAACTCTCCCAAATTATCCCGTTAATATCTCTTATCATGATTTAAGTAAAAAATTATCATTAAAAATGAGGGAGGTTCTTAACCCCCTCTTAGGGTCATTCATGCCTGAATGAGAACTTACGACACACTTAGAAAGATAATAGGAAGAATATAGCAAAAATTATGTACAAATTTCAAAATGTGACAAGAGAAGATGCAAAATTCATAAATAATTTCATCCTCCATTAGACTCAAGAAAGGGTACTTAGCTTTCATATGATCTTCCTATTCCCATGCATCTTGTTTTAGCTTATGGTTTCTCCAAAGCACCTCTACCGAAGCTATTTCCTTAGTCCTCAAATTTCATACTTGCCAATCCAAGATTTCAGTTGGAATCTCCTTGTAGGACAAAGAATTCTTAACACCAATATCTTTAATAAGCACTACCAAGAAAGGATCAACAATACACATTTTAAGCAGAGACATATGAAAAATGGGATAAATGGAAGTTGAATTCACCGATAAGTCAATTCTTAAGCAACATTCCCAATTCTTCTCATAATTTGATATGAACCAATGCAACAAGGACTGAGATTCCCTTTTCTCCAAATATCATGACTCTTTTAATTGGAGAAATCTTCCAGAATACCCAATCATCAACTTCAAATTCCAACTCACTCCGCCTCACATCTGCATAAGACTTTTACTGAATTTGGATAGTCTTAAGTGTTTATCGAATCACCATTACCTTCTCCATTGCTTAGTGAACCAAGTTAGGACTAAACAACCTAGTCTCATCCACCTCAAACCATCCAATTAGAGACTGATGCTTTTTACCCTAAAGGGCCTCAAAAGGGGCCTTTTGGATACTGGAATGATAGCTATTGTTATAAGTGAGCTCGAGAAGCGGAAAATGATCAACTCATCTACCTTTAAAATCAATCACACATGCCTCTAACATTTTCTCCAAAGTCTAAATAGTACGCTCTGCATAGAGCTATCAATATAGGCCAACCCGGTCCATCCGGACTAGCCCGAACGGGTTTTAGAATTTGACGTGCTAGGCCGGCATGGCCCATCAACATAACAGGCCAAAAAATAGCAATCCCAACCCATCACATTGTGGGATGCGGGCCTCCACAGGCCAACCCACTTTTTAAAATATATTATTTTTATAATCTTAATACCCACGAAAATACCTGAACTTTAACCAAATTTCTAGTGGAGCATATTGAATTTGCGGGGGTCCTATTATCCCTTATACTTTTTAATTGGAATTAATCCCCCCCCCCCCCCCCGAACTTTTTTAAAGTGGAATTAATCTCTCCCCAAAATGTTATACCCAGTTTTTATGGTGGGGTGTGGTACACGCGCTGTTTCTTCTCCATTTTATCACTTTTCAACATTTTTCACCATTACAACCATATTGAATCTTCCAAATAATTCCATTGAGTCAATTTCAAATTTCAAGTCCATTCTTATTACTCCAAAAGTTTTCAAATTCAATTTCCAGTTACAAACTTTGAATTCGATTGAGTTTATGAAGAAAGTTTTTTCAAATAATTGAATGGAATCTTCCATTAATTTCCATTGAAACTCGAAAGATTAAATTAGCAAGTTCAATTAATGGAAGATTCAATAAAACTCGCTAATTTAATAGAGCTCGCTAATTGAAAACTCAATGGAAGATTCAATTTCCATTAATGGAACTCGAAAGATTCGAAAAAATTAATTTCATATATGAAGACAAAAATACAAACTCTACATGTATGAATCTATTCAATCTTCCGTTAATGGAACTTGGAAGATACAATTTCCATTAAGGGAACTCGAAAGATTCAATTAGCGAGTTTTCGAGTTTGAATCTTCCGAATCTTTCATTGAGTGTCAATTAGCGCATTCCATTAATCTTCCAGAATGGAAACTAAAATAGAATCTTCAAGAATTTAATTTCAGTTCAACAATGGTTCAACCATTGTTGAATAAAACAAAGAAAGAACAAAGAAGAAAAAAGAGAGAATAGAGAAGAGAGAAGAAAAAGAATGAAAAAATAAATAAAAAATATAAAACTTTAAATAATTATAAAATTACGAGGTTGTTTGGCAAAAAAAAAGAGTTTCTAACGTTTTTAACACTGCCACGCGCTCAACACGCAATGGGCCAAGTGGCATATATATGCCATTAAAATAAGAAAAAAAAAGTCTGGGGGGTTAATAGGACCCCCGCAAAGTTCAGTATGCTCAACAGGTAATCCGGTCAAACTTCAGGTATTTTTGTGAGTATTCTCCCTATAAAATTTAAAATGTTAATTACATAAATATTTATAATATAATATTATATAGAGTTAATACTTGTTAATCAAGTCTCAAATTTACAAAAAATCTTAATAATCTGTGAAATTTTTTAACTTTTGACCCCAAATTCAAATCAAATAGAGATGTTGAAAAACAAATAAAACTTTTAATGAGTAATATTATAACTATCTAAATAGCAATATTAACCTAATTTTTTTTTAATTGATCACAATAAAACTCAAAGAAAATGTCAATATTTAGTCCATAATGAACTCCTCAAAAAAACCTCACATGACACTTATGGCGTGTTCAACATCGCCACATCATATTCAACAAACATATTTAATTCCTTAAAAAATTTAGTATTTTATACTTTAATTTATTTATATAATTTCTAAACATATTTAATATTTAAATATCTATGGTGGTCCAAATAATCTTTGAGTTTGGACTCATTTTTTTGTTCTTAGTATCTATTCTATTCTTTAATTATTTTTTGAGATTATGCAGGATTATACATAAAAGATCCTTTTTGGCTCTCTCTTTAGTCCTATGTCTCTTATTCCTAGGAGGTCTTCCTCCACTAGCAGGTTTTTTTGAAAAACTCTATTTATTCTGGTGTGGATGGAAGGCGGGCCTATATTTCTTGATTTTAATAGGACTCCTTACAAGCATTATTTTTATCTAATATTATCTAAAAATAATAAAGGGATTAATGACTGGACGAAACTAAGAAATAACCCCTCACATGTGAAATTAGCCTATGAGCCATCCCAACTCGTATTGCTCAAGCCCCACGGGCCAACGAGCTTATATAATCCGGGCTAAAAATCTCTGTTCTTAAATGGGATACAAAAAATTGTTGCCCAAACCTATTAATTTACGGGATGGGTTGGACCTACCCAATGAGCCTGACCTATATTGACGGCTCTAGCTCTGACTTTCATCTATTTGAGGGTGAAAAGCAGTTCTAAGATTCACTTGAGTACCCAACCCTTTCAAAGAAGAATGCCAAAAATAAGAAGAAAACTACGTAACTCGATTAGAAATAATGGACTACAAGGCCCCATGAAACTTAACTATCTCCAAAATGAAAATCTTGGCATTATCATTTCTTGATTAGTTAGTTATCACAGGTAAAAATTGAGAAGACTTGATCATCCTATCCACAATGATCCAAATAGATTCATATTGATTTTGAGAAATTGGAAGACTCGTGATGTAATACATATTGATCATCACCCACTTTTACATGGGTAATTCTATCTCCTTATATTTTCCACTAGACCTCAGATAACAACCTTGACTTGTTGACATACCATACACGTGGCAACAAAATTTTCCACATCCCTCTTTATATTATTCAACCAATAAATTTTCTTCAAGTTATGATACATTTTTGTCAACCCCGGATGAACTGTGTATCTGTAACATGGGCTCAGTCAAGATCCTATCCTATAGCCCATATATTTGGGAACACACAACCTCTTTTGGTACCTCTAAATACCATCTCCCCCACTCTCAAAACACATTACATTTTGGTGGACCACTTTCTCTTTGATTTGCATAAGTATAGGATCTAGAACCTATTTTTCCTTGACTTCAGTCCAATGAGATGATTTAACCACTTCTTGAACAGTCACTCAACCATTCTCGGAGTTCAAAAGGAAAACTCCTAAATTGTCCAGCCAGTGAATGTCCTTTACCAATCCTCTTTTCTTCACCTTAAGATGGGATAGACTCCCCATGGACTACCTGTTAAGAGAATCAATAACAACTTTAGATTTACCTGGTTGGTAGTGCAAACTCATTCCATAATTCTTAAGTAGTTCAAGTCATCGCCTTTGCTTGAGATTTAATTCCTTCTATTTGAACACGTTAAAGCTCTTATGGTCTGAATAAATATCCACATCCACCCCACACAAAAAGTAACTCCAAATCTTCAAAGCAAAGACCACAACCTCCAATTTTATACCATGAATCAAGTAATTTCTCTTATGAACCTTAAGCTACCTAGATGCATAAGCTACCACCTTACTATGTAGTATCAATACATAGTCCATCCCCACAAAGGATGTATCACAATACATAATGAACCTCTTAGTACCCTTGGGTAAGGAAAAAATAGGAGTAGAAGTCAATTTATCCTTAAACTTCTCAAAACTGCCCTGGCAAGCATCGAGCCACAAAAACTATACCTTTTTCTAAGTCAACCTCATAAGTGGAGCTACAATAGATGAAAAACTCTCCAAAAATCTCTTATAGTACCCAGTTAAGCCGAAGAAACTCCTAATGTCGGTTGTAGTCGTGGGTCTAGGCCATTTCTTAACTGCCTTAATCTTTTGTAGATCTACTTTAATTCTTGTTTTAGATAAAACATGCCTAAGAAAATTCACAGCACTACTAGAATTCATACTTAAAAAATTTGGCATACAATTCCTAGTTCTTAAGAGTTTGAACACAATTAAAATGTGATTTGTCTGATGCTCCTCACTGTTGGAGTACATCAGGATGTCATCAATGAAAACAATGATGAACACATCAATAAACTATCTAAATACCCAATTCATAAGGTCTATGAAAGCAGTTGGAGCATTAGTCAACCCGAATGACATAACTAAGAACTCATAGTGTCCATATTAGGTCCGAAAAGTAGTCTTAGGAATATCAGCCTCCCAAATCTTCAACTAATGATAACCTAGATGTAGATATATTTTAGAGAAAAACTTATCACCCTGAAGCTGATTAAAAAGGTGATCGATTTTAGGAAAAGGGTACTTATTTTTCATGATAAGCTTATTCAACTAACGGTAGTCTATAACATCCGAAGAGACTCATCTTTCTTTTACATGAAAAGCACATAATCAACCCATGGATAAATAATAGGATGGATGAAACATTTATCAAGAAGATCATTTAGTTGCTCCTTTAGTTCCTTTAACTCTATCGAGGTCATCTATAAGGAGGGATGGAAAAAGGATGGGTATAAGAGAAAAGATCAATCCCAAAGTCTATTTTCCTATTCAAAGGAATCCCAAGAAGATCATTGGAAAAAACATCAAGAAATTCATTTACCATGGGGACAGAATGCAAGAAGGGATTTTCAGAGTTATAAGTCTTAACTCAAACTAAATAATACAAATACCCTTTAGATATCAATTTCTGAGCCCTATGATAAGAGATAATCTTTTCTTCCAGTACTAGGGAACCACCTCTCCATTCTAATACTGGTTCATAAGGAAAATAAAAGTGACCTTTTGGGTTCTATAGTCCAGAGAAGCATAGCACGAAAGAAGCCAATCAATCCCCAAGATTACACCAAAATCCTACATATCAAACTCTATCAAATACACCAAAGACTTTCTATGAAATATGGATACCACACAACCCCTACAAACTTTTCTAGTAACAATATATTCACCCACAAGGGTAGAAACAAAGAAAGGGTCAAAAATACTTTTAGTACCAAACCCAAAGTGTACGACAACATAAGGTATCATATAAGATAGGGTGGAACTGGGCTCGAGTAATAAATAAACATCATTAGAGAAAAATGGTAACATATCGATAATAATATCATAAGATAACTCAGATTCCTAATAAGTGTATAGTGAATAAAGATGATTATGGCCAGTTTCTATCCCAAAAATAACACCTTTTATCATCAGAGTTGAACAAGTGGTGACTAAGAAGCTCTGGTGGAAATCCTAGCTGAGGGATAATATCATGGAATATGACCTGGTTGACCATAATTAAAACACCATTTTCTCCCCTCCTCATAATAACCATGATTAGGCTTTCCATAACCATGACAAGGTGGATAGGGTAAGGCCGACTGACCTCACCAACCTGAGATTATTCACCCTATGCCCCAGGACTATTATTATAATAAAAAGGATAATCACCTGAAGGTTTAGGATAAGGAGCTGGCGAATAAGAAAGTCCCCACTTCTTCTTCTTAGGTCATTGGCTACCATTCTTTCCATTGTTTTACTGATTCACACCCTACTCTACATACTTAAACTTCTTGCTCTACCTTTCTCCCATTTCTACCTACTTACTCTTCTCATCTTCCACCGGCTGTATGTAAACCACTAGCCTTGATATATCCATGTCATTGTTCATTATAGCATCCTTACATTTTTACACCAAGACACCATATAGAACCATGGCAAACTCTCTCATCTTGGAACTCATATCTAACACAAGCTCAGGAGCATAACAGGATAACTGGGTGAACTTCAGTGCATACTTCTTAGCACCCATTTTACCCTGTTTTATGTTAACAAACTCTTCAGCCTTCGCTTTCCTCAACTCCTGAGGAAAGAAATGATCAAGAAAAGTGTCAACAAACTCATCTTACCTTACTAGATCAACGTCTTTACCTTTAAATCTTTCCACTCCTTATACTACAGATAAGTCACCTCCTTCAATTAATAAGTTACAAATTTGACAACCTCTGAATCACTGGCATGCATGACTCCAAAGATATTTTCCATCTTATTAATAAATTCTTGAGGATTGTGCTCAACCTTAGAACCTATAAATTTTGGGGGATTTAGCCCTATAAACTGCCCAATTCGAGTAATCTCAAACAAGGTAATGGCAGGACCTACATGATCAAAACAATGAGTCTGCAATGCCACAATCTGCGCAAGCATATAGATGGACTAGCAGAACTCAACATTAGAGATATCTCTTTGAGGGGATTGAGTATAAGTACCGCTAATACAGGAAGCCCGGTGAGGACTAGTAGGGATTAGTGGGACCTCAAGTAGAGAAGTACAGTTAGGAGTATGATTCCTGTAATGAGTTTGTATTCTATGAGTAGGGTAAGCTTCCTCCATATTTTCCCAAGTTGGGACAAAGGTTCTGGTTAAGTTTCTATGCCCATTAGACCTTCCTAGAGGCATGATCTGATATATGGGTAAGAAGGAGTTAGAAAAGACTCATGATGACTAGATTCTCTAGCATGAATTTGAATGGAAGAAAGGGAAACATTTCTAAATGCCTTGTATCCTCCCCTTATAAGTGTAACGTTCTACACACCCATAAAAGGGACTATACTGTACATTGATTTGTGGATGCCGCAACCCTGAACTGTGCTTTAATACCAAGCATGTCATGCCCCAACTAGGGCCTAATCGTGACCGGCATCCCAAACCAACCATAGCCTGAGATAACCCCTAGCCTTACCTGTAGAGCATAGTATAATAATAAACAACAGAAGACAACCAAGATAACAATAGAAATATAAAGTCAAAATAAAGATTTAAAGTCAAAACCAAATCCACAATGATATCCCAATACTGTCTATAGAAGCCTCTAATCAACAAAATACCAACTAAGTCAGTATATGACCCTGACTATACCAAAAAAATCTAAAAGTATTAGAATAGCAAATGATAGCTAAGAGAGACCAGGACTTTTGAAGGAGGGAGGGCTCACCACTTCACAACAGACCAATTGAGAATATCAAACTACCTAATTCTACATAGGGTCATAAAAAAATCCCTCAAAACCTACATCATGAAATGATTTAGCATTCGGGGATGGTCAATACGACGATTATGGGCATGCAACAAAAGAAAAGAGATAAAATATATACATTTACAAAAAATGAGTCATAAATCACATGTACAACGATTATGTATACACATATAGTATTCTAAAATAGGGTAAAGGTACATGAAACATGACCATTTGGAAACTTAATCCCGAACTTTACAGCTTGTACTGACCTAAAGGCATCCACGAGCTATTTGGGTCTGGCTTCCCTTACTAGTAAAGCCCTAGCCCATGTTAGCTACATATACTAGGAAATAAAGCCACCAATAGTCAATTAGCCTCCCAAGATTATGTTGTGTCAAGAAGACATAGTGGCCGGCCCCTAATGTCGACAAATGTAATTTTCAGTGTTGGCCCCCTCAGGAATACACCTTCTCGGTGAGCTATATAATTCTCTTAAGCCCAAATTAAAACAATTTTACACATAACACCAATACTAAGGAATCTTTATTTAAGGAATTTTCAAATTGGTATCGTCATACCAATAGACTTGCAAGCTATTCTAACTATGCCTGACCATAACCATTTAACCAATTAGACTCCAAATATTGATTAAAAATTCAAACCAAATCCCCCAAGGTATTTCCAAATTCTCTTTCATATTTTTACTATTTAATACAATTTAATATTTCAAAAGATGAGTTAAATTACATATAATCCTTGTTCAAAGACAAAATTATAATGTGGGTTGAGGTTCATGATATTAACATGATACCAAATCCATAAACAATGCAATAAACCAAACTGCCAATTCCATCATTACAATGAAACACTCATTTAGTTTGCAATCCACCATTTAAAACATGAATAAACCATTTAAAGTAAGAGAAAACAATGCAAGTGTATAACCACCAAGAGCCTTCAACCCTTGTTTGAATTAACAACCAATAGATATGTAAATACCAAGTAATTTAATAGAATAATATAATAAGTGAAAAAAGGAGTGCGCAACATGCTTGAAATATAAATAAATTTAGAGAGAAATGGAGTTTAGAGCCCTGGGAATTGAATTCTGGAGAAAACCTTGTGTTTCTTGACTTTGGATTTGGAGAGGGTAAGAAAAATGATAACAAGTGATAATTGATGAGAAATAGGGATTAAAAGGCATTTTAAGTCGTTTACTAGGGCAAAGGAGAAAAAAAAACTTTGCTCCTAATTGAAAAAAATAAAACTTAGCGATTTTTGCCCAAGGGCATGACGCGCCGCTGTTGTGGAGCCTAAAAAGCATGACATGCTCCTATCACAGAGCCTAGGAATTGTGCCATACTGCTATCATGAACCAACACTAGTTTGGGGTCCCAAAATGACCACCAACACTTTTTAAAAATTTTGAAACTTTCTCAAATCATCTTGTTAACATCTCTAATCATGATTCAAGTAAAAAATGTATCCCATGTTAGCTACATATACTAGGCAATAAGATAAAGTCACCAATAGTCAATTAGTCTCCCAAGAATATGTTGTGTCAAGAAGACATAGTGGCCGGCCCCCAGTGTTGGCAAATGTGATTTTTAGTGTTGGCCCCCTCAGGAATACACCTTCTCGGTGAGCTATATAATTCTCTTAAGCCCAAATTAAAATAATTTTACACATAACACCAATACTAGGGAATCTTTATTTAAGGCATTTTCAAATTGATATCGTCATACCAATAGACTTGCAAGTTATTCTAACTATGCCTGACCATAACCATTTAACCAATTAGACTCCAAATATCGATTAAAAATTCAAACCAAATCCCCCAAGGGATTTCCAAACTCTCTTTTGTATTTTTACCATTTAATGCAATTTAACATTTCAAAAGATGAGTTAAATTATGTAGAATCCTTATTCAAACCCAAGGTTCATGACATTAACATGATACCAAATCCATAAATAATGCAATATACCAAACTGCCAATTCCATCATTACAATGAAACACTAATTTAGTTTGCAATCCACTATTTAAAATATGAATAAACCATTTAAAGCAAGAGAAAATAATGCAAGTGTATAACCACCAAGAGCCTTCAACCCTTGTTTGAATTAACAACCAAGAAATATGTAAATACCAAGTAATTTAATAGAATAATATAATAAGTGAAAAAAGGAGTGCCCAACATGCTGGAAATATAAATGAATTTAGAGAGAAATGGAGTTTAGAGCTTTGGGAATTGAATTCTTTAGAAAACCTTTTGTTTCTTGACTTGGGATTTGAAGAGGATAAGAGCAATGATAATAAGTGATAATTGATGAGAAATAGGGATTAGAAAGCACTTTAAGTCATTTAATAGGGCAAAGGAGAAGAAAAAAACCTTGCCCCTAATTGAAAAAAATAAAACTTGGCGATTTTTGTCCAAGGGCATGACGCGCCGCTATCGTGGAGACTAGAAAGCATGACATGCTCCTATCACAAAGCCTAGGAAATGTGTCATACTGCTATTGTGGACCAACACTAGTTTGGGGTCCCAAAATGACCCCCAACACTTTTTGAAAATTTTGAAACTCTCTCAAATCATCTTGTTAACATCTCTAATCATGATTCAAGTAAAAAATTATCATTAAAAACGAGGATCGATTTGAAATAAATTAGTCAAAATTGATGGGGTCTTACATCCTCTCAGCATATTATTAAATGACCCTCTTGCATAAAATAGCCCTCTTGGCAATGAAATAAAATATCTCTCGGTAATGGAATAAAATGACCCTTTCAATAGGAAATGAAATGGCCTTCTCGACATGGCCTTCTCAATAATGGATTAAAATGTCCCTCTCAGCAACAGAAATGAAATGGCCCTCTTGGCATGACCCTCTTAGTAATGGAATGAAATAAAATGCAATGAAGTACAATGGAATGTAATGGAATGCACTGAAATGTAACGGTATTTAATAGAATATAATGGGATGTGATGGTATGTAATAAGATGCAATAGTATGCACTAGAATATAATAAAATGCAATAAAATATAATAGGGTGCAATGAAATATGATGGAATGCAAATGATATGTAATGAAATAAAGTGAGATATAACTGTATGTAAAGAACATAATGTAATGCAAATAAAATGCAATGATATGTAACAGAATGTAATGGCATGCAATGAAATGTAATGGGATGGGATGCAATAATATGCAGAAAAAATATAATGGGATGCAATGTCATGAAAAGAAATTAATGGGTTGTTATGGTACGCTATGGAATCTACTGGGATACTATAATACCCCGCGATTTTCTTAGCTTAAACTAGTCCCGAAAAATGTCAAAGTTTATCTCTTAGAATGAATGATGTTTATTTTGTGTGGAATTCTTTAGATTTGAACATTCCATGGCGTATGAAATTGAATAAGCTTCCCAACGATATAAGATTCGCTTAAATCTGATAACCGGATAAGAAGTTAGGGCTATTTTAATTTTCAGTCGTAAAACACCGTCATTTGGGCCCTTAGCACATCGCAGATAAGCATAATATCACAATTGTCAGTGGCCCTCCACGATTGCACCGCATTACGGAGAGGGCCAATTTCCTCTTTGGTAATTTCCAGTGTGACCTCGCGATATTGGTGCGCCGCGCTAGAGGTCAAAATGACAAATATAAGGGCTCCGCGATTGTGGCGCGTCGCGGAAAAAGACAATTTACCGTTCGTCCAATTTCTAGTGAGCCACTGCGATAGTGTTGCATCGCAGTGGCTACCCAGTTTACAAAATGTTGTGTTTTTTAATTTCGTTTGGAAGTTTAAAGAGGGCATTTTGGTCATTCTCCCAATCCCCAATCCGTCTAAAAACATAAGATTTAGCAAATATCAAGGCACTTTATGCCATATTCATCTATTTTTCTCAAACAAAAATCCTAGTTCATCAACTTCCTCCACAAGAAATTCAAGATTCCTCCATTAATTCTCCAAGATAATTTAAGATTGAGATTTCTCAATACAAAAGCACTAAGAATTCATCCCCTAAGCATCAATAGGAATCCAAGATACAAGTTTTCTTGAAAAATCATCAATTTAAGGTATGTAGGGTTTGAGCAAGGACAAATCTTTCTTTCTTGTGCCCAAAACTTATTTTAAATTACAAGTTACTGATATGTGATTTTCTATGAAACTAAAGTTAGGGTTTATACTTATTATTGTTATTTACAAGTTTATGATATTTCCATTGATTTAGAAATTGAATCACGTGATTTTGTTCATATGTCCATGCATGTTGCTGAAATTTCCAGACTTTGAGTTATTTTATCAATATTGACATTATCAAGCACGATTATTATGATGATTTAACATGATATTGATACATGGGTTACTACACCAAGATTAAATGTTATTACTTCAAGAAAGGATGATGCTTTAAGCATCTTATGAACAGATTATCCTCAATTTTCATAAAAAGCTTTGATCTTTTGATCATTGGTTTAGCTTTCGAATCCACTACAGATTATTACAGTTTACAAAAATCAGATTAGTTTTATTTACAGATTTACTCAGATAAATGCATAACTGGTTTTTCATATAAATCCTTATGCTAGTTTTAAAAAGTGGATTTTCAATAGTTTTGAGCATTCAAATCTTAAAGGGAGTAGTATTTAGCACTGAGCGGGAAGTGTGGGATTAGCGTGTCCTATCTTCCACAGAACTACATAGCCAATGTAGGAACAGACTCAGATTATTTTCATTTATATAGATGATAGATTTAGCTTGTGATCGATCACCTGGATTAGGATATACTCCTTGGAAAGAGTATGACACCTCTCTCCAACGTAAGGTTTCCTCCTTAGGAGGTCAAGATGTTGGATTTCATGTAACTCACATGGTTTATGTTGGTTAAGAGAACTTTCCTACTAGAAAAAGATATACAGCTTTTCAGTTAAAGAATTTATTCCCTAAAGCTTTGAAAGAATCCCCTTGCAAAATAAGTTTTCAGATATGATTTAAGAATAAAGAACAGAATACAGATTTTAGAACTAAGTGATGACTCACGAGATTTTTACTATATGCTTTTACTATTCTTGATTATGATCTTCAGCTTTTAGATTTACTCAAGCCTACATGAGTCATTTACATTTAGCATGCTTGATTTCATATACTGTGACGATATTGTTTACTTATTGCATACACCCCATATACTTAGTACATCCTCAAAATACTAATCCACATATATGTCTAGGTTCTACATTGTCTCATAATGTAGGTTCAGGTGCTCAGTCTCAGCAGCGACAGTGCTTTTCGAGCATCTTATCTACATCCCTGTAGCTGGTGAGTCCTTATAGTTTGAGGACTTAGCTATTCATATTTCAGTTTATTAGTATATGTTCCTTTATTTATTTTAGCCAGTTTGAGTCAGCTGGGGCCTGTCCCAGTGACTCTCTAGACTCAGCTAGTAGAGGCTTGTCGGACTACCAGATTCAGTCTTAGATCATAGTTGTCTTATGAGACTTTTTAGTATTTGTTTAATCAGATTTATGAGATTAGTACTTTTAGATATATTTAGGTAGCATTTTATCAGGATTTTATACTTATATTCTCCTATGATGAGATTTAGATGTGTTAAAAGGCAGCCAGGGTTAGCTCAGGACTACTCGTAGTTGGGAGCAATGTTTGGCATCTCGGGAACTAGATTTTGGGGTGTTACAGATGCAATGGTATGTAATGAAATGTAATAGGATGGAAATATATACAATGGAATATAATGGGATGCAACATCCCTCTCAGTATTTTGAAGAAAAACTTCACCCAAGTTTTTTTGTCGATATGTTGGCTTTCTACATGTACCTGTACTCAAGATATATGGTTAGTAGATACAATATCGCTCTCACAGGCGACCACAGTCAAGATTTATGAAAGTTTAAATAAAAATTACTAAACATTATAATCTAAACGACTTAGTCTGCCATTAATACTCTCTTTTCAAGGGAGTACTAAAATAGAAAGTCCATTGGATGTCAACAAATGGGTGAAATCCTTTTCTGGGAACCGCTCGAATACCATTTGTTTCACTTTATGGTGAATCTGAGGAATACTCCTCTGCTCTTCCTTGTATTAAGAGAACTTTTTAATTGTGTCTTTAGTTTGCTGACTCCTTTTAATTTACCTAAACTCAAGGTAAATACTTAGTAAATATAGAGTCATTTTTAGTAGTGACTATTTTTAAAACAAGTTATAAATAAAATATTTGTAAAGAGGATATGACTCCTTTGTTTGTGATCCACAGTCTCTTGAAATGAGATAGACAAGTCAAAAGATCCTTGATAAATGGGTAATTGAGCCCGTCTTTGGGGCTACCCAAAAATACCATTCTTGAGCATTATATGCTTTGATGTAGTTCCTGATCCTCTTAAGGGATTTTTGAAGAAGATCCCCATTTTGTGTATTGCTTCCTACATCCACAGAAAAATTGTTAGTTTTAGATGAAATTACTTAGTTTTGACCTCCTTCAACTTATATTTGCTTCTTGCCATCTTTGGGTGTTTCTCATGTTTAGACTTTTGCCCTGACTAACTGTTAAATTTATGTAAGGAAAACTAGACAAGGAGAAAACATGTATGTATTTTCAAAAATATTTTGGTTTTTGAAAAATTAAGTTTCAAAAATCTTATGTAAAAGCTTTTAGAAACTCTCTCCCAATTATATTATGTGTTGGCTCAACAAACGTCTTTCGCTTGAGATCTGAGTATATTTCTAGTGGAGATTTTTGGAAACTCATTATCATTGATGGGGAGTTCCACGACATAATTTTGTAAGAGTTTTATCATAGGTAGAGATTTGCTCTACCTAGACTGTCGCATCAGGTGATTTTTTAAGTTTGGCTCCGACCTACAGCTGGGAAATTTAGAATTCATTCTAGTATGTTAGTGGAAATTTTGAGGACCTCCTCAAAATTTCTACCCCAATCTGATACTATTTGATATGATCTTGACCTGCAAGTATCTCTAGGCTTTCTCCCAAAATCTTTATTGGTATTCTTTCTCTCTACCCGAGGATGATCTTCTTCTTTTGAATTTTCTATTCCTTTTAAAAAATTCTGACTCAGTTTTCATTTCTCAAAGTGATGTGATTGGGCCGTTGGGGAGCCTATGTATCCCATTGAATAAGGAATCAGGTCAAACATATTTTAGGACTATGCATGGGAGACATAAAGAAATATGAAGGGTTGACTAAAGCAGATATAGGTTGCCTATGTATCCCATTCTTGGGAATTCATGTCATCGCGTAGTTTGTACATAAAAAAGGAAAGGTATATTTTCCTAGGGGTGAAATAAGTTGACATAGGCCGCCTACGTATCTCATTCTTCAAAATTTAAGTCAAACATAGTTCTGTCACAACCCAACCCTGGGCCTAGTCATGATGGGTATCTCAAACCCACCGAGGGCTGGAGACCACCCCCATAGCTGGTCCTAAAACATAATCCAACACAGATTGAAGAAGAAAACCAAGCATGATAAGTTATTAATATAGCTTCAAAATAAGCTCTAAGAGTCAGCAATAACCATTCCCACATTCATGTCAACAAAAACCTCTAACAAAAACCGAATGTTAATCTAAGTCAGGACATACCCCCGACAATAGCCAAAATGACACCAAATGAATGTCTAAGTTATAAATGATAACAATACTTTGAAATGATAGGCCTATAAAAATATGAAAGATCACCACTTCAAGCTGAACAGTAATCGAACAAAAAATACCTAACACTGCACAAGGAAACAGAAGTATCTTTGGACCCTACATCATAAAAGGATGTAGCATCCTAGGACGGTTAGCGAGGTGAGCACTAGCATGTAGCTCAGAGATAAGGGATGAAATAATGTCATTTCAAATAGTATAAAACCAATCTCAATGTACATGTTCACATATATGTATTTACAAATATAGGATGTCGTGATATGGAATAAGGTTTAGCATAAGATTTAAAATAGTTAACCTGGACTATAAATCTCTGTCATCCTAAAAATACCCATGGGCTATATGAGCTCGGCTCTCCCAACTGAAAGGGCCCCACTGCGTATAGCCACATGAACCAGAGATATCCACGGAGGGCCAAGGAATCCACGACCCTATGCCATTTTGATTACATTTATATGGATAGTGTGTGAACTATTCAAACGGTCATCAAGACCCATTTGTCGGCAAACATGGTTTGCAGTATTGGTACCCCAGGACCTCCACCTTCACAGCAAGATAAACAACCCTGTTTAAGCCCAATTAAAACATGTGCATACAGACCGATCCATTTAACCAATGAATTATCCATCAAGGCATTTTCAAGTAGTATCGCCATACCAATTAATGATTGCAATTATGCCATTCTAATTATCCATCATCTTGGGGGAATCCATGACCCCCAAGGACTTTAAAAATCATCTTTATTGATTTAGCCATTAATAAAATGCATTAGTTTAGATGAAGTAGGCAAAGAAATATGGTTAATGATATTTCAAAATCAATCATGCAAATGGGTTGAGGTTATTACAAATTTCAATATCAAAATCCATTAATTTGAGGGAATCAATAACCCCCATAATTTTATCAAATCAATTTGGGGGAATCGACGACCCCCGTCCAATTGACTATGCTCATGCACCCCAACAAGTTTCAAAATCCATCAATAAAGTATAAACAATTGCATGTAAACAATGGGAAAATTATTTAAATAATAATTATCCAAAACCCAAATCCCAAAACCAAACATTAAAACCATGTTAGTATCAAACCATTGCATGCAATAGTGAAATACGAGTTTAGAGAAGAGATACTTGCCTGAAACACCAAGAATTTTTAAAAGGAAACCACACTTTGAGCCCCTAGATGACCAACCCTTGAAACCCTAGCCTTGTTTTTAATTGGAGAATTTGAGAGAGAAAAGTAATGTGTTTAATTCATTTTGGGATGATAATGAGGCCCCAAATAGTGTTTTATGGTCATGGTTTATTATTGGGGAAAGAAGGAAATGACCAAAGTTCCCTTAAATAAAATGCAGGAAACTGTCGCTAGTCATTATGGGTCATGTCACAACTAGTTACGGTTGGATACGAGTCGTTGCCTAGACTCTTGGTCAGATAGTGACTCAAGGCAACCTTACTATTAGGGTTATGAGTCCCACCCTACAACTCATTACCAGACCTTACGACTCATAAGTTCCTTAGTCATAGTTAGAACATAAAAAATGTACCATCACATTGGTGGGACTACGAGTCCCACCTTATGACTTGTAATGAGAAACTATGACTCATGGGGTCTTAGTCATACTCAGGGTAGAAATACTGGCCAACTTACTGGTCAAATGATGACTGATACTATACGACTCATGAGAAGTCTTCATGGCTCGTCACCTAAGTCATTCCTTGGATAGTGTGCTCAAAACTTAGAAATTTTTAAAGTCTAAAGACCTAGAGTATTATATTACCCCTCCCTCCTTATGATCATTCATCCCCGAATGAGGAATAAGGATTCAAGGCACCCATTAGAGAAAATACAAGATAGAATGCAACTACAAAACCACACACAAATTCAAAAGTGATAAGAATTAGAAAGGAACCCATACCCGAACACTTTCATCCAACGCGGGGAACAAGAATGGAATTTGGGATTCATGTCCTCTTTGGCCTCCTAAGTCGCTTCTTCTACTTTTTGATTCCTCCCAAAGAACCTTTATCTAAGCCAAATCATTAGTACTCAATCTACAGACTTGTCTATCCAAGATCTCAACTGGGACTTCCTCATAGGATAAGGATGATAACCTACACACTTCTTCAATATCGATACATGGAACATCGAATGAATAGAAGAAAAACTCTTGGGAAAATCAAACTCATAGGCAACATGCCCAACTCTCCTTAAAATCTTATATGGACAACATAATGGGGACTGATCTCCCCCTTCTTCCCAAACCTCATTACTCCCTTCATAGGAGATATTTTAAAAAATACCCAATCGCTAACCTCAAACTCCAATTCCCTTTGCCTCATATTCGTGTAGGACCTTTGGCGACTTTGGGCAATCTTAAGCTTATCCCTAATAACCTTCATATTCTCATGGCTTGGTGAACCAATTAAGGACCAAGCAACCTAGTCCCACTAACTTCAAACCACCATGAGCCTTAAAAGAATCCATCTAAATACTTTCACCATTATTATATACAAACCCAATGAGAGTTAATGATCCACCCAACTACCTCCAAAATCTATAATACAAGCCCTTAGCATATCCTCAAAAGTCTGAATAGTTCGTTCCGCTTGTCCATCTATCTAAGGGTGGAAAATGGTACTAAGGTTCAACTTAGTCCCTAAACCTTTCTAAAATGGATTTCAAAAGTAAGAGGAAAATTCCATACCTTGATTTGAAATGATGGACACCGGTGCACCATGCAACTTTAAAATCTTCTAAATGAACAACTTAGCATAATCCTCCCTAAAGTAAATAGTCCTCACCAGCAAGAAATAAGCTAACTTAGTCATCCTATCCCTAATGATCCAAATTGAATCATACTGTATGCAAGACTACAGAAGATCTATAACAAAATCCATGTTGATTACCTCCCACTTCCACATGGGCAATTCTATCTCTTGAGACAAACCATCTGTCCTCAATGCTCAACCTTGACTTGCTGGCAAATTATAAACTTGGAAACAAAATTTTCCACATCTCTCTTCATGTAGAACCACCAATCTATCTCCCTTAAGTCGTGATACATCTTTATCGAACCTCGATAAATAGTATATCTATATGTACAAGCATTAGTCAAAATTTCATGTAGCCCATCATTATCACGAACACACACCTTGCCTTGGTACCTCAAGATAGCATCGCCACCAATCTCAAAAGCCATCACCTTCTATTGACCCACATCATCCTTAATTTGCATAATAATAGGGTCCAAAACTTGTTTCTCCTTCTTATCAACACCAATAGATGACTTAACCACTTCCTATATAATTACTATTTCGTTATTATAGTCTAAGAGACAAACTCTAAAATTAGCCAACTGGTGAATATCCTTCACCAATCCCCTTTTATCCCCATACATATGAGATAAGTTTTCCATGGAAAATTTTCTAAGAACATCAACAATCATATTAACTTTACTTTGTTCATAGTAAAGACTCATATCATAATCCTTGAACAATTCAAGCAAGCTCCTTTGTTTGATGTTTACTCCTTCTGAGTAAACACATATTGTAAGATTTTATGATCAGAAAAGATATCCACATGCCCTCCATAAAAATAATGACGCCAAATCTTCAAAGAAAATACTACAATAACCAACTCCAAATCATGAATCAGATAATCCCTTTCATGAACCTTAAGTATCCTAGAAGCATAAGTCACTACCTTACCATGCTGCATCAACATAATCCAGTTTCACACGATACGCATCACAATACACAATGAAAGCATCGATACCCTCAGGCAGGGTCAAAATTGAAATTGAAGTCAACTTATCCTTCGAATTCTAAAAACTACCCTCATAAGCATCGATCTACAAGAACTTAACCTTTTTTTAGTCAATTTTATCAACGGAGTAGCAATGGAAGAAAAACTCTCAAGAAACTTCCTAGAATACCTAACCAAGCCCATGAAGCTTTGAATATCAATTAGAGTCATTGGTCTAGGCCACCTTTTAACCACCTCAAATTTTTGTGGATCCACCTTGATCCCCTCGCTACATATGACATGACCAAAAAAAGTCATAGAATTTAATTGAAACTCATACTTAGAAAATTTGGCATACAATCATTGATCCTTAAGAGTCTGCAACATAATTTGAAGGTGACTGGAATGATCCTCTTCACTCTTAGAATACATAAAAATGTCATTAATGAACACTATGACAAACAAGACTAAAAACTTGATAAATACCCAATTCATGATATCTGTAAAGCCAGCTGGAGCATTAGTCAATCCAAATGACATAACCAGGAACTTGTAATTACCATATCGGGTATGAGAACTGTACTTGGGAATATCAACTTCCTATATTTTCAACTGATGATAACTCGAATGAAGATCAATCTTAGAGAAACATCTAGCACCCTAAAGCTAGTCAAAAAGATCATCTATCCTAGGAAGAGGATACTTATCTTCACTGCAACTTGTTCAACTGCCTATAATCTATACACATTTGAAGAGACCCATCTTTCTTAAGCAATAAAAAATAGGAGCACACTGTAGAGAAAAACTAAGGTGAATAAAGCCATTATCAAGAAAATCTTTTAATTTCTCCTTCAACTCAGTAGAGCCATTCTATAAGGAGGGGTGTAATAGTGTAATACCCATGCCTTTTTCCTAACTTGAAATCATCTCAAGGATGTTAGAACTTGCTTTAAAATATGAATCCATTTTTGGTACACATAGTATTTTAAAGATTTTTCATTTCTATGATGTGGGAAATTGAATAATCTTTTCATCAATACCAATTTCATTAAAATCCGACATCGGGGGAAGAAGTTATGGACATTAAAAATAGTTTGGACTGCCCAGAACCGACGATCAAGTCGATGGACTGTCGCTAGCCCAACGAATTGTTAGAGCCTGACATCGCACTGAGGCAATGGAACTGCATTCTACCCAGGGAAGACGGTAGCAGTCGATGGACCATCGCTAGTTTGACGAACCATCGGAGCCCTCTGTCGCACTAAGGCAGTGAGACACGTTTTTGCTTTGGTACGACTATCAGGACCGACGAACTATCGTAGTTTTGCCAGATTGTCACACCTCCCTCTCAGTTATTTTAAGTTATTTTTAGCAGGGGTATTTTGGTATTTTACCATACACTTATATATACCCAGTTATATCCGATTTCAGCCCCTTTGTTCATTATTATTTCACAGTAACAAAACTAGGATTTTTCTCTCTAAGATTAATCCCAAGAACAAAAATCCAAATCTTCTTCAATAACTAATAGATTCAAATCCCTCTAGTTGAAGAACATCAAAAAAATCAATCCAGGTATGCATAGTGTTCATTCATGGACTCCTTTCATCCACGAAGTCCAAGAATCTCTTTTCTAAATTCAAGTTATGGATTTTCCTTATGAATTTCATGATTGGGCTTCTTTTGTTCATGTTGATAATGAGTAATTGAATCCTATTCCATGATTGGGTAATAAATTCTATGTGGGTTGATTAGTATAGATATAGATTCATGCAAATCTATGATTAAACCCTTGAATGATGAAATTAGTATTGAACCATGGTGTTTAATTATTGTACAATGTTGTTTACATATACTATGCGTACCATGTATTTGATTAAATGCCTAGATGAAGGAAAATACCCAACTAGTATGATATCATGAAATCCCCATGTATGTACAAGTTTATGTCTATCACATGTTTGATGAAATGTTTCAATAAGTGTACTATGGTGATTATTTTGTGTTCAAGTAAGTCATACTTGTCAGTTTCCTTCCATCGAGTCCTGGGGGTACTTGTACCCGAAATATTAGTTATGTGCCTAGATCCATGTCATGTTTTCATGATACTCTCAGTCAAACTATGAATCCTTAGACTTCAGATAGTCTTATGAATCAGGAAATCTCCATGATCTCATGAACTCAGTCAGTTGGCAGATAACAGTAGTATTTCGTCAATCAACGAAATGCAGTAACTCAGTCCATATGTAGTGTAGTTAATCATGTTCAGAGTCTAATCAGATGGGAGTAGGAATTAGCACCGAGTGAACCAGGGATAGAGACACACACCGTCAGATGAGGGTGTGATCCTTAGAAGTCATCCTTGCATTCTAGAACTATATAGCCAGCATAGGTTGGGACATCAACACTGTCCGATGAGGGTTGATGAGGTAGATAAGCGCTGTCAGATAAGGGCCCCACCATTCTCTTTTGGGGACACCATCAGATGAGGGTCACCTACAGCTTATCCTTAGCAGTGGTGTGGTATTAACACCCTTCCAATTGGGGTTACAGATTGGACCCCAACTCAGCCATAATGGCATATTAGGAGCATGTCGATTAAATAACTACCTTTTAATAGTTTCAGTATCAGTCTTAGTAAAAGAACTCAGATAGTTCTTTAGATTTAAGGACTGTCAGATACAGTCAACTCAGATACAGTACAAAACTCAGCTAGTTCCATCAGATTTAGGACAATCAGATACAGTCGCTCATGTTATCAGTTAT
Organism: Capsicum annuum; assembly: GCF_002878395.1. Taxonomy (NCBI): domain Eukaryota; kingdom Viridiplantae; phylum Streptophyta; class Magnoliopsida; order Solanales; family Solanaceae; genus Capsicum; species Capsicum annuum. Next base: position 8,405,198 of record NC_061116.1, read on the forward strand.
ATCAGTTATCAGTATGTTATGTTATCAGTATTCAGATTCAGTAATCCTATTATCATAATATTAGTGTCAGTTATTAAGTCTCATGCATGTATTCTCACGATCATGATAGTTTAGTCTGTTATTATTATTGTCCATGCGTATGAACCCCATATATTTAGCCTAACTCATATGCATACCAGTACATTCATTTGTACTGATGTATTCGCGCTGTGGTGTCTCATACCATAGGTTCAGAGACACGAGCTCCAAATCAGTAGTAGATTCCAGTCTCAACAATCAGAGGTAGGAGTGAGTGCTCATCCTTCGAGGACATGATTATTTCTCTATTATCTCATTTATTAGTTTATTAGATGGAATTAGTTGGGGACATGTCCCATCAACTCCTTACTCATTCAGATAGTCATGTTTAGAGGTTTTCTAGACTATCATGTTTCAGACTTCAGTATCTTTAGTTTTGTTTTGGGTATTCTACTACCACACACAGATGTTATACTATTTAGATTATGTTCAGTTTTGAACCTTATGGCCTTTCAGTTCATGTTTCCACACTATTCAGTATGTTATGTAGTATAAAAGTACAGATATCAGTCATAGGTTAGCTTGTGATCCTTTGGGGTCATGAGCACCGTGTAGCATTTCAGTTACCAGATTCAGGGCGTTACAAATAAAATGGGTATCCGGTAGAAGATCAATCCCAAAATCTATCTTCCTATTAGGAGGGATTTTCGAAAAATCATCAAGAAAGACCTCAGAAAATTCATTAACCACAAGAGAAATTGTAAAGAGGGACCTTTCAGAACTAGAATCCTTTACTCGGACCAAATGATAAAGACAAACCTTGAAAATCAACTTCCGAGCCCTAAGAAAAGAAATAAACCTCTATTTAGGCACTAAGGAACTTCCTTCCCATTCAATAATAGGTTCAATTGGAAAATTGGAAGCTGAACTACGGATCCTACTATCCAGAAAAGTATAGCATGAGTGGAGCCAATTCATCCTCAAGATAGCATCAAAATCTATTATGTTCAATTCTAGCAAATCCATCAAGGTCTCATTATAGAAGATAGACACCGTGCAACCCCTATTGACATTTATAGCCATAACACAATCACCCATAGGGGTAGACACAAAGAAAGGCTCAGAAATACAATTGGGACAAAAAATAAAGCGCACATCCACATAAGCGGTTACATAAGAAAGAGTAGAAACCGAGTCAAGTAGGCAATATACATCATGAGAGAAGAGATTTAACATACCAATGACAGCATCAGGAGATAACTCAGACTCCTGATGGGTGGAAAGAGCATAGATATAATTCCAGCCAGAGCTGGTACCAAAAGTAGCATCCTTTGGTGTAGGACCTGATGAGGTGGAAACCTGGACCTTATTAGCTCCCATAGCAATTTTAGCTAAAGGGCAGTGTCGCTGCATATGTCTTACCTGGCAAAAATTATAGCATCGATTCCTCTCCTCATCATACTAACCACGAAGCAACTAATAAAAAAATTGATAAGGAGGATAGGGTGGGGTTGACTGAGCTCCACTAGCCTAAGACTGGTACCCTATTCCTGATGTCATGCCCTATTTTTCTCACAGAAAGCTAGATTCGATGTGGCAGCTCTTTTTAAAATTTTTTAGAGTGACGAGTCGCCACCTATCAAATTAAGGTGCAGTAGGGCACCATTTTAGTCTAATTATGAACCAGCCAATTAGTCTACATCACCAAAAGTTTAGGTAAGGATTTAAATTACCTCGAAAGGAAGGTGTTAGGCACTTTTTGAGGTCCATAAATTTGGTTTCCGACCGAATTCATATTTTACATAGAGATTCTATGTGATAAGAAAAGGTTACTTATTTTTATAGACTCAATATTAACTAAGTTATAAAGTAATAAATAAACAAAACATGATATTTAATTATTTTTAAAATACTAATTATCTAAGTGATAAAAATAAATAAACATATAAATTAGACAAGCAAGGAGACCGAAGGAACACAATTTCTTACAAAGTATTTATATTAAATTAGAGAATCTAAACTACCCCAAACAAATAAACATATAAAGTAAATAAAAGAGAAAAACAAATTCAAAAGATAGAACAAAGGAGTTATTTTTTTTGTTTTATTTGGATCAATGCCAGCTTTATTAACGAGTGACAATATCGTATGTTGCATTGTCGAATTATGCTCAGGTCAACTTTCATTATTTTTGAATGTCTTCCCACCCCACCTAATTTGATTATTAAGCCTCTAGAAAGAACGAATAAAACTCGCGATCCCTAACATGTCTATCTGTCCCAACTTAGTGTCAAAGAGGCGTTAAGCTTTCTATTTCGATTTGAGGTCTAGACAAAAGAAAGTTAATTTCACCTAATTAGACTCAAGGTGCATTAAGCAAAGCACATTGCACTAGCACATAGCACATAATGGTTTCAAACAAGACTCTTAATTATTTAAAGGTTAGTTAGGTGATTAACATGTTATAACAAGAAATTATTCATTTCTTATGTAATTAAACCTACAGACATGATATGTAAGTGTCAAATAATTGACTATTGATGAAAGAAAGTTGTCAATTCACCTCAAATATTATGTTGCAAATTTGTGAAAAAGACATGTTAAAAATCAGAATGCATATGATAATAATTTATTGCAATAGGCGAACAATCAATTAAACATTGTTAAAATTAGTCCAAATGCTAGAAATTAACTCACGGTGTTAAAAGTATATTTAAATGCTGAAAGTTATTTATTTTAAGAAGCCATGATCAATTTTAATATACTAGACATTAAATAATTATGCTGAAAATTTAATAGACATGCTGAAAATTAAATTTTTGAATGCTGAAAAATTAGCTAATATGCTGGAAATTACCTTTTAAATGCTGAAAAATTAGTTAATATGCCAGAAATTACTTTTTAAATGCTAAAAACTAATTTAATATACTGAAAATTATTTTTAAATGCTGAAAAATATTTTTTAAATGTTGAAAAGTGATTTCATATGCCAAAAATTATTATTTCAAATGCTGAAAATTTATAAACGTGCTGAAAATTGATAGAAGCACTTAAAAAATAAATATAAATTCTGAAAATTGATTTTACATTCTATAGGTTAAATTAACATGTTTGATCTTAATTAAAATCAAAATTAATTAATAATTCCAAAAATATGATTTCTAAGTGTTAAAACAATTGAATTAAAGATCCTAAAATATGTTTTGCCTAGGTAATAAAGTAGTTCACATAAGCACATAATCTCCGCCCCATAAGTTGTCCCCTATATTTCATTTATTATGGTAGTAGAGTTTATAAAAATTATTACAAACTAAAATAGTGAAAAGAAAATAAGAAATTAAAAAAAAAAAAAAAAAAGGCCAAATTCAACATCCCGTAAACACTCAAATCCTTGACAACTCCTCATCTTGTCTAAATAGAATGACTCTCGAGCAAATCTATCAAACACAAACAAGTGCACAAAACAAACTTACGGAATCCGAAAGAAAATCGAAAGCAGTTTCATAATCGCCCGTTGACGTCTCAAAGATCCTGAGGATCTGAAGGATCCTAGGCAATGCTCACGTCAAGGGATATTATGAGATACATTAAGATTATTCCAAATTCACTCAAAACAACAACTCAAGGCAATAGACCTCAACCCATGGTTCAACATTCAATTACAAATAAAGAAGAAAAATCATAGCATTTATAAGCAAACAAAAGAGTAATTAATTTATCATCATAGTAGTGAAATAATTCTTCAAATATTTATGAATTAATGTAAGAATTTATGTACACACAGATTTTGACATGCATGAATATGTAATTGCGTCGATTGACCACTAACCATTTAGAAGTAGAGAAACAACAAACCAATCTGAGAGCAAAAAAAGGTTGAATCGCAGCGACTTAAACAATTGCAATAATAGTCGTCCAAACCTAACGCAAAGAATATTTTAAATATAATTATAAAATTGTGAGTTGAAGCCAAGCTCTATATATAAATTGTGAAGAGACCTCCTTTGATAGTGAAAAGAGATAATTATTAAGGGAGAGAAGATCATTTAGAGATGTAATTAGCTTATAGCCAAGAGAGAAAATCTTGTCAAGTTCACCATTAATAGATACGTAAAAATTTATTCAAGATCAAAAGAATATGAGAATAAGTAAAGAAATCATAGACCATAAAATTTACCAAAAATATACCATAATCAGTCTAGTAAAAACATTCGGTCCATGCCAAATGGGAATAAAAGACTAGGGAAATCACATATATATGAAATTTACCAAAAATAAATAATGAGAGGAGTGGTCACATAATTTCATTCCAATCATATATCAATCAACCCAAATAAAATTTTCAATTAATTGCAAATAAATCAAAGCCTACTTTAATCAGCTATCAACTCAAACGCTAAGGGAGGCCATCGGATTTGTAATAAAATCTTTAGCCTCACCAAGTAAGTGACCGTTGTAAATTCGAATTTCAAAAATACTAAAACAGATGACTCACGAACATCTAAAACTATCAAAATTCATCTAGGACCAAAGTGATCAAGAGAAGTATCAACAATAATAATTTTAACCTGATTCAATAGCATTTCAACAATAAATATTCTACCAGCAAAAGAACACAAATTCCAAAACCAAATCATAAAATCAAAACCCCTGAAATTGAAACTTTTAATATATGATAGTCTAGGGGCATAAACAAACATGTAATTGAAGAAATTGAATCAAAATTTAAAGTAAAACACCATGTATTTTAAATCTAAGAATCTAATTCAGATAATTCGCAAACAAAGCAAACAAAACATGCAATTTAAAGTAGTAAGAAATCAAACCTATCAAAATTCTCACTGAAGTTCATCGAAAACCTCGTCAGTCATCAACTCTAGCGAAGATGTGATGAATGAGAGGTAAGGGAGGCGAAGGGAGGACAACAAACTAGAGTTACAAATGGTGCATTTTATGGGATTCTGAAGCAAGAAGGGGTATGGAGGTGCTACTAGTTCACAAATGTTGACTGTTTTGAGGCGGCAAAGGTATGCTCATGGACGGTGCGCCCTGACAATGGTTGTTGTGTCGGTTGGAGGAGTGGAGCTTCGGCGGCTGGTTTAGCGATTGTGGATGTGTAGAGCCTGCTGGAGTGGCTGGTGGCTACACAAAAATGGTTTCACGATAGGCAGCGGTGGTTGGCTCGTAACTACGAATGACTGTGTGGTCTACTGGTAGCAGATTTTTTTGTGAAGGTGCGGCAAAAATTGACAGCGTTGTTGGATTTTTAGAGAGAGGAGAGAGAGAAAAATAGTTAGAGAGGCAGTTGATTTGAGAGATATATTAGGGTTAGGGTAATTTTAGGTTTAAAAAGGAAAGGGGTGAAAACTTTGATTTTAATCATTGGATCAATTCTAATCAGCATGATTTAAAAATAGGTCAAAATTGAATTTTAATTTAGGATCAAAAGTGATGTCAATTTCGACTAAAATTAAACACATAGGAAAAATTGGATGAAAGTGGTTGCTATTTTACTAAAATAATAAATATATAATAATAGTATTAATAATAGTAATAGTAAAATAAATAAAATAACTATTCTCAAAATAATTATGAATAAAATGTGCAAATAAAATTATGACATATGATATATTAATTTAAAATTGACGACAATAATAACTTGAAATAAATTAGACACTCATAAATTACGAACATAAAATTTAAAATTACTAGAACAATAATAATGATAATAATAATAAAATAATATTTAAAAATTAAGAGTGCGCATATTGGCGGAAATAAATTAATTAAATAATAATAAATTATGTAAAACATTATATTTAAATCATGCACACCATAAAAGTACTTAAAAACAAATTGCATACTTTAAAATCATGAATGTGACACGTGTATTTATACATAAAAACTATTAACATTTGAAACTAATATTTTTTATTAAAATAGCAGCCTAGGCAGTATATTGAGAGTTCAAAATTGGGTGTCAACACCCGAGGACCAAAACTAGCCTGATAACAACAATCACCATACGTCTTAGGATAAGGAGAACTAGACAACGAAGAGGAGTTAGAACTCTTCCCAATTATTCTTCTTAGACAATTGTCTACCATCTCTCTCGCTATTCTATTGATTTGCTCCCTGCTCTAAGTATTTGAACTTATTATGCCTCTCTCTCATTTCTGCTTGCCTCTTATTTTCATCTTCAACCTACTACATATAAACCTTAAATCTAAAGATATTCATATCACTGTTCAACATTGCAGCCTTAGACTCTAAAATCAAATCACGAGACAACCTAGAAGCAAATTTCCTCATCCTAGGCTCATGCTAGACACTAACTCTTGAACGTAACGAGACACTTGATTAAATTTTAGGGCATACTCTTTCATATTCATTCTCTCCTTCTTTAGATTCACGAAGTCATCTACCTTAGCTTCCCTCATCTCCTAAGCAAAGAAGAAATCAAGAAAGGCACCAGAAAACTCATCCTATAATGTTGACTCAGCATCATCACCCCTCAACTGCTCCTACTCCTTATACCACAAATAAGTTACACCCTTCAACTAATATGAGACAAACTCCACACCCTCAGAATCAATAGCATGCATTGTGTAACGACCTAAAAATTTGATAAAATATGTGAAATTTATAATTTTATGTGATTTAACTATTTTACCCCTCCTCGTCATTATATGATGATATTTCTAGGGTGTGCGAGTGATTGGCATGATTTTTGATGTATTTTGGTATTATTTATGCAATATTATAATTTTTATGGCTTCGAGAGCCTTATTTTGGACTTATGTAGATAACTTTTGATCCTTGTGATTGATGGCCGAACGGACTTCTCTATCAGCTCCGAAATATCGATTTTAGGCTAGCTAGATCTTTAGTTTGGATTTTGAAGCACCCGAGCTCATTTCGACCTATTGATCGGGAAGTTAAACAATTGGAAATTTGGGTATGGGACCAACATTTGATCGAAACAATGTCGGATGGAAAAATCCGACCTCACCAACAGATCTGAAATGTCAATTTTAGGGTGTTATTATATTTGGTATGATTTTACGACTTTTAAATCTCATTTTAATCCTCGGTTTAGAAAAGTGTAATTTCAAATTTTGGGGATCAATTTTGTGGAAATGATATTTTTTTGAAAATCTGATATCGCCACCGCATTCGAAGCATCAAATTTAGTATGGTTGCATAGTTTTTTTGTGGACTCCGAATGAATCTCGGGTACCCTGTTGAAATTTGTTTCGACTTAGATGATTATTCTTGGGGCTCCTTTTTGAAGTATTGTGTAACATGCTAAGATGACAGAGGGTATTCTTCAAGTATCTCAGGGTGGTGCAAAGAAGGTGCATTTTTTTGTGAGTTCATAAGGCATTCCCCCCATGGTAGAGATTTTAGTAGTTCTCATGGATAATGTAGGCCAGTGCAGGCGGCCTTACAGAGTGCAGGTGTTGTACCTTCTAGTTCAGCAGTTCATGGTGTCCATTCGGGCCTAATTGTGCACTCTCCTATTGAGACTGATCATAGAGGTTTCTATGTATATGATGAGATTGGACATATGGCCAAGGACTGTTCTCGTGGTGTTTTTAGATCTATTGCTATTTCAGCTGTGAGAGGTAGAGGTTCTACCAAAGGTTAAAGAGGTAAGGATAGTAGAGACCGTGTTGGTGGTTATAGGGATACTCAACCAGTTGGTAGTCGTGGATAGTGTTATGCTATACCAGCCAAACCTGAGGTAGAGGCTTTTGATATTGTGATTACAGGTACCTTTCTCATTTATTTCAGACCTACATCTGTATTATTTGATCTTGGATGGACTTTCTCCTATGTATCTATATATTTTTCTTTGAGTTTTGATTTTGTTAGTGAGCCTCTTGCCATGCCTATTTGTGTATCTACCTCGGTAGTTGATTCTTTAGTTTTGGATCAGGAGTACTAATCTTATGTTGTGACTTTTGTTGGGCGTGAGAGTTTTGTAGATTTGATTGTATTAGATATGGTCGATTTTGATATTATTTTAGGCATGAATTAGTTGGCTCCTTATTATGTTATCTTAGATTATTTTGCCAAGATTGTGACTTTAGCTTGGTCGGGTGTGCCAAGGATAGATTCGAAGGGTATACTTCATTCGGTTTCTAGGAGGGTCATATCTTATGTTCAGACTCGTAAATTGGTTGAGAGGGGATGTTTATCTTACTTGGCCCATATTTGTGATACCAGTGTGGTTTTGCCTTCTTCCTTAGATTTTTTCCATTTTGTCTATGAGTTTACGGATGTGTTCCCCTACGAACTTTCATGGTATACCTCCAGATTGAGATATTGAGTTTGCCATTGATGTTGAGTCGGGCACAAAGCCTATTTCTATTCCACCTTATAAGATGGCCCTAGCGGAATTGAAGGAACTAAAGGATCATTTGCAAGAGTCATTGGATAAGAGATTTATCCAACCTAGTAATTCACCTTGGGGTGCGCCTATCTTATTTGTAAAGAAAAGGATAGGTCTATGCGGATGTGTATTAATTATCGAAAGTTGAATAAGGTGACGGCTAAGAATAAGTATCCTTTTCCTCGGATTGATGATTTATTTAATCAGCTTCAGGGTGTTGTGATGTTTTCTAAGATAGATTTGAGGTCCTATTATCACTAGTTGATGGTTAGAGATTTGGATATTCCAAAAACTCCTTTTCCAACTTGATATTGTCATTATGAGTTCTTGGCCATTTCCTTCAAGTTGACTCCGCATTTATAGAGTTAATGAACTTAGTGTTTCAACTGTATATTGACTCCTTTGTTATTGTATTTATAGACGATATCTTTGTTTATTCCAAGAGTGAGGTTTAGCATAAGGAGCATTTGTAATTTGTGCTTCAGATATTGAGGGATGAGAAGTTGTATGCTAAGTTCTCTAAGTGCGAGTTTTGGTTGGAGTTTATTTCTTTCTTGGGTCATGTGGTGACTTAGAAAGGTATTATGGTTGATCCATCCAAGGTTGCAATGGCTCATTACTAGGCTAGACTTACTTTGCCCACTGAGATTCAGAGTTTTGTTGGCTTGTTCGGGAATTATCGATGTTTTGTAGAGGGATTTTCATCCATTGCAGCTCCATTGACCAAGTTGACCCAGAAAAAGATTTCTTTTCAGTGGTTCGATGCTTGTGACGCGAGCTTCCTGAAGCTCAAGGATTTGTTGACTTCAGCTCCTATATTAGCTTTGCCTAAAGAGGGTGTGGGATTTACTATCTTTTGTGTTGCTTCAGGTATTGGGTTAGGTACTATGTTGATACAAAAGGGTAAGGTAATTGCATATGCATCTTGTCAATTGAAGTCACATGAGAGAAATTTCCTACCCATGATTTAGAGTTTGCGCAGTTATGTTTGCCTTGAAGTTATGGAGGCATTACTTATAAGAAGTCCGTTGTGAGATCTTCTCAAATCATCGTAGCCTTCAGTACTTCTATACCCAGCGAGATCTTAATATGAGGCAGCGCCGTTGTGAGTTACTTAAGGATGATGACTTTACTATTCTCTACCATCCGAGCAAGGCTAATGTGGTTGCGGATGCCTTGAGCAAAAAGTCAACTAGCATGGGTAGTTTGGCGCATCTTTTGACTTAGGAAAGGCCTTTGGCCTTAGAGGTTAGTCTTTAGCTAACCAGATAGTTAGACTTAATATTTCGACACCGGGACGTGTTTTGGCATTTATGGATGCTAGATCTTCTTTGATGGAGTAGATTCAAGCTCATCAGTTTGATGATACTGAATTGAGGTCAATTCGAGACAAGGTATTGAGTGGAGAAGCTAAGGAAGCCTCACTTGATTCAGATGGATTTTTGCGGATTAGAGGCTGAGTTTGTGTGCCGAAAGTGGGTGAATGGATGAGGTTGACCTTGGAGGAGGCCCATTATTCCAGATATTCTATCCATCCAGGTGTAACTAAGATGTATCGTGATTTGAGATAGCACTACTGGTGGGGTGGTATAAGGCGAGATATAAAGGATTTTGTGGCTCGTTTCTTATGTTGTCAGCAGGTGAAAGCCAAGCAAATGAGACCTGGTGGTTTGCTTCAGAGATTACCTGTTCCTGAATGGAAGTGAGAACGTATCACCATGGACTTTATGATTGGTTTGCCTTGTATATCTCATGGTTTTGACAATGTTTGGGTCATCGTGGATTGATTGATTAAGTCATCTTATTTTATTTTGGTTCAGGTCCCATGTAGTGCTGAGAGGTTGGCCCATATCTATATTCATGAGATTGTGCATCTGCATGGTGTGCTGATGTCCATTATTGTAGATTGAGGTCTCGTGTTCACACCTCACTTTTGGAAGACTTTTCAGGTTGAGTTGGGTACTCGAGTTGATCTTAGTACAGCATTTCACCCCTAGACTGATGGCAAGTCAGAGCAGACTATATAAGTTTTGAAGGATATGTTTCGCGCATACATGATGCATTTTGGTGGCCAGTGGGAGCAGCATTTGGCTTTAGAAGAGTTTGGATATAATAATAGCTACCATTCCAGCAATGATACGGCTCCTTTTGAGGCATTGTATGGTAGGCGTTGTCGCTCTCCAGTAGGTTGGTTTGATGTTTCAGTGGTGATACCTCGAGGTACGGACTTGCTTCTTGAGTCTTTGGATAGGGTCCAGATCATTCAGGATAGACTTAGGGCGGTTCAGAGTAGGCAGAAGTGTTATGCTAATCGTAAACTTCGTACCTTGAGATTTGTTGTTGGTGACCATATTTTTCTTTGATTTTCACCCATAAAGGGTGTGATAAGGTTTGGTAAGAGGGCCAAGCTTACCCTCAGGTATATTGGTCTACTTGAGATTCTTTGGACTATTGGTGATGTGAATTATGAGTTGGCTTTGCCTCTTTATCTATCAGCTATTCATCCAGTTTTTCATGTTTTTATGCTTCGTTGTTGTATTCTTGATGAGTCTCATGTCATTCATTTAGAGTTGGTTAAGATAGATGGGTTGTTGTCCTATGTTGAGGAGCCAATTTCCATTTTGGCTAGGGATGTTAGGCGGTTTCGCTCTAGAGTGATTCTTGTGGTTAAGGTCCAGTGGCGATATCGACCTATAGATGAAGATACTTGGAAGGTAGAGTCAGATATGCGTAGTTCTTATCCTCAACTCTTCATTGATTCAGGTATTACTTTTGCCTTAGTTTGAGGACGAACTAGATTTTTAGTGGTGGATTATGTACGACCTAAAAATTTGATGAAATATGTGAAATTTGTGATTTTGTGTGGTTTAACTAACTGTTTTACCTCTCCCCGTAGTTGCATTATTATATTTTTAGGGTGTGGGAGTGATTGGCATGATTTTCGGTGCATTTTGATATCATTTATGTAATATTGTGGTTTTTGATGGCTTCGAAAGCCTTATTTTGGACATATATTGATATCTTTTGATTCGTACGACAGATGGTCAAACAGACTGCGCTATAAGCTCCGAATATCGATTTTAGGCTAGGTAAACCTTTGGTTCAGGTCCCGGTGCACCCGAGCACATTTCAACCTATTGGTCAAAAAGTTGAAAAATTAGAAATTTGGATGTGGGACCCACATTTAATTGAAATGACCTCGGATGGAAAATTCGACTTCACCAGCAGATCCAGAATATTGATTTTAGGACGTTAGCATATTTGGTATGATTTTACGGCTTTTAAATCTCATTTCGACCCTCGGTTTAAAAAATTATAATTTTAAGTTTCAGGGGTCAATTTTGTGAAAACGACGTTTTATTGAAAATCAAATATCGCCATCGCATTTGAAACGTCGAATTTAGTATGGTTACATACTTCATTTGTGTATATCGGACTTCAAATGAATTTCGGCACCCCATCGAAATCCGTTCGACTTAAGAAAAAAAACCAGCAGTTATATTGCAGAAAAACTGCAATATAAACATCTTTTTTCACCTATTTTTGGCCCATTTTACACATTTCTATCTTGCCTCTTGTGAGTTAAACCCTAAAATAATGTAGGAGTTTAAAAGTAAAGTTTGTGGGAGCTTGGGAAGTTAGATTAACATCTATTTCTTGGTTTTATTACGGATTTAAGGTAAGAACTCACTCTTTTCTTAGTAATTTCTTGATTAATTTCTCACAACCCCAAAAATTTTAGGGCATGATTTTAAGCCCCAATTTCACTTCTTTTCACTTGAATATTGTTATTATCTTATAATTACTGATTTTTCATCAATTTGAACTTCAAAACAACTCCGACTCCTGATTTTAATCCGAATTTCAAAGAATTTACCCGATAAAGCTCAAAAATGATTTTTCTTCCTTTTAAACCTCATTTTATACTCAATTTAACTTGGGTTTTAGTTGTAGGTTCCTAAAAATATGGGGAACATGTTTTTGAAATAAAGCTTCGATTTTACCCTTCTTTTTCGAAAACCCGTTTCGGGGGTCCGGTTGTGAGCATTAAATCCTCATATCATACTCATTCATGAAACATTGATAGTACTGTGGCAACATCTGGGAAACACTGGCAACATCTTTTTAAAACCCTCCCCGATGAATGTGTCAGGTAGGAGATATAATAACACCTTATAAAATCCTTTTCGAGGGATGTTCCGAAAAGGAGATATGAGATATGTGGATTCTATACGAGTTGACGAACCCCCTATGGGTCCTACGTCGTTAAGCTTTAGCTCCATAGGTGTATACGGGGATTGTCCGACAATTCCGGTGATTATGTGATGACCTCGTGTATCATCATCATCATCATATACATTGCACTTACTTTATTGTGTTTATGTTGTGTTGTATTGCCTTACGGACTTGTCATCTATATATTTGTCTTACCTACCTTTTCTTGTATTTGATGGTCTTGTATCTACATGTCCTCTCTTGTTCTAATTATATATGACATAATATATACTTGTAATCTATATCTTGGTGTGTTATTGTAATATATGTGATGTATATTAGAACAGTTAGTGTAAGGGGTATGGGTTACCACTGTGGGACATTTTCTGATTGCAGGTGACGATCCCTTAGAGTATATTTTGTATGCTTTATTTACTACTTTGATTGGTCGGCCTATGATGCCTACTGAGTACAAGTGGACCGTACACATGCCTACTGTGCCCTTTCGGTGCAGGTCCTAGCTCGAGTGCGCCTCAACTTGATTGACTCGGGCGATTGTTGGAGCTTCCAAGGTAGCAGTTAGACATTCATACGTCCGAAGTTCACCTCTATATTTCTACAATAGTTATGTCTTTATTAGTATTGGGAGACAGTTATTATTCCTTTGTTGTTATTTTTTCGATGTATTTGACACTTGGATTGTATTAGAAATTCTTACACTATTGACACCTGATTTTGGGCATGATTAGTATTTTGGATAAATTCTTTTGCATTGTTATGATTACTTTTATGGTTTGACTTTGTTCTAGAAGCCTTACCTTGGGATATTTCTGTCTTTTCCTCTTTCATATCAGTTTGGGTGATAGGCTTACTTGTTAAGGTATGCCGTGACAAGTGCCATCATAACCCTCATTTTTGGGTCGTGACACATTGATCAATAGATCTTGTCCATTTCATCAATGAACCTTTGAGGATCCTTCTCAACCTGTGAGACATTAAAGGTTGGGGATTCAACCTCAAGAACTGACCATCCCTAGTAACCTTAAGAAAACTCACAGCAGCACCAACAGGACTAGAATGACGAGATTGATATGTTACTAACTGAGAAAGCAAATAAATAGACCAGTAAAACTCCGAATTAGAGATATCTCCTTGTGGTGACTGAGTAAGAGTGTCACCAACTAGAGAATGACTAGTGGGGACCAGCGGAACCACAGGTGGAGCAGCACAATCAGGATCAGGGACCATAGATCAGGGTGAACTCTATAAGGAGGATGAATCCCCTTCACATTTTCCTTAGGTGGGGCAGAGGTTCCAGAAGAGTTTCTATGAATATCAGATTTTTTAGCAGGCATGATCTAAAATACAGGTAAAACTGGAGTAATAGAGAATTCATAACACTAGACTCTATAGCCTGAAATAGAACACAAGAAAGGAAAACATTCCCAAATGCCTTGTAGCCACCCCCTTATAAGTATGGCACATTACACATCATAAAAGAGACTTGTAACACCCCAAAATTTTAACCTTTGAAAATTTCAAGACTTGAACTTACTGTCCAACTACGACTTATCAAACAAGTTGTGAAGACTCTAATAAGTCGTAGTTCCCAAATCATAAGGTGACCAGTGTAGGCACCAAAGTTTCTATCCTGGGTATGATTAAGCCTAAATGAGTCGTGGTAACACATTTTGAGTCATAATGTGGGATTTGTAGTCTCATCAGTGTAGAGGTCCCTTATTTCTGTTGTGACTATGACTAGACCATATGGGTCATAATATGGGACTACGAGTCATATGGTATGACTCTTAGGGTCCACAGTGAGGTGGGACTGAGTTACTTCCCAGACAACATATCTAGGCAATGACTCGTACCCAGTCATTATGAGTTGTGATATGACCCAAATGACTAGGCGATAATTTTGTGTATTATAAGTGGGGGTATTTTAGTCTTTTCTCTCTTTCCCCACATGTAAACCACGAACTTAAAACCCTTTTGGGACCTCATTATCATCCAAAACATAATCAAACAAACTCTTAAAAACTTTCAATTCCCTAAGTCAAGAACAAGCTAGGGTTTTTCGAAGGTGATTATATAGAGCTTCTAACTGGTGATTTCTCGCAATAATTTTGATACTTTAAGGCATATACCTCTCCCCTTAAACATGTTTTACTTAAAGCTTGTGCTTTAATGGTTATTCATATGGATTTGAGTATGGAATTTGATTTGGGTTGAGGGTTTTGGAAGGATCATTACTTGATTTGCATTTCTGTGGTTTTAATGCAAGTTTTCATGTTTTATTTATGTATTTTGAAACCCGTTGGGGTGCATGGATATGTTGAATTGGATAGGGGTCTAGGTATTCCCCTAATTTAATGATTTTGGTTTGGAATTTGGCTTTGAAAATTGTGTTCCCTCAACTCACTTGCATAATTGAATTTGAAACAAGGTTAATCACGTGATATGTCTTAGTTCCCTAACTATTGCATTGCATAAATGGTTAAATGGATGAAAAGGGTTTTAAAGGCCTTATTGGCCATGTTTTCTATTTTAAACTTGATTTAATAAACAAATACAGTCGAGGCATTCTCCCAAATTATTTAATGATCAAAGAGGGTTAAGGAATTCCTTCAAATAATTTAATGAACAAAGGGGGTCGAGGCATTTCCCCTGTATTATGAAATTAGATTAGCATAATTATAATCTTGTAACTAAAATTGGAATGACAATACCAAAGGTATGAGCCTCAACAGATGGTACTTTATTTAATGGTGGGGAATGTGTAAATATTTTAATGGGCTTAAAGGGGGTCGTGTAGCTGGCCGTAAAGATAAGATCCCTAGGGACTTATACTAGAAACCTGCATTTGTCGGTTTGGGGATTGGTGTTGATGATTGTGTGAACATATCACAACTTAATTATATACATATGTATCTTGGATAGACATGGAGTCGGGTCATTCCCTGGTCTTACTTGATAACATGCACTGGGGCCCTTCCAGTGGGGGAAGCTGAACCCATATAGCCCGTATGTGTCTTTTTATGACTGCTAATACTACACAGTCCAAGTTAATGTTTTAAATCTCATGCTAAACCTCATTTCCTATCCCATCATCATATATATACATACATATATATGTGTGTGTGTGTGTATTTATGTATACATGTATATGAACAAGTACATTAAGTTTGGGCTAGATTTTGAATTGGCATTATTTTATCCGTATCCTGAGTTATATGATAGTGTTCACCCCGCTAACCATCTCCAGATACTGTATCCACATAGAATGTAGGAAAGAAAGACATTTATGCTTTTTTTGCACAGTGATAGGTGGTTCTTGGATTGTTGGTGAGTTAGCTTGAAGTAGTGAGCCTCCTTCTTTCAGAAGACCTTTTACTTCTTGGTTTAGTTTATGTTATAGACTATTTCTTTGTTTTTTTTCTGGCAATTTTTGGGGGCATACCCTGACGTAGGTTGTTCTTTATATATTACAGGCTTTGTGGATTACTGTGGATTGGGATGGATGTTAAAGTTCTTAGATTTCTTTCTGAGCTAGTTGCTTAAATATCTTGTTATATGTTTGGAATTCAATCACTTCTAGTTGTATTGTGTTCCAGTTAGCTAGGGTAAAGAGGGAGGTGTAATACCCCGTAAAATCCTAAGTCTAAAATTCAGCTCGTTAGGCTTTACAAGCTCCAAGACTTAGAAATTTTTGCTAAGTGTTAAACACTTCGTCTCATTTTAGACCTTTGAACATCGAGGATTTATTTGAATACCTTCACGACCTTCATTTTTGAATCTTCAAGTTGGATTGCGATGGTGCAAGGTCGTAGTACATCCCGAGTAAGTTTCAGAATTTCTCAGATAGCATAAGGGCATGTTTGAATTTCCAAACCAGTAGCTCAGGGTGATTTTCCCGCGTCGCCCAGGCTAGAGCACCGCTCTAGGCAGGCGTCGCCCTGGAAACTCCACCATTATAGCAAGGTGTTGTCTGGCTAGAACGGGGGACTTACAAGGCGCCGCCCTGCAACTCCGGTGCGTGCCCAGTCAGCATTTCACCTCCGTGTCTTGGAGGGAATTTTGGTCATTTTGCCACCTTATATATACTCAAAAACACGGGATTAACTTCTATTTAGGCCAAAATATAACCTCTTTTCTCAAAAATTCTCTCATGAACAAGCTAGGGTTTCAATTGGGGGATTTAAGTTCAAGCAAGTTCTACCATCAAATTTCAAGAATGTTTTCGTCAATCTTCATTAAATCAAGAGCTAAGGTATGTCAAGTATTGATTCTTGGATTCCTTTCATCCAAGAAGCTCAAGAACCCTCTTTTAAATTACGAAATTATGATGTTTATGATATAGGTTGTTTATAATCATGTTATTGATGTTGTATGATTCCCAAGTTGGAATCTTTATGTGAATCTATGAAACTACGTTAGCATATGAAAGGAAACCCATGAATTGAATTGATTATGATGTTTTAATTGATGAATTATGCCTATGGCCTAATTGGTGCATGTAAGGTGTTTGATAAAATGCCTAGAATGATAGAAATTATGTATTATAGCTTAGGAATGAGCAATATGATAAATTTATGCTAGTCTATTATGTTCAAAGGGCTCACATATTGTTGTTGTGCAATATATGTGTTAATGGAATGTACATGATGATTGGAGGATGGACTCATAGTGTGTCTATATGTATTTTATGTTATGTACAAGATCATGATTATGAAGTACCACATAAGCTATCCCACAATTATTACAATATGAACTAAATGTTGTATGATTGCCATTCCTTGTGTTTAAAACGGTTTCCATGCTATCGTTATGAAAAGTATATGTTTTTGGAATGCCCATGATATTAGAACATGAGATTTATGACTTGATTTCAAGCATTGCCATTCATGTTAGATATTATTATTATGACCATGTACTTCATGAAATCCCTCACTCATGTATTATGGATTATTATTGATGGTCATGTATTCAAGAAAGTCACGTTGTGTCAGTTTCCTTCCATAGTGTCCTGGGGGGTACTTGTACCCAAAATATATAGTTGTATACCTAGAGCCATGTCATGTTTTCACGATACTTTCAGTCAAGCCATGATCTACAGAATTCAGTCAGTCATGTGACTCAGGAAAAGAATTCAGTAAAACTCAGTTAATCTCAGTTAATTTTAGTAATCTCAGTACTCATTAACTTTAGAAATCTCCATAATTCAGTACTCTCAGAAATCTCATGAACTCAGTACTCAGTAAGATCAATAATCTCATAAACTCAGTCAGTTATCAGATATTAGTAGTATTTCATTAGTCAATGGAATTAAGTAAGCTATGTCTATGTACAGTCAGTTTATCATTTTCAGTCTCTTCAGATGGGAGTAGAATTTAGTACCGAGTGAGCCCAAGGATGGGAACACACACTTTCAGATAAGGGTGTGATTCTTAGCAGTCATTCTTATATTCCATGACTATGTATCCAACATAGGTTGAGATATTAACGCTGTCAGATGAGGGTTGATGAGGTGGATAAGCACTGTTAGATAAGGGGCCTACCATTCTCTTTTGGGGGCATTGTCAGATGAGGGTTACCCATAGCTTGTCTTTATTAGTGGCACGGTATTGAAAGCCTTCCAGTCAAGGTAGAGATTGGACCCCAGCTCAGCTATAATAGCATATATGGGGGATGTCGGTTAGATGACTACTTCCGATAGTTTCAATTATAGAATCAGGACTGTCAGATACAGTCAATACAGCTCAGTAGTATAGATTTAGGACTGTCAAATACAGTCAATCATTATCAATATAAATAGACTCCGAGATCACCCACTAGATAGGACTGATCTCAGATTCAGTTACTCAGATACAGTATGGAACTCAACTAGTTTCATCATATTAGGACTGTCAGATACAGTCACTCATGTTATCAGTTATATCAATTATCAAAACTCATGTTATTAGTATTCAACTTCAGAATTATTATATATAGTCAACCAGACCAGTTCTTTATAATCAGAACTGTCAGATACTGTTATCCTTGTATCAGTAACATAGTATCAGTCCCTCAGTATTTAGTACTACAGTATCAGTTTCTCACTCATCAGTGACTCAGATATCAATATTAGTAACCTCAGTAGTCAGAACTAAGTATTCATTCCTATTATGATGTCAGTTACAGTTACGTATGTATGTATGTATTCTCATATTCATATTAGTCAGTCATTTAGTATTATTCATACATATGAACCCTATTGCATTCAGCCTACCTCACTTGTATAATAGTACATTCAAAGTACTGACGTATTTTTGCTATGGTGTTTATACCATAGGTTTAGAGGCACAAGCTCCAGATCAGCAGTAGATTCCAGTCTTAGCAGTCAGGGTTAGAAGTGAGTCCTCATCTTTCAAGGACATGTTGATTACATTACTATTTTAGTTTTCAGTTCATTTCAGTAGTTGGACTTAGTTGGGGACATGTCCCATAAACTCCTTATTCAGACATTTTAGAGGCTTTCAAACTATAGCATGTCAGATAGTTATTTCAGATTTGTTTTGGTATTGTTGTACCATTTTAGACATTGTTCTTATCAGATGTTTATTCAGTTTCAACCTTATGGCCTTTCAGTTCATGTTTCTACATTTATATTCATATATTATGCAATGTACAGTTACAGATATTAGTCATGGGTTAGCTTATAGTCCTTCGGGGTCATGAGCATCGTGTAGCATTTCGGTCCAACAAATCAGGGCATTATAAATTTTGTATCAGAGACTAAGGTTCAATAAAGTCCTAGGAAGTCTGAAAGCCACATCTAGTAGAGTCTTGTACATGAGTGTATTGTGCACCACACTTATGTGTAGGAGGCTATGAGATGTTTTAGGAATAGTTTCCCTTCTTTCATATCTCAGATCATGTTATAGCAAGGTTCTCTAAGAAACCTATGTAGATTCATATCATGCACCCCTCATATCAACTTTACCTTACTTTCACGGTAATGAAAATAGTGAAGCTCAAGTCCTAAATATAGGGCTTTATCAGAGAGTCTCTGCAGATAGTTAGGGAATTTTCCATATGCTCAGACAATATCCCCTCATTTTTGTTATGTTCCAAAGTCATACGAATCTCATTCATGATTATAAGAACTCATTCTCGAACCCAGATTTAGATATGCCATCAAATCCTTTCTCAAAATCCTATGATGGAATATGACCTAGAGTTAGAAGCATTAACCCACGAGTTTAGCAGTAGTAGAGTTGGGATAATGTTGTCCAAATTAAATAGATTATGTATGCATAGGGATAGTTGTACCGAGGAAAACCAGTAGGCTTGAACAGTGCAAACAAGCAAGAATTTAGCTTTATTGACTTAAAGTTAGGTATGAAGGTGTGGATGTGATATTAGTAGAATATGAAGAAACAGAAAATAAATAATTTTTTTAGTAAGGCAATCATGTGTTGTACAAAGTGTAGGTATGTGATGATGATTACAGTTCAGTTTAAAGTTTATGAAGTGTTTACAGACTTATGATGATGGCTTAAAGCCAAGGGGGAGATGATAGATTAAGTACCCAAGTCAGGCTCACAGATTTTAGTAGTTGTGCCAGTATGTATAGAAAAGCAGTTAGGGAAGATGATTCTCAAACCCTCCTTATCTCTGTGTAAATTTTTGTACTCCAGTTAGCATGATGCCTATGCATACTTCACGTTTAGTCCCATGATCACAGCTTATGTTCACACATATTCCATAGAATTGTGTATTCTATAAGTTCTCCATATAGGGAGTTCAGTTCTAGTTCACTCACTATTATGAATCACATCTCACGAAATCAGAAATTTCAGACTCGGTTCATGTAGCTCATGACTCATGTACACATGTCACGTTTTACAGTATACTTAGCTTCCATGACTT
Organism: Capsicum annuum; assembly: GCF_002878395.1. NCBI lineage: Eukaryota > Viridiplantae > Streptophyta > Magnoliopsida > Solanales > Solanaceae > Capsicum > Capsicum annuum. The sequence continues at coordinate 8,425,743 of NC_061116.1, forward strand.
ATGTTACACTCCTACTGATCAGTTAAATCCAGGATATGTCATGTATATCCTTAGTTTAGACCTTTTTGGTAAATCTATGTTATTGATATCCTATTCCTCAGTCCTCAGTCATGTGTCAAGTTCATGCTTCAGTTCCTCCTGATTTAACCATTCAATAAGTTCTCTTTGTGAAAATAGTGTAGTATAGTGATGAGCAATTGCTTAGATGATAAAATAAATGATTCATGTTACGAAAAAATTGTTGTATGCTTGTTGTACACGGGGGTGTAGATATGAAGATAGCCTTGAATACCATGTTAATGCACAAGTAAATGGCTAGCAAGAGATTGTATTTAAAAGTGGGAAAAGTATAGAATATGAATGTACATTTAGATCCTTGACTTATGTCAGTCCTCATCACGTACTATGAAAAACTCAGTTTCCATCTCAGTTACAGTTTCAGTATTCAGTACCAAGTAATCAGTGTTCAGTCTCAGAATTTAGTATTTTAATATTAGTCTGAATCTCAGTTATCAGCATTTAGTTATCAGAACCAGTGTTTAATTCTAGTATTAGTCCTAGTTACAATCTTAGTTATAATGTCAGTTTCAGTTCAGTAATCAGATCAGAAAACTTAGTTCAGTTTCAGACTTGCTTGACCATAATGAACAGTTATCAGTTACTCATTTATAGATATTCAATACCTCAATCTATGGAATGTGTCCAAATCATATAATATGCTTGGTCTTTCATTTTCAAATAAAACAGGTTTCATGAAGTCCATGTTCAGTCTCCTCATGTTACTCAGTCAGCCATTACCCCTATGTATGATACTCTATAGTTTCAGATCAGTTATTCAAGCTAAGTACAGTTCAACTTTGCAGATCCAGTACCTAGCTAACAATTATTCAATTAATCAGATAAGTTAGTATATCTTGTGCATTCGTTCTCAAACTTATGTGAATCCTTTCAGTAGCCTCAGTTGTAGTGTATAAGTCTTAGTCCCTTTATCTTAGATGAATTTTCATAAGCCTGCCTCCTAATGCAAGGAATCCCATTCATGTAACGATCTCATATTCTGATGTCCTGCTCAAATTAGGCCAAGATTCGCTTTCTCCCTGTATAATTTTTTACCAAAAGTAAATCTGCAAAATCAGTAATTCAGTTTAGCAGTCAGGCGAAAAAGTTCATATGGTTTGAGCTCCCATCCCTTTCTTCCAGATGTATTATCCAAGGTCTCATAAAAGTAACCATTCTAAAATGAACCAATCATGTGGATACAAGCTCAGCTCAATTCATGCATCACACTTCAATTTCAGATCTTAGATAATTAGTCACGATTTTATTCCTAGGAGCCCTGTGCATCACCTCAACGTCCGTAATATCTTAGCAAAGTCAGTCAAGCATTCTTCAAGGGACATAGTTTCCCAAGGGGGAGATACACTATTTCCCCAAACTTTCATGATTTAAATATGCCACTTTCTTTTCTTGTGATGAATCCATCTTGGAGGAAGGGTTACTTATAAGCTGACCCTCTAGCTCTAACTCTCATCCGTAAGCCATGTACTCAATGGCTTAGTTTAGTCTATGATACAATACTCTGTCCATGTTATGCATTACAGACTCAGTCCAGTTCATGTATCATGTTCTAGACTCAGTTATGTTCTCATGTTTCTGTTCATGCATATTGAGTAATTAATCTCAGACTCATCTGTATTTTTAGTTCAAGGTAATAGTCTTCCTTGAGCTTACTCGTTCTCATGTTCAGATTTTAGTACCAAACCTGGTATTTAGCTCCATGCCCATTTTTTAGTTCAAACTTGGTACCTTTACCATTGCACGTTCAGTCGCATGTTCATGAGTTAGTTCAGTCATGTATTCACACATCAGATATGCGTGATCAGCTTATCAATACTTTCAGTCATGCATTTGTGTATCATGTCAGTCATATAATCATGCATCAGATATGTATGGATTCAGCTTATTAGTTATGCATCAAATATGCATTATCATTCTGAGAAACTCAATTTATCAGAACACTCAGTCCATTATTCATAAATCAGTTACACATACATCAGATATGCATGTTCAGTATGAATCAATTTATCAGTCATGTCAATCACGAGATCACGATTCAGTCATTCATGTTCAATTCATGTTCAGTTTATGTTTAACTTATTGTTTCCCCATATAGTCAGTCTCATTCAAGGATGAATGTTCTCAAGGGGGAGATATTGTATTACCTCATAAAATCCTAAGTCTAAAATTCAGCTTGTTAGGCTTTACAAGCTCCAAGACTTAGAAAAATTTTCTAAGTCTTCAACACTTAGTCTCATTTTCAACCTTCGAACTTTGAGGATTTATTTGAATACCTTCTAGAACTTTGTTTTTGGATTTTTAAGTTGTGTTGCGATGGTGCAAAGTCGTAGTACATCTCGGGTAAGTTTCAAAATTTTTAGGATAGCATAAGGGCATGTTTGGATTTCCAAACCAGTAGCTCAGGGCGATTTGCCCGCGTCACCCAAGCTAGAGCACCACTCTAGGTAGGCTTCGCCCTGGAAACTCCACTATTATAACAAGGCGTCGCCTGGCTAGAGCGGGGGACTTACAAGGCGCCGCCCTGCAACTCCGATGCATGCCCAGATTTTAGCATTTTGCCTCCGTGTGTTGGAGGGCATTTTGGTCATTTTGCCACCTTATATATACTCAAAAACACAGTATTAACTCCCATTTACACCAAAATATAACCTCCTTTCTCAAAAATTCTCTCAAGAACAAGCTAGGGTTTCAATTAGGGATTCAAGTTCAAGTAAATTCTACCATCAAATTTTAAGAATCTTTTCGTCAATCTTCATTAAATCAAGAGCTAAGGTATGTCAAGTATTGATTCTTGGAATTCTTTCATCCAAGAAGCTCAAGAACCCTCTTTAAAATTATGAAAATGTGGGTTGTTTATAATCATGTTGTTGATGTTGTATGATTCCCAAGTTGGAATCTTTCTGTGAATCTATGAAACTACGTTAGCATATGAGAGGAAATCCATGAATTGAATTGATTATGATGTGTTAATTGATGAATATTCCTATGCCCTAATTAGTGCATGTAAGGTGTTTGATAAAATGACTAGAATGATACAAATTATGTATTATAGCTTAGGGATGAGCTATATGATAAATTCATGCTAGTCTATTATGTTCAAAGGGCTCACATGTTGTTGTTGTGCAATATATATGGTAATGGAATGTACATGATGATTGGAGGATGGATTCACAGTGTGTCTATATGAATTCCATGTTATGTACAAGATCATGATTATGAAGTACCACATGATTTATCCCTCAATTATTACAATATGAACTAAATATTGTATGCTTGCCATTCCTTGTGTTTAAAACAGTTTCCATGCTATCATTATGAAATGTATATGTTGTAGGAATGCCCATGATATTAGAACATGAGATTTATGACTTGATTTCAAGCATTGCCATTCATGTTAGATATAATTATTATGGCCATGTACTTCATGAAATCCCTCACTCATGTATTATGCATTATTATTAATGGTTATGTATTCAAGAAAGTCACGTTGTGTCAGTTTCCTTCCATCGAGTCCTGGGGATACTTGTACCCAAAAAATATAGTGTGTGCCTAGAGCCATGTCATGTTTTCACAATACTCTCAGTCAATCTATGATCTATAGAATTCAGTCAGTCATGTGACTTAGGAAAATAATTCAATAAAACTCAGTTAATCTCAGTTAATTTTAGTAATCTCAGCACTTATTAACTTCAAAAATCTCCGTAATTCAGTACTCTCAGAAATCTCATAAACTCAGTACTCAGTAAGATCAGTAATCTCATAAACTCAGTCAGTTATCAGATATCAATAGTATTCCATCAGTCAACGAAATTCAGTAAGCTTTATCCATATACAGTTAATTTATTATGTTCAGTCTATTCAGATGGGAGTAGACATTAGTATTGAGTGAACCCAAGGATGGGAACACACACTGTCAGGTGAGGGTGTGATTCTTAGCAGTCATCCTTGCATTCCAGAACTATGTAGCCAGCATAGGTTGAGACATCAATATTGTAAGATAAGGGTTAATAAGGTAGATAAGCACTGTCAGATGAGGGACCCACCATTCTCTTTTGGGGATACTGTCAGATGAGGGTTACCCACAGCTTGTCTTTATTAGTGGTGTGCTATTGACACCCTTCCAGTTAGGGAAGAGATTGGACCTCAGCTCAGCTATAATAGCATATATGGGGTACCTCGGTTAGATGACTACTTCCCAAAGTTTCAGTTACAGAATCAGGACTGTCAGATACAGTCAATATAGCTTAGTAATATAGATTCTCGACTGTCAGATACATTCAATCCTTATCAATATAAATAGACTCCGAGATCACCCATTAGATAAGGCTGATCTCAGATTCAGTTACTCAGACATAGTACAAAACTCAGCTAGTTCCATCAGATTCAGGACTGTCAGATACAGTCACTCATGTTATCAGTTACATCAATTATCAAAACTTATGTTATCAGTATTCAGCTTCTGAATTATTATATACAGTCAACCAGACCAGTTCTTCATAATCAGAACTGTCAGACACTGTTATCCAAGTATCAGTAACATAGTATCAGTCCCTCAGTATTTATTGCTATAGTATCTAATTCTCAATCATCAGTGACTCAGATATCAATATCAGTAAACTCAGTAGTCAGAACTCAGTATTCAGTCCTATCATAATGTCAGTTACAGTTACATATGCATGTATGTATTCTCATGTTCATGTTAGTCAGTTAGTTAGTATAATTACTGCATATTAACCCTATTATATTCAGCCTACCTCACTTACATACCAGTATATTCAAAGTACTGATGCATTTGCGCTATGTTGCCTTATACCATAGGTTTAAAGGCACGTGCTCCAGATCAGCAGTAGATTCCAGTCTCAGTAGTCTGGGTTAGAAGTGAGTCCTTATCTTTCAAGGACATATTGATTACATTAATATTTCTATTTGTAGCTCATTTCAGTAGTTGGAGTTAGTTGGGGACATGTCTCATTAACTCCTTATTCAGACAGTTTAGAGGCTTTCAGGCTATAGCATCTCAGATAATTATTTAAGATTTGTTTTGGTATTTTTGTACTATTTTCAAACATTGTTCTTATTAGATATTTATCCATCTTGAACCTTATTGCCTTTTAGTTCATCTTTCAGCATCTATATTCATATATTATGCAGTATACAGGTACAGATATCAGTCATGGGTTAGTTTGTGGTCCTTCGAGGTCATGAGCACCGTGTAGCATTCTGGCCCAGCAAATTGGGGCATTACAGGAGGTTTTTGATCCTTGATGGACTTGAGATACCCTTCATGGCCAGTACCTATTTTGGGTGGTGACAATCTTGGTATCAGACCATAGGTTAAGTATCCATGGGTATCCACAAAGCGGTGTCGAGTAAAGTTCCTTTTAGGGGTATGTAGCCCACCACACTTATAAGGTAGAGGCTATGAGTCATTTAGGAATGTTTTTGTTTCTTGTGATCTATTCTTTGGCTATAAAGTCTAATGTCTTGGAATCTTCTCTAATTTAGTTTGTTCGTATTTATGATCAATCCTTTCTGAAGATCTGATGCTCATGGAAACTCTTCTATCCTACCTGAGGACAATGTGGATGGAACTCATACTACTTATAGAGTACAGATCCGATCTAAGGTTTTGTCTCCTAATTGTACTATCCCTCATGGAGTTCTGTCGATTCCTACCAATCCTTCTTGGGCTTCTCGAGCGGATAATGTTTATGCCCCACTGCCTAAGGATATATTTCCAATGTCGAGTTTCATCAATCTATTCATCTATTGATGTAGTTGGTGACTAATTAGTCTCGCCTACTTGATTTTATTGGTTCTATTGCTCGATCATCTGAGGTCACTAGGGTTGGTAAGTTTGTGAGATTGAATCATCTGACCTTTACTATCTCTAAGGTTGACGAGGATCATTAAGATTTTGTGGATGAGATAGAAAAGAGATTTAGGGTGATGCATACCACTGATTCTGAGGGTATGGAGTTTACTGCATAATAGTTAAAAGATGTAGCTTACCCGTGGTATGAGAAGTTAGATTAATCGAGGGTGATGATACAGAGTCAGCATTTCCTTCATTAAGAGTTGGGGAAGGCTAAAGTAGAGGAGTTTGTTAATCATAAAATAGGGTCAGATATGTGTTAAGGTGTAAGACCCCATAAAATCCTAAGCTCAAATCAGTCTTTTAAGCTTCCTAAGGGATCGCAGACTTAGAAAATTCTAGCTAAGTATTCAAACTTAGTGTTATTTTGGCCTTCGTAATTTGGCAACTCTACTTCACAACTCTTATGACCTCAAAATGTCAATTTTTAGGTTAATTCATGATCAGGAATGTCAGTAGGTGTTCCTGAAAGAGTTTCATATTTTTTGGACCTCGTTTGAACCATGTCTAGGAATCCAAAATAGTGTATCGATGAGATCTTGGCACGGCACGGTGGCCATCGTGCCAATCAATATTTCTCTTGGCTCCCAGTGGCAATTTTCAATGAACCAATGTGGCGCATTGGCTATCACGTCGATGCCAATGACGCGGCA